>NC_057796.1:58605434-58910094 GCF_018294505.1 Triticum aestivum
CCTCCGTTTTGCGGTACGCCACACTCCTGCCGATCAACAGGACCCCCGTTTCGACCGTAGGAGGTCCGTTTCCTCCGTTTTGCGGTACGCCACACCCCTCCCCATGAACACGACGCATTCCGTTGCCTCCCCATGAACACGACGCATTCCGTTGCCTCCCCATGAACACGACGACGCTGTTTCTCCATTCCGACCCAGCCATGTACACGAGCCCTCGCCGTACGTATGCGCGAGTAGGCGTTCGAAACCCTGCCCGTATGTACGTACGTGGCCGTATTTTCTTTCTTGCACCCTGGCCACTGTACGTACATGTACATGCTACGTGCGCGCCTCTACTATGACATGTACGCGCCTCTACTACGACACGTGCGCGCCTCTACATCGACCAGTATATATGTACATACACGTTCGCGACCAGAATGACAACGCTTCGTATGCTTCGACCAGGTGGGTCCCGACTGTCAGGCACTTCCTTGCCTGCGAAGATGTAGCTGGTGGGTCCCAGCAGTCAGGGGGGCGAATCGTTTTGGTTTTTTTTTCCCGGACGCACTTCCTTGCGTGCGAAGATGTAGCTGGTGGGTCCCAGCAGTCAGGGGGCGAATCGTTTTTTTTGCCCGGACGCACTTCCTTGCGTGCGAAGGTGTAGCTGGTGGGTCCCAGCAGTCAGGGGGGAAACGTTTTTTTTCGCAAAATACGGTGGCCCGTCCGATGGGTCCCTGCTGTCAGGTGGAGGAATCATTATTTTCCGCGTAATAAGGAGGCACTTCCTTGCTGCCGCCGTGGACCCAGCTGTCAGCCTCTCCACGTACAGTCCACGTCCGATGGAAGTCGTTCCTTGACCACGTTGAGCACGCCGCGCCGAGAGCACCAGGGCGGTGGACGACGGCGAGGCCTAGGAAGGGGACGACGCGGAGCCGGTGAAGACGCGGCAGTGGATGCCCACGCGGAGAGGAGTATGAGGGTTCACTCGTTCGGCTGCGGTGTGAGGCTGCCGTCACCGCATGGCCTGGCTAGCGGTGGGAATAGTAGGGGGCGGTGAGGCCTCCGCGGCAGCACAGCCGGCCACGGGAGGCAGGAGCAGGCGGCACAACCGGCGCTGCTTTGGGCGGTTGGAGCAAGAAGACCAGAGGTTGAAGAAGCACTACGGCCGTTGGATGCACATCGTAAGGTCACTGGAGCTAGAATCGTTCATATTGACTAAGTTGACAAAGCCCTCCGTCCCCGTGAACTTAGTAGGCCCACAAGTCAGCCTCCCACCAAGGTGGGTCCCAGCTAGCAGGGGGAGTATTCATTTTTTTGTGCATAATACAGAGGCACTTCCGGTGGGTCCAAGCTGACAGCGGGGGGAACGTTTTTTCGCGAAATACGGTGGCCCGTCCGGTGGGTCCCCGCTGTCAGGTGGAGGAATAATTATTTTGCGCGTACTAAGGAGGCACTTCCTTGCGGCCGCCGTGGACCCAGCTTTCAGCCTCTCCACGTACAGTACTCTTCCGATGGAAGTCGGTCATTGACCACGTTGACCACGCCGCGCCGAGAGCACCAGGGCGGTGGACGACGGCGAGGCCTAGGAAGGGGACGACGCGGAGCCGGGGAAGACGCAGCAGTGGAAGCCCGCACAGAGAGGAGTACGAGGGTTCACTGGTTCGGCTGCGGTGTGAGGCTGCCATCGCCGCAGAATAACAGGGGGTGTGGGTGAGTGTAGGGATGGCCTGGCCAGCGGTGGGATTAGTATGGGGGTGGTGAGGCCTCCGCGGCTGCACAGCCGGCCACGGGAGGCAGGAGTAGGCGGCACGACCGGCGCTGCTTTGGGCGGCTGGACCAAGAAGACCAGAGGTTGAAGAAGCACTATGGCCGTTGGATGGACATCGTACGGTCACTGAAGCTAGAATCGTTTGTATTGACTAAGTTGACAAAGCCCTTGGTATGCTCCAACTTAGTAGGCCCATAGGTCAGCCACCGAAACGGTGCGCCCCAGATGTCAGGGGGAGGAATCATTTTTTGGGCGGCCGAAGCTAAGAATATCCGAGATTGAAGAAGAAGCACGACATCCGTTGGATAGACATCCAACGGCCACTGCTGCTAGAACCGTGTGTTGACTATAATAAGTTGACAAAGCCTTGCATACGCGTCAACTTATTTTTTTAGGGGACGCGTCACTTAGTAGGCCCACAAGTGTGTGGCGGAGAACTTATAGCTAGGACCACGATTAATAATTTCAACCAACCGTTGAAGACAGAATTCAATAAAATTTCCCACATTTTGATGAGATCCGAAATATTTTTATCCCGAAATTTCTAGTCAGATTAAATATACATTTGTATTACGTAAAAATCCAACGAAACATTGCGCGCGCAACAATGAAAATTTAAGATTTTCAAAATCCATAAATAATATTTTATAAACTAATTTCGTGTTTGGTGCATTTTTATAGTTACTGCCTAGTTTTTATAATTACATCCCATTTATTATTTTTTAAAGCCCATTTTCCTGTTAAGCCTAATGCATCCCTCCTTGGAAAGATTTGCAGCCCAGCGGGGCGGAGAATAACAAGTTGACCTTGCCTGGGTATTCCTCAAAAAGACGTATAGCTGGGCTAGCCATTTTCATCTTGAAAAAATTAGTATCTGGGCTGGATATCTGGCCTGGGCTACATGGGCCACAGCCCGCCTAGTTAATACCCTGCTCTCCTCTGAACAACAACGAAATCATCGCCAAGAAAAACTCTGCAGTGCTCACGCCTCAAAAACACAAATACTGCTCGAGCTGCTTGGTCCCAGCTGTCGGCCGCACCTTGTGCAATTCTCCCGTTTATATTGACTACATGGGTTGACAATGGTGTGGGACCATGATGTCAGGAAACCAGGAGAAAGCAAAAAATATATAGTTGTACATAATAAGGAGGCACTTGTGTACGTACGGCTATGGCCCTAGTGGGTCCCTAGTGTCATCCAGTCAAAATAAAGTCATCTCCTGAATCCTCATGTTCGTTGACGATGTTAACAATGCTCGGCGCCATGGCGAGCGCAACAACTCGAAGGACAACGGAGAGGGCCTCGCGGGCCCTACGGATGGTCTGATATAGCGCCCGCTGCTCATTCAGGAAGCCAGGATCATCGGACACCTATGAGCACCTTCGAGAAACTAAGACGGCATGAAAGGGTAAGGCCGCGCTTGGGAGCTCTGGTTTATTTCAAACCTGTATTAACATACAAGTGTAATTTACTCGTCGTCGGAAACAACGCGTAAAATACAGGCGTAATGAAACCGAGGGCCCGAGGTCTGTAAGTAAAACCGGCGGGTTACGCGTGTAATTTGAGAGACCGGTGTATATTTTACGAGCACTGCTATATGGACGACATTACCAGACGATACATGCACGACGTGCGTATCATGTCATCCATGGGCAAGGCTGAAACAGCAGCTAACGGCTGGATTAGCAATCGTCCGAGTGTCGTTCAGCGTTTTTATCGTGTGTGAAGTACTTCCGATATTTTACTAGTCGAAATCGACCAACCAAGCGCCTTCGCCCGAGACCATCTGCTTTAATTTACAAGCGTCAGTTTTACAAGCGGTTTTGGTTGGAAAACGACGATCCAATCACGGCCTAATATCACGAGTTGGTCGGAAGATCATATGGTTTCACGTCTAACCTACCCGACTTGTCATATAGGCTATGAATGAAACATCAGACGATGAACTTCTTAAGCACGGAAACAACATAAGAGGATGATCTTCTTAACAAGCAAATCACTGGCATTAGATCGACATGCAAAACAATACGAAGCATTATTCTCAGGAGGCACGGTGAACAGCTCGTGATGCCGCATGCCACAACATTCCAAGCTCAACTTTGCAATCAAACACAAGGCCTGGCATTACATAGACAATATTCAGAACAAACTCTTAACACAGGAATATCTCAGCAGAGTAACTATTTACTTCTAAACTGAACACAGGAATAGGAAAAAACACTCGACGCTGCTCACAGCAAGGGCGTCCCACTCAAAAATATCAAATGCATGTCTTCTGGCTAACATCAATGAGCAAATTTTGACAAGGTTTTCCAATTCCAATATATTAAACTAACGTCTTCTTGCTAACATCAATGATTAAACTTTGACAAGCTTTTCCCATTCAAAATATGTAATGCCTATGATCGTGGAGTCCTGTCGTAGCTTCTTGTACTTGTTTGGGCACTTTTTGCCCAGGGCACTCCACGTGTTGTTAAATTGCCAATGGTCTCTGCAGACTAGTCATGTCACCGGTGTCTAATAATACTCTGTAAAGCTTCTCGGTCATTCCTTCTGTAATGTAGCGCAAACAGTGACTGCTTCTTTCTGCAAAGTGGAACGACCAACTGGACCCAGTAATGCAGCAGTTTGCCTTGGACACATTGGCTCCTTTTGTGCAGTTCAACTAAAATCGAAGTCGGAATAAAACCGAGCTTTAATTTTGATATCCCTGTAAGCAACAATAGGTATAAGGGAAACAATTACTGAGAAATAACGGTTGATGACTTGTACTCCCAGAAGAAAAGCATCTACTGATCTACTTTATCTTAATGGGAAACAAAGCAGGAGAGTAGCAATTCTCCATCAGTGTGATTCATTCATATTGACTGAGACATTATCTTAACAATGCCTTGTTTCAACATGTATAAAGAACGACAAAGCAGAAAAGTACCATTCCTAAAACAATGCAACTGATTCATTTTAACAGAGACATTATCTTAACAATACCTTGGTTAAACATGTAGAAAGAACTACAAAGCAGGATAGTACCATTCCTAACAAGTGTTGCAGTTTTGAACTAAGATTCAGTAGTTAATTAATTCTGAGAGTGGCATTGCTTAATTTTACCAGCGGCATTAGATTAACGAAAAGCATAAACAGTTCCAGGGGAGAGTGGGCGCAACAACAGTATGTGCTTCCATCTACTTATAAAGGGGGTGATGCAGAGTTTGTTGTAACAAAGCAACAAGCATCATGTCTGGGTTGGTCCCATTTTTGTTCACTACTTAATGGGAAAAGACAGCAATACAATAGCTTCAATTCAACATTTATTTAAAACAGTACCAATACAAGTAGCACAACATCTCAAAGCACACTGCACAATCATGTGGATGAAGGCCTGTACTGACCTTTCATGAGACGGACAAGATAAAATACGAATCTGCCAACACGAATAGGAAATCCAATCTCGTTTTGTGCAGTTGCACTGAAATCAAGCAAAGTGTTTCGCGTAGCGAAGCAAAATGTCGCAATAGCAACAAGTTGAATAGATATCCCTGTTTAAACAGAGGCAAAAAAGGAATCAATTACTGGCTAATAAAGGAGGATGAAACATGCGGCCACAAAAATGGTAATCCCGCCAATCCCTAACAAGTGTTGCAGTTTTGAAATAAGATTCAGTAGTTAATTCTGAGAGTGGCATCAATTACTGGCTTATAAAGGGGGTGATGCTGAATTTGTTGTAACAAAGCAACAAGCATCATGTCTGGGTTGGTCCCATTTTTGTTCACTACTTAATGGGAAAAGACAGCAATACAATAGCTTCAATTCAACATTTATTTAAAACAGTACCAAAACAAGTAGCACAACATCTCAAAGCACACTGCACATCATGTGGTTGAGACCAAGATTTGAAACAACTCGCCACGAAGACTGGAAACAAATCTCGATCTCCTTTTGTGCAGTTCCACCAAAATTAAGCAAAGTCACCGGTGTGACATTCAAGTTGAACTGCACAAAACACTCTTAAAACATAAGTGTTTCGAGTAGCGAAGCAAAATGTCGCAATAGCAACAAGTTGAATCGATAGCCCTGTTTTAACAGAGGCAAAAAAGGAAACAATTACTTGCCGATAAAGGAGGATGAAACAAACGGTGACAGAAAGAAGCATCTAACTTATCTTGGATGGAAAACAAAGTAGGACAGTAGCATTTCTAAAACGGTTGCATTGATTCATATTAACAGAGACATTCTCTTGAAACAACATTCGTTAAAAAATGTAATTTACTTTTAACAGTGGCATTGCTTCAATTTTCCGGCGGCATTCTTAGATTAACAACAGCAAAATAGCTGTATGGGACATGCCAGCACCATGTGCGTCCACACGTATAAATGGGTGATGCAGAGTATGTAGCCAAGCAGCATATATGCGCTGGTCCCATATTTGTTCTCTTTGAACCTTCTTCCTATGTGAGGGCAGCAAATCTAGTCCTGCACAAACTACCCGACCCCCCAGTTTCTTTCCCGTTTCAACAAAGAGATCGGTTCCTTACAGATGTGTGTACTGGGTTACCCCCTTTTTCCCTTTTCGACCTACAAAGCGGCTGGATAGCCAGTCTATACTACTTTCCGCCCCTCCTTTCCTCATTGAACCACGTCCTAGATTCTTGCTCCAGCCCACCGCACCCTTCTTTCCTCTTTGAACCAAGACCTAGATTCGACTACAGATCGAAAAAGATCCACATGCAGCTAGAGCAACGACGGTTTCAAAGAAACTTATACCTTAGGGTCGTCGGGATGTGGCAAGGCGTGTGGCGGGAGGCCGGATCTGCCCACACTACGTGCGGCAGCGAGGAAGAAGGGGTCGGTGGCCCTCCCGCACAGGCGCTGGGTGAAAGAGAACAGTGCAGCCGGCAGTGGATTGCCTCCCTCGCCGAAGGCGATAGAGTGAACGCTGCACCTCCTCCCCTTCCAAGTGCGACGGGATACGGACGCCTCCTTCACCAGCTATGAGGGGGTAGAGAGAGACAAGAGGCCAACGCAGTCTTGTTTAGATCTGGTGAAGAGAGGGTGAGAGACTGTGAATATAGCAAACCCTAGCAAATGAACGTTGAGCCTCCAGCGTGTAACATATATGGAGAGGGTGAGAGAGCGAGGCGCGAGAAACTCTATCAAACAAGAGGCTATAATGGAGTAAAAAATCTCTCCATAGCAGTGGTTTTAAATAGAATACGCGCGTTCCCGGAAAAAAGAAACGAAAACTGGCGGACAATTTTTTAAGGGTCTGTCTAGGACACATCTAAGTTGATGTCCACTTTGTTTGTGGTCTATTTTTTTCCTAGTTTTTTTTTGTTTATTGTTGCTACATTATATACTTGTGGGAGCTCAGATGTGATATCCTTAAATAACATCTAGATGTGAATTAGACAAACTGATTTTCTAACGTACCAAGAAACAAAACTCGATAAAAAACACGCCCCGCTTCCAGGTCGCGAGAGTCGTCGCGCACACACACACACATAGACATTGACATGCATATCTTGTTTACGTAAAATTCCATTTCCTTCTCCATCTCCAATCATATTTGTCCAACTGGCACATTATTTACGTTGTTAATTATATACGCAGCAATATTAACGTACAACATCTCTTGTTTGCGCACGTCCGGACCACTGCCACGGCCGGTCCTGACCAACCCGAACCCTCTTCATCACCCGCGCGTGCTTCCCGCCCGAAACGGTCAGCGCCGCATTCATGCCCGGCCAGAGCGGACGCGACCTCTCACTGGTGTCGGCATTGAAGCGGCGCGCCGGCCGAGAGAGCATCGCCCGCGCCGCTTCCGGGTGCACGCGGCTGCTCCGCGTTCAAAGGTCGCAATAGCCGGCTACAACATGCATGTAAAAAGTTCTTGGGAGTCCGTGCTACAGCTAGTTGTCCTCCCCCAACTCGTCAATCTCTTCCAGTAGTGCTAGTACTCCATGGCGCGATCCATCGACAAGCAGGCGGGAAAGTTATCGTATACTCGGTTTGCGGTGAGTGGCATGCTGAGCGACCGTGTGGGGTCGAGCCGTGGAGGAGGGTGAGACATGAACACGACAGACGTGATTTAAACGTTGGTTTTGCTTGATGGCGCGATCCAATGAAACGAAACGTTGGTTTCTCTCCGTTTCCATTTTTTCTCCGTAAAAACGAAAACTTTCCACTCCATTTTCATTCCTATTCCAAGGTTGCCCCGTTACAACATTCCATCAAATACAAAGGAAAACTAACACGCATGCTGATGCATCTCAATGATTCACAGATCATAGCCAATATTTACTTCACAACTGAAGAAAAAAGTTGTGAGAGCGTGTACGAAAGAAAAACTACTGATGGGGTCACTACGACTTACCCTAAACCCTAAACATGACTTAATTTCCTGGCCAGGTAGAACCTGTCGAAGGAAAGACGGCTGGCACCCTCGGATCATACGATGCTTTTGTGCAGTTCCACTAAAATCGACCTGAGCATCCCTGATGGCAAAGATATTGAATAAGTGTGATTAGAATAATAGTACTGGCACTAGTTCATGAGACATAAACTCATCACAAGTACAAGCTGGTAGAAGTAGAGAAAGATCGACATGGAGATGGAACTACGGCAGTGGAGCAAGCCGGCTCCAAAAGGAAGATGGACTACCTGGGACGTCGGGCTGTAGCTAGAAGGGCGGTTGGGACGCGGCATCAGCCCATACCGCGGTGACCCCCGATTGGGACGCACCGACTGTGGGTTTTCTCCCTCGCCGATGTCGACCGCGTCTACGCAGAACATTGTTCCCTTCCCCCAGCTGCGGGATCAGGCCCGTCGTTCTATGCTTGTGAAGAGAGCAACCTAAGCAAGCAGGCTTGTAGCTTAGGCTCCTGCTAGTGCATATATAGTGGTTTTCTTTTTCTCTCCATATCAACCATTTTATATTGCGTATGTGTCATTCAAGAGTGAAATGATGGTTGCTTCTTCCGACTAACTTACTGTGTGATTTGACTGCTCCTTAGTGGCCCCTACACGTACTCCCCCTACGTGTATGCAACAGTCACACGTACACATGGACGCAAAAACGCGCGCGACGCCCTAATGCATGCATGTCCGAGCACACGACGGAACACACACGGTCACGCTCAAGTGCTCAACCTACACGTGCATGCACACACATACTCAGTCAAGGTGAGCTAGTGACCGTATAAACGCCAGAAAATATATATATATTGAGCGCAATGAGCGTATTATGAAGTCCACTGACCGTATTTTTACAAATATACAATGACAGACAGTGTATTTATCTCGTTTGAAATTAAGCCATATTAACCGGAGAGGAGGCAGTATGGACTAGAGAAGATTGCAGGACGGGAGAACGAGGAGAAGGTTGCAGGACGGGAGAAGCTTGCGCGTGGTGGCTCGTAGGACAAGGAGAAACTTTTGACTAATGCAAGCTCTCCCTCGCTCAGGCGGTGGACGTGCAACAGTTAATTCGGTCTCGGATTGCCAGAAGCATACACTATACTACTAGTGCTATTATTGTTCGACTTCCCGAATAGGCGAACAGCCAAGCGCAAAGTTTACTAGTAGTACTACTATAGTCTATAAAGGTACGTACTATACTAGTACTAGGATCCGGATGGAGGAGCGTCTGCACTCTTATTATAATTTTAAAATGTGATAAAGCAATCTTCAACACATTTGGTTCTCCTCGAGGGTTCTCGCATGTGATAATGGAAGTTGATTGCATGGAACACTCGCCACAATTC
Source organism: Triticum aestivum (assembly GCF_018294505.1). NCBI lineage: Eukaryota > Viridiplantae > Streptophyta > Magnoliopsida > Poales > Poaceae > Triticum > Triticum aestivum. The sequence continues at coordinate 58,614,946 of NC_057796.1, forward strand.
TCGCTTAATTCTGGCTCATATCCTGTTACAAATAGTAGCGCTCGGTAATATTTCCTCTTTTTTTGTTATTCAGCATGTAAACAGGTCAGCAAACCTTGCGGCGCATCTTCGTGCGAACCGTGCTTGCTGCACTTTGAATGTGGCCGAGAGCTGGCTTGATGAAACACCTCGCTTCCTACTTCTTTTTTTGCGGGGTACCTCGCTTCCTAGTGACCAGTGTCTTGGCTGATCATCCTAAGAATGCTTATATATGAATAAAGCTCTCTCATTTACCCGCAAAAAAGATTAAACCATATTAACCGGAAAGGAGGGAGTATGGACTAGCACTACTTTTTGGTGTGTCCCGTCAACTCGCAGAACGAGGAGAAGCTTGCAGGACAAGGTGAAGCTCGCTTACGCCTTTTGACTAATGCAACCTACCCTCGGTGGACATGCATCAGTCCATTCGGTGTCAGATTGTCAGAGGCATACACTGTAGTACCCAACATGCGGAGTACCATCATCATTCGACTTCACGAAGAGGCAAAGAGCCAAGCGTAGTAGTACGAGTAGTACTACTACTAGAACCGCATGGTGGAGCGTCTGTACTCTTATTTTTTTTATCTCTGATAAAGTACACGTTTATTCCGGAGAAGGGCGGAAAACGGCAGCCCAACATGTAATGAATGATATCAATCAACCAACCATGCTTGCATATATCTTGGCCTCCGTGCGAGCCCGTCTGTGTGTTCTCGCTCCTCGTCTCTCTCAAGGAACGGCGGTTTGTCTCTTTGCCGTCAATTGAGATCGGTTTGCTCACACTCATGTCCCACATGTTAGTGATATGCCAAGAGGAGGTGTGTTGACCGACTGGCCATACGCGTACTTGGTTTTGCACCTTCATACTACTCCTCCCTCCGTCACAGTTTACAGGGCACGCTTCATTATGATGCATTTCTCTCAATGCATTTCCACCACCAGAGAGACTTTAGACGAGTTTGGTTTAATGCTCAATTAATTAGGGCGTGGTAACCGCAATCAAGTCCACAATTTTCTCTCCATGTACTGTACTACTACGGAGTGGAGTAAGTGCATGCATGTGTGTACCCGGGGTGGAAGCACTGCATGCATGTGTGTACGCATTATTCCCTCTAGTAATAGACGCCGTGCTATAACTACCAATGCTATTTTTCAGGCCGATCGCTAGTCGCCTTGGTCCCACAGATTTTATTTTCTTTTTTCTGAAGCGCGCTGTATAAATAGTGACGGATGGAGTAGTATGAGCGGATTCAAAGAAGAGTGTATTGATGGTTGCTTCTTCAGAGCAACTTACAGTGGGAAAGGTGGGGCTTATGATTTGACTGCTCATTACTCACTATTAATGCGGCGCAACGACCGGGCTGAGTCTCCCATGCGGTTGTGCACTACCCCCTCGGTTCTTAAATATACTCCGGAGTATTTGTCTTTCTAGAGATTTCAACGAGTGACTACTCAAATATTTGTCTTTTTAGAGATTTCAAATGGACTGGCACATACGGATGTATATAGACATATTTTAGAGTGTAGATTCACTCATTTTGCTCCGTATGTAGTCACTTGTTGAAATCTCTAGAAAGACGAATAGAATATTTAGGAACGGAGGGAGTACACATACGAAGCAAAATAAGTGAATCTACACTCTAAAATATGCCCATTTGAAATTTGTAAAAAGACAAATATTTAGGAACGAAGGAGTATAATTTTGTGCATGGCACATGGACTCGGATGATGAAGAGGCTTCTGGCAATGCTATCAAGCTTCCATCATTTGTTTACATAATTGACGTACTATACAAATAATTTTCCAATGACATGAAATCGTACAATGGTGTGAGCTTTCAGCTTTTGTTTCGCGTGTCTTGCCATCGATGCTCTTTCGGAAACAATAAAAAACTAACTTCCTTGCTAATGCATGTCAATTATTAGCAGATCAGAGCTAATAATTACATCACAACTGAAGACAGAGTTGTGAGAAGGTGTTAAATTAAAATTGATCCATGCTTTCATTGGAAGTAATGTCCCCCCAGCTCTGTCTAAATCAACAAGGCATGTTGGGAAAAAAGTAGCTGTCTGGAGCATGCAACATTCCGATCATTTTGTGCAGTTCCACTAAAATAGAGCTGAGTGTCCCTGTTCCAAAGATATTAAGTGTGATTACGATAATAGAGGACTGCTGATGAAACAACAAACACACGAATAGAAGCCGGTCACCTTTGCATTCTCTCTTAAGACTAACTAGTTGGAGAAGATTAGGCTCGGAGTTGGATGAGGAGGATAGAGCAAAACCAATCTCCCTTTGTGCAGTCGCACTGAAATGTAGAGACGTTGCCCGTGTGACATTTTAGTACAACTGCACAAAACACTCTTAAGAAAAAAGTGATTTGTGTAGTTCACCAAAAGGTCGCAATAGCAACGAGTAGAAAGGAAACAATTACTGGCCAATAACAGTTGATGACACATGCGACGACAAAAAAGAAGCATATTCCTTGTCCTAAGGGAAGATAACAACACGATTGTGTTTGTCTAAAACGGTGTGAGGACGAGAATTCAATATGGAAAGTACGTCGGACGAGCTACGTTTTGGGCAAAGAACTATGGAAGATCCACATGCAGCAACGTGGGAAGACGGGCGGTGGAGCAAGGCCGGAGGGGATACCTGGAGGTCGTCGGTATGTAACTAGGTGAGCGGCGGCGGGCGGAATCTACGAGCAGGTGGCGTAGGCCCTGCCGCGCCGGAGCTTGGTCAGAGAGAACGCCATGTACCGCAGACCGGGACGTGCTGCCTCGGCGCCGTCAAATGGAGAAACGATGCACTTCCTCCATTTCCCCCGGTGGACGGGATGCAGCCGGATCAGTGACCAACGGTGAGAGAGAGAGAGAGGCCACCGCGCTCCCTTTCCCCCGGCGGACGGGATGCGGCCAGATCAGTGACAAATGGTGAGAGAGAGAGAGGCCACCGCAACCTTGTGTGAGATACTCTGAAGAGCGACAAACCAGGTAGGCAGGCTCCATTGTATATAGTGAGCGGACTACCCTTTTCTCCATAAAAATCGTTTTATATTCTGTGTACGTGCCATTGAGCGCTATAACTTTATTTAAAAATAACGTGGCAACGCGTCAAGTCGAACTTTGTTTCGTGCACGCGTGGTACACGACCTCCCTAGGTAAACAACCGCTACAGGCGTTCAAATTAGCACGTGGGCTGCCATTTCGTAAAGAAATGAGCTCCACCGTGTACCCGCGCGGGTGTGGCTGGGCACGAAGCGTGAGTACATGCACGGTGCACCTATTCTCTTCTTGTATACGTACACCACCTATGTGGGGTTGTGTGAGAGAGATACAAACCTAGAGAGATATAGTGTGTGGGTTCTTGAGAGTTTTTGGGGGGGGTCAATCAAAAAATGTAACATATGCAATGTGTGTGAAATAGAGTCCTGGATATAACATATATATAGAGGGGGCGATCCACGAGAAGAGAGTGGAGGTATCATCGGCTTGAGGTGTCCATAGAATCGAAGAGAGGGATGATGTGTGTGTGTGTGTGCACGCACGATCGATAAAGAGTGCCATCGAATTTGTGTGTGCCCACATCAAAGATATAGAGTGGCTGGCCTACTAGAACGTGAGATGGGACATGTGCAGTTTGTCTCTGTGGCATGGATACCTACCTGCAGCGCTCAACTATCGGTGTGTGGTGGAAGAGGGAGGCCCAATTAACTATAGATGTACAATGGCTGGTATATGTGTGGAGGGGGAGAGAGGCCTACCTCATGTATTAAGGAGATCCATCTGCCTCATGTATTAAGGGAGATCGATCGGCATCCATGCATATGTGCAGGAGAGGAATAAGGTTGGGAAAGAGACAGAGCTAGAGTGTTGGAGGGGGCGGTAGTGGAGTTGCTTCTAACAAATGGTGGGATAGGCTTGCTAGACAAACGGAGGGCACGCCCGCAATATCAATAAGAGAGGAGATGGCTGCTTGTTGTCTGTGCACGTGCGTGTGAGAGACGGGTCAGGAGGCATGCACGAATGATGAGGGGGGGGACGATGTGGTTGTGGTAAGCAGACGTAACTACATAGGAAGATCAATCGCCCTTTGTTAGAGAAAGGAGAGACATAACTTGTGAGGTACGTCGATCGATGGGGGGTAGTTAAAGTCGATCTAGGTATATGTTGGGAGATCGATCGGTATACATGCATGTGTGTGTTAGAAGCAAATGAGGCACGAGGAGAAGGATAGAGAGAGAGGGATGCATGTAGGAGGTGGTACGAGAGGCATACTATATCGAGGGGGAGGAGTGTGCGAGTACGAGAACGATGAAAAGAGTTGTGGGAGTGAGGCATGGACGGTGACAAGAGAAGAGGGGAAGCTTGTGTTTGTGCTAGGCACACCTGGCTAGAGAGGCATATCTATCGATGTATGCCGTAAAGAAGGAGTTGGGGGCCTACACACACCGTGTGTGAATGACCTAAAGTGAAAAGACGAATTTGCGTGATGGAGCTAGAGAATGCTGAGGGAGGGTGAGAGGGATGCGGGCGTGTGCATGCATAAGATAAAGTTAGCGCTAGCTACAAAGATAAGAGGGTTGTGTGGGTTGTAAGTGCATCTAGTGCCCCTTAGTGATTTTGGTGTATTGAAGACTTATAGGTTAAGGGACTAGTGCGTTTGTGAGTGTACACAGATCTATAAGTCTATGAGGAGTTTGATAATTACAGAGAAAGTCGACCCCTAAAAATGAAGTTCTTCGACTCAAGACTTTGGATTTCTGAAGACTTTCTGAAGACTTTGAAAGTGAAGAAATTGGTGTGACCTTGAAGACTTGGTATTCATTTGAGCAATATGAAGCGTGAAGACTTTTGTTTTCGTAGTTTCATTTTCTCTTTCTTGAGTCATAGGAAACACCGTACTGTTAAAGGGGGTCGAGGAAATACTAAGGAAAAATTTCCATGTGATGCTCAACTCAAAATCCTACACCTACCAATCCCTTCGAGTGAAGCCATTGGAAATCTCATACAGTTCAGTCATATTCTTCAGTGATAGAGACGAAGTTCTTCTGGTCTCTGAGGAATTTGTTCTGACTAAGGAGTTAGAAATTCGCCAGTGCGGATTGCCTACACAGTGAGGAACATGATAGCCCTGAGGAATTTGATACTCAAATTTTCGACCGTTGTTGTGCTATGCGCCAGCTGTCCCAAAATATCTACCCACCTAACGGTCATATCATTGAAGGGCATTTATGTCTTATCATGCGGGCTGCTCCCTAGGCTATAAATAGCCGCCCCCTACAACCACTAGCTGGTTGGCTGCTCCGAGAGAAACTGACACTTGTCATTTGAGAGCGTCCCATCCTCTGAGGACTTTGAGCGAAAATCATCAAGTGAGGAAAAACCCCAAACCCAAACACCTACAAACCCAAAGTGATTGAGCATCACTGAAGAGATTGATCCTGCGTGGATCCAACGCTTGTTACCTTTGAAGACCGTGCTTCTTCCAGACGGTTAGGCGTCATGGTCTAGAGAATCCAAGAGGAAATTGTGGATCGCTGAGTGACCGAGTTTGTGAAGGTTTGGAAGTCACCTGAAGACTTACCACGAGTGATTGGACAAGGTCTGTGTGACCTTAGTTCAAGGAGAATACGGTGAGGACTGTGTGTCCGGGACTGGGTGTCCTCAGGTTTAAATACCTAGCCGCTCCAACCAGACGTACAACTGAGACAGCAGTTGGAACTGGTCTACCAAATCATTGTCTTCACCAAGCCAACTGGTTCTATTTCCTCAACTCTTTCATTTCCTCATTCCTGTGTTGTTCAATAGTTCATATCTGTGTTTGAAGACTTCGACTGAAGACTTTCTCAATCTCCTCAGTTCAATTTCCTCAGTCTGTTTGTCTTCATCCTGTGATATCCTGTGTTTACGCTTTCTGTACTCTGTGCTTGTTTTCATTTCATCATGATGACTATGCTTGTGTTCTGCTATGCATACTTTTGAGTACTTATTCCGCTGCAAGTAGTCCTTCGCTAAGGAATTTCCTCACCCACAAATTCCTCAGTGAAGAATTTATAAAAATCGCCTATTCACCCCCCCTCTAGTCGATATAACGCACTTTCAATTGGTATCATAGCAAGGTACTCCCTTGTTCTGTGTGATTTTGGTTTAACTACCTGGAGTTTTAGTTATGTCGACCGCAGGTATGATCAAGGTCTCTGCTGGGTGTCCTACCTTCGATGGGACGGACTACCCCTGCTGGAAGAATAAGATGCGAATGCATCTTGAGGCAATTGATAATGATCTCTGGTATGTTGTGGAAAAAGGTGTTCCCTCTGTCTCACCCTCACTGAACGCTGCCGATGTGAAGAGATTCAAGCAACTCGATTCTCAAGCGAAGAATATCATATGTGGCCATCTGAGCAAAGGACAGTATGGAAGAGTGAGTGCTTTGGAAACTTCTAAGCTTATCTGGGATAGGCTGTCCAGAGTAAATGAAAGAGTGTCAACATAGCGTGACTCTCGAGTTGATGTTCTTCGCAATCTCTTCAACCGCTTCAAAAGACTCGACAATGAGAATGTTCAACAAACCTTCGATCGCCTCACTGACATCTCAAATGAGCTTCAAGCACTTGGTGCCACTGACATCACCGACCACGAGGTGGTGAAGAAACTGCTGAGGTCGCTTGACTCCTCATTTGACACTCTCGCCTTGACGATACAAGAGCGTGCTGATTACAAGTCACTTGATCCCGCTGATATCCTCGAAAGGCTAAACACTCATGAGTTCCAGCTTGCTAAAAAGAGAGACCTCTATGGTTCGAGCTATGGCAGATCGCGTGCACTGAAGGCCAAGGCAGTTTCTGAATCTAAAGATGAAGACTCCGAAAGCAGTCTTGGTGATCCTGAAGAACTGAGCCATGATCTAGCACTGCTTGTGAAGAAATTCCAGAAACTCTCAAGACGTGGTCGCTTTGGAAGACCCTCAAGGAGCAATGATTCCTCATCCAGTGACTACAAGAAGAGGCTTTGTCACAAATGCAAGAAACCAGGACACTACATTCAAGACTGTCCTCAGTGGGAAAAGGAATCAAAATAGAAGAAATACAAGGATTACAGTTCTGATGATACGAAGAAAAAGAAGAAATTCTCGAAATCTTCATCATCAAAATCCTCAAAGTCTTCATCTCACAAGAAGAGTAGCTCCAAGAAGGCTCGGGCATTCATTGGCAAGGAAATGGACTCTGAGGCTGAATCTGAAGAAAATGAGGAAGAGGAGGCATCTGAGGATTCTGAATCCGGTGTGGCGAGCCTAGCCCTCGCTACTGCATTCGTCAGCAAGTCTATCTTCAACTCTGAAGAAAATGATCTCACCAACAAGGCTGATGAAGGCAATGATGACTACGCTCCCACCTATTGCTTCATGGCAAAGGGTGCCAAGGATGATCAACCCAAAGCCACTGAGTGGGTCCTCGATAGTGGATGTACAAATCACATGACTGGTGACAAGAATCTATTGATTGATGCTCCCTTATCACCATCGCATCTGAAGCATATCATGTTCGCTGACAAAGGCATTTTCTGAATCTGAAGATGAAGACTCTGAAAGCAGTCTTGGTAATCCTGAAGAACTGAGCCATGATCTAGCACTGCTTGTGAAGAAATTCCAGAAACTCTCAAGACGTGGTCGCTTTGGAAGACCCTCAAGGAGCAATGATTCCTCATCCAGTGACTACAAAAAGAGGCTTTGTCACAAATGCAAGAAACCAGGACACTACATTATAAAAAGCGAATTCGGATATTTGAAGAATTTATCATAGTGTTTCAAACCGATGCATGTGTGAATATATATAACGGTGATACACATGGTGTGGTTATGAACATGTTATACTACATTTAATATATTTTATCTCTACTCTTATAAAAATGGAGTTGTTGATGATGGTGTGCCTGCCATCCTGCATTATAGGCCGTCCGATTTATATCTGGCGGATAGCAAGGAAACTATGATGGTTGAAGTTGGCAACAATCATGATTGTAGATTCTTATTGAAATAGAGAAACGAATTCAAATTTAGTTCGAATTGCAGCGGTAGTATAGACATTTGGAATGCACTAAAATGTTGGTATGAGTAGGTTACATGCATTATACAGCAAGCGAAAAAAATTAATCGGACATAACATGGATTCATACTCCCTCCTTCCATCTATATAGGGCGTAATGAGATTTTTAAGACCGCCTTTGACTATTGACAAGATTAATAGTACAGGACATGCACAATGTGAAAATTATATCATTGAAAGAACCTTTCACAGACGAATTTAACGGTGTGCTTTGTGTAAGTTGCATGTCATATATCATTGCTCTAATATTTGGTCAAAGTAAGCATCGAAAAATGCATTAGGCCCTATATAGATGGAAGGAGGGAGTAGCTTTGAATAGCATTTGTATAGTAAAACGGGGCAAGACTCTCTCTTTGTGTGGTGTGAATAGTTTTATTTTTTCGTTTTCTTTTTGGTTGAGGGAAGTGCGAATTGATTTGGTACGTACAAGTACAATATTACTACACGTTAGGCTTGTCCCTAAAATTCAACCCGCGTCTTGTTATATCCCGAAAATTCAGATATCGTGCTCCCAAAACTGGAGCCTTCACAACCCGCGCCTTGCTATCCCGAAATTACAACGCGCGCGAAAACTCCCTCCAGCTGCCAAATCCCGACACGCGAAATCCCCCTTCTAACCCTGAGCCGAAAGGGCCGCTAGTTCAAATCAGTGGGGGGTACTTTTGTAACACACCCTACATTTTGGACAAGCGTGTCCCTAAGTCATGCTTCACCCCCTCCCATCACCCCCTTTTCGCCATTCGAAATCCCAGGCCGCCATAACCTCTCCGCTCCAGCCGCGAAACCCCACCCTCCTCTGTCCACCACGTCACCGCTGCCCAGCCGGAGCCTCTTCCCCGACGACGTCGTCCACCGCAATAGCTCGACGTCCCTCGTCCACCTCCCCGGATGAGGATCTGTCGTCCATCTCGCCGTCCTGCCGGTTGAGCCACCCCGTCCTCCACCTCCAAGGAGCTGCTCCGACGATCGCCTCGTCTATCACGGCTGCTCCATCCCCACAGTGCCGCCTTAACCTGCTCCACCGGAACCGCAGCATCCTCACCGACTCCTCGGACGAAGCCGAGGCCTACTCGACGCCACCAAAGAGGTTGTACACTCATCGCATCGCACCTTCTCCTTAACTCGACCTCCCGGCGCCGACGGTGCTCCATCCCGCACCCCCATGGAGCGGCTACCTTGAAGTCGGCGTCGCGGGCGACATCTCCACGGCGGCTCTCCCCCAGTGCGAGGCCCCTTTGGCGGTGGCGTCCATACCAGCCGGATCTGCTGCTGCTGCTCCGGCTCTCGCTCACTTGCTCGCGCTGCTGCTACTGCTCCGGCTCTCGCTCGATCGCTCGCTCGCCCAGCTGCTGCTGTTGCTCCCCCCTCGCTCGTGCTACTGCTCTGCTCTGATTAAGCCACACTTCAGTTGACTGAATCGACTTTTGGGTCAGTCGATTTTCAGGGGTTGGGGGGCTCGCCGGAGTTAAGGAAGAACCACCCGTAGCGGGGACGGGGGCTCGCCGGAGAGGTACCCCACTATCTATCTTAGGGTTCAGGGTGGGGGCGGGGGCCTAGAGGGCTGGCCGGGGCGGCCGTGGCGAGTTGTTTCGGGGCGGCGAGGCGGCGCTGGGGCCGGCGGTTCGGCCGGTGGTGGCTGGCGGCTCAGGGGGTGCAGGTTGAAGATGAACTGCAGGCCCTCCCTAAACTACATGTCAAGTGCCTCTCTGCTACCATTGCGTTCAGTTTCGACAGTAGCATTCAGATTCCACAGTAAATTTCAGTTTCGATAGTTAAGTTCAGAGTCAACGGTTTTTACCTCATCTGTTGTAGTCAGGTGGTTTTTGGTGATGTTAATTTTACATCCATTTTACATCATCTATTGGAGATGCTATTAGAATCCCACTTGAGATTGACGATGTCTGTCTGGTGCTGCTTCAGCCTTGACGTCTTACGGCTCACCGGAGCTGCTCCAACGATAGAACGATCCATCACAACAGAGCAGTGCCCTGGACGCCGTCTACAGATTCCTCAGATCTTCCTCCACACCTCCGACAGCCACCTCTGCCTCAACTGCTTCAGCGACCAACCCAATGATGCTGAGGTCGACACGGCTACGGCAAAGAGGTTGTACACTTGTTGCATCACTTATTACTATACATTCACGTCGATCCATTAGGGCTATTTTGGTTCAACGGAAAAACGTCGATCCACTGGTTGTTACCATCACTCTAAATTTCTGCATGCTCTCCTTACATAATCTCACCATATTTTTTTCGTATGCATGTCAGATATTGTACACAGTCATGCTGAACATGTAGAGAAAAAGAGAAGAGTTTTGCGCGGCAATACAATGTCATGCAGACATCGCTCCATGGTGGGTTCAATGGCAAACCCTCCCCACCCCTCTCCAGATTGTAATCCAGAGGAAGATATCTGTTCTGAGGCGGATTCAGACGCCGCTGACCACTCCTATTTACCCCCCAAGGTGTTTGCTCTACCTTGGCATGATGATGTTAGTCATATCATGCATATGTTGCCTTGCAGTGCCTACTTTTGACATCATATATGTCATCTGCTTAGTTTAGACATGTTCTGTAATGCCACCTATTTAGTTTCTATATCATATATGGGAATTATGCAGTCTCATGTCTTTTAGCCAGCCATAATATATGTGAAATATGCAATGCCATCCTGTTTAACCAGGCATCATATATTTGAATGATATCTTGCCCATCCTTTTCTTCATTACATTTCCATTTGTCGACAATGTTTGTACATTAAACTACTCTTCCTGTGAATCAGCCATTTGGGTGGGAGATGGAAAAATCTGGAGTGAAAACAAGGCCTTTAGAGCAGACAGTGCTACCTGTCGAAGCAGATCTCTTGTTGGGTCCCGATAGCTCCTCAGAGATGGATTCAGAGACAGATGACCAGTCCTATTCCCCCACTGAGGTGTATGCCCTAACTTGGCACGGTTATACTACTCATATCATGCATACGGTGTCTTGCATTGCATAGTTTAGACATCATATACACAATATTCAACACCATGTTCTTAGTTCAGACATCATATCGAATGCCCTCTGTTTAGCATATAAATCACATATGTGAATTAAATGATGCGATCCTGATTACTTAGATAACATGTAGGTGAATTATGTCATGCGATCCTATTTAGTTATTCATCATATCTTTGAATTATGTTATGCTATGCTATCCAGTTTAGATAGACATCATATATGTGAAATTATGTCATGCTATCCATTTTAGTTAGACAATATACATGTCAACTATTTCATGCCCTCTTTTTTCCACACCATCTATTGCATCTGTCTCTCATACAATGTCTGTACATTCAACTATTTTTCCTTTTTATCAGCCATTTGAATTGGAGCGGGTGATGCCAGTATCTAGCGGACTAAAAACACGGTCTTCAAATAAAACAGTGCTACCTCTTGGTGGAGATAGCACCCCAGTTGTACATGCACAAGAACCAGCCCTACCACACATAACCCAAACTCTCGCAGATTGTACCCCTACTGCGATGGACAGAGAACCAGCTTCACCCAATCTAACCCCAACCCCAGCCGATAGTAACCCAGTTCCTGTTGACACAGCACCATCTCCACCATAGAGCTCCCAAACAAGAGCAGTTAGTAAGGCAGCTCCAGTGCCCAAAGGGCCAGTACTATCACGGCGAACCCCAACTCCACCAGTTAGCACGCCTATTCCTGTGGAGGAAGCACAACCAGCTAGTCGTAGTTTAGCATCTATCGCATTTGATGTTGTTAAATCGTATGTGCGTATCTTCCCATCTTGGAAATATTATACTGAAGATGAAGGAAAATTCCAGTTGCAGGTGTTTGTCCAGGAGTTATGTGTAAGTAATGTTATTCATGGCAATTACTTTGCTTCGTCCCATACATCCTACCTCCATGATGGTTATAATACAGCAAATTTTCCCATTTTTCTCTATAGAGAAGGACCAATTTGGAAACTCAGGATGAGGTAACATGTGCTAATACCTCTGCTATCTTCAAGAATGCTTGGTGGCAGTATCGAAATTACCTGAAGAAAACGTACTTCACCGGCAAAGAAACTCATCAAATTCCCTTACGTTCTCCTGAGACACATTTACTGACGATGACTGGGAACGCCTTGTTCTGTACTGGTCCCGAACCAAGAATGTGGTAAGGTCTATGAGCTCATTTTCTATTTTTAAGTATTATATTCTTGCGTCTTACTGTACTCTGTTCATGTAGAACAAGTGCCTAAACCTGAAGAACAACTGTTCTAATTTAAGAATCCATTGCTATCATAGTTCGAAAAAGCGCTAGGCATTAATTGTGTGTTTTGCCACCGCCTTGCGCTTTACTGACCAAAGCGCATGCTTATGCGCAGTTATGCACAGATTATGTGTAGTTATGCGCAATGCGTTTTGCCAACGCTTAGAGCCTAGGCGCGCTTAAGCGCTCGCTTAGGCGCGCCTTTTTTAACTATGATTGCTTTGCTCTTGTATCACTGTATTTACTCATACAAACTTATTTTTAAATTGAAGGATCCAATCGAAACTCCAATGGCACAGCAGGTATGTTCACGCATGTTTCTTTAACAGGTTTGCACTTATCAATAGCTCTGTTGATTTCAATTTCAATTGTGTATACAGTTGACTTTCATATCATGCACATTACTAGCATCACAACAGAGCCAATAGTGTTGTTGTACATGTAGACCCGTGGTACCCATCTGAAATCTTGTTGTGTCGTGAAGTTTCCCACGCTTTGTATTCTTTCACTGCTGCTTTGTCTTGAACTGATATGATTTGAACCATGTCTCTATTTTGATTTGGCAAGACAATGCAGTGACCATAGGACATAGATATATGTTTGTTTGATGCTTTTATTATGTACTAGTACATGGCAATAGAAGACTTGGTAGTTTAATCCTGTCCACCTTACTAATGAACTGGTTCACCGAAATGAGTTTCATATACTAGTACATGCTAAACTTGTTATGTGTCTGCTTGTTTCTTCTTTTAGAATGCTGACAGAATATTGGGGAAGAGTGCCTTATTAAGCAATGGTAAAGGAAGTAATGCAGATAAGGTTCAGGATAGTGACACATCCTTGTTGGTCTCCAACAAAGCTGATAAAACAGCTAAGGAAGATTATCTTGAAGACAGCGAGACAACCCCAAAATCCTGTCTTGGTTTAGTGTTCGAGTTACTGGCCACTACCGCTTGCACAAGCTATTCAAACTCACTGTCTGAATCAGTTCGGTTTCTTGAGTCTCAACTACAAGCTGAAAGACATCGATCAGCTGTGCTGCGACAAGAAGCGGAAGGACTGCGGAAGTCCCTGGAGCATTCAGATGCATACTTTCTGGTGCAACAGCAAGCGTTGGAGGATTTTAGCGCCAAACAGGACAAAGCTAATCAGCTTGCTAAGCTTATTGCCATCATGGTGGATACCCAGGATAACGTTTCTTGAGCTCTTCTGAAGTTGTTTCAGTTATGCTCTTGTTTTGTTGTCGCGTTTATTTGCACTGGTGGCCAATTTTGATGGCCAGTGTATGTAATGTGCTGCTTTGTTCCCTATATTTGCACTGGTGGCGAACTTTGATGCCCAGTGGATGTAATATGTGTAATAGCGGTAATAGGCTAGCGTTAATTGCTTGCTTATTTATTTCCTTATTGTCTTGTTTAGTTGTTTGCTTGTAGTCACTGCAGTTCTTTTTCTGTTTTTTTCTAGTGGCCACAATAGCCTATTTTTGGTAACTAGGCCAAAATAATCATGGCAACACACGAACTGTTGTAACCATGGGCCTCCTGCAGGCCGTATGATCCATGGGCCTTCGTCCGGCCGTAGGATCCATCGGCCTTCTATACAGGCCTTAGGGTCCATGGGCCTTCTACGGGCCGTAGGGTCCATGGGCCTTCTACGGGTCGTACGATCCATGGGCCTTCTACGGGCCGTACTATCCATGGGCCTCATATGGGTCGTAGGATCCATGGGCCTTCTACGGAGCGTATCATCATTTCGCCAATCATGGGTCGTACTATTCGTGGACCATAACGGGCCGTTAATAGGCTGTATTTGATAACTCTATGAAAATAGCCCAACGGGTTTTTTTTACATGAAAACGGCCCAACGTATTAACGGTCCGCAAACGGGCCGACTGTAACGACGGGCTGAATTTGGCCCACAAGCAGAAAATGACAGTAACGGGCCGTATGTAACCGAATGCTGCAAATGAGCCCAAGAATCAATGGGCCCTGAGAAGGCGAAAGATAACTTGGGCTAGAAACGGGCCAATGGGATAACGGGCCGTTAATGGGTATAAAGTGATACACTGTTCATTACGGGCCAGTTTCACCACGGGCCGTTAATGGGTCAAGAGTTACAAAGGTCCTCATATGGGCCGAAAGAAGTCATGGGCCACACATGGGCCGGAAGTTAAAACGGGCTGAATCATATTGGACGGCCCAGATGACGCTACTGGGCCTAATTCGGATAGGGTGTAACGGGCCCTGGGTTAGCGGGCTGTAAATGGGCTATATGCGAACTGGTCGTTAAAAGGCTTTCCGTGGGCCGGCCCGCCACCTTTTGACCAAGTCAAACGGGCCGGCCTTTTCACAGGAATGGGCCTCTGTTGGGCCGTGCCACGTGTCGCCGTATCATAGGCACCTTCGGTCCAATGAGCGGATGACATCTGTCCCAACGGTGAGCCGACACGTGTTTCCTCCAGCCAATGATGATTTTACACGTGGAAAATCCCCATTGGTCGGGGCTGTTAACGAGTTATCGGATCCAAAACCCGACCCGATAGCTTAACGGCGTTCCGTTACGGTGGATGCCATGTGTCGGTCACCCTTGACGAAAGCACTTCTGTGACGCGCGATTTATCGTCATGGAAGTGGACACTTCCGTGATGATAATTTTGGTAATGTCATGGAACACTTCTACGACAGCACAGGTATGACTATCTTGAATCTGTCATAAATTTGTCATGGATGTACATGCATGACAAAAAATGCGACCTACTGTGACAAACACGTATCATCACGGAAGTGTATTTTTTTTGTAGTGGTTGCTCTAGTGTATATATTCTATATGTCGTGCAATGTGGTGCTCATTTATTAACTGTTTGGTTAATTAGTTGTTGTGTTCAGTTAACTGTTTGGTTCAATTCTGCAAATGTGATGTTCAATTCTTCAGGGTGCAATTTTGTATTGTCTTCCATGTGAGAAATAAATCAAATTTATCTTTACAAAATACATGAGAAACAAATACAATTATTTTGTTTCCAAGTGGTCAAGCATGCTTGGTTTGGTTAAGTGTATGATCTTCTAGTATGTTATATATTGTGCAATGTGGTGCTCAGTTAACGTTTGGTTCATTTGTTGTGGTGTTTAGTTAACTGTTTGGTTCAATTCTTCAATGCGATGTTCAATTGTTGTGGGTGCATTTTGTTATTGTATACCATGTGAGAAATAAATCGAATTTGGCTGTACTAAATACATTATAAACAAATAAAATTGTTATATTTCCAAGTTGTTAAGCATGCTTGGTTTGGTTAACTGTCTGGTCTTCTATTAGGAGTATGTTATATTGTGTAATGTGGTGCTCAGTTAATGTTTGGTTCATTTGTTGTGGTGTTTAATTAACTGCTTGGTTCAACTCTGTAATGCGATGTCCAATTGTCGTGGGTAGAATTTTGCATTGTTGTGCATGTGAGGAATAAATCGAATTTGGCCGCACTTAATACATGAGAAACATGTACAATTGCTATATTTCCTAGTTCTTAATCATGCTTGGTTTGGATAAATGGGTGTTCCATGCGGCTCGAATTTATCTGATGAATCCGCAATGTGCTTATTTTTCAACAACATATTTTACTGATAGCATGCAAACCCTCACTTAACCTAATGACTAACTACCTTATATGTGTTGCAGGGAAACAATGGGAAGCACTGAGGTTTACAATCAAGGTTTGCACATGCATCGTCCTTTGTGTAATAGCGCATTATTGTGCAATTGCAGAAACCATTCTAGTATTTAGGTTTTTAACAATTTGGTCTTGCACATGTAGGTCTTGTTTTCAGAGGTTTTGACCCACTGTTCGATCCTTTTTGCATATGGGGAAATGAATTGTCCATGAATATCAGCCAAGTCAAGAAACTCAGAAAGATTGTTAGGATAAAGAAATTAGCGACAAAAAACAACAAGATCTTTGTCTACACAATGAAGAAGACATCAATTCACTACAGGATGGTACTAACTTTTATACCTTGTCTTTTTAATTCCTTTACGCCATTTCAAATCTAGAGAAGATATTTATGCATATCCTTGTTTTCAGGCTTTCCAAACCAGTTCACTGATGATTACCTCTTAAACCACCTGTATGGTCAGGAGGCGAGGAAGGTATTCATACAACACCCATAGTTCAGTAATGAAGTGTTCCTGAAGAGGACGAAGGATGGACGGTCCATCATCCACAGACACTAGCCTAAAGTTGCAAAGACCTTCAACATCAATGCAGGCTCAATATTTGCCTTCCGCTTCAGCAGTTTTCTAGATGAGATTCATCTGTGTATGTACCGTCTATGATGCTAATTTCGAAAGGTTATAGATGTTGCATATGAAACTTGGTGTTGGCGTAGTTATGTAATAGGGAAGCTGAGTGCTGAAGCTATATGATGTTGTACTCTGATGTATTTCAATTATGAAATCCTGCTTCCTTAATACGAAAATAAAATATATTATGTGCTTAATATGAAATGTTAATTAGATTAATAAATGGATTATTAATAATAGGCCAATTAGCCTGCTAATTGGGTTTTCTATTGCAAACGGTTATTGAGAAAACACCATGGTGATGACCTCAGGCAACGCACACAGTTCCTAAAAATAAACCGTGTTGGATCAATGAACAATTACACATGACTTTCTCTTGAAAACTGTTTGCGTTAGGCCACCTTGCGTGAACGTTTACCACATAAAAAGTGTGTGTGATAGACAACCTATGCCACATAGTTTCTTCTACGCACCGTGTGTGATGCATTCAACAATGCAAACGATAAAATTATTAATATCGTCTGCAATGACAACGCTATCACAAAGGATTTAATGGGAAAAATTATGTGTGATGTACCTGCGAACGGAAACGCTTTCCTTGGAGTGACTGTGTGGGATGTATATACAAATGGAAACGTACTTCTTGGATTAACTGTGTGGGATGTACATACTAACGGAAACGCATTCCTTCGATTGTCTATGTGGAATGTACATACAAACGGAAACGTTTAGCCGGGACTGACTGTGTGAGATGTACTCATGATCGGAAACGATTGGGCTTGTATAATTATATTTTTTAACACAACTGTGTGTATAACCATATTTGATCGCTCGCCCGTCGCACACGGCCTTATTTTGCGGAGCGTGTGTGACCGGAGGGCCTATCCCCGATGGTTTCTGAATCGTGTGGGAAGGACCCCCCTATCGCACACACTCACTTGTTGACGGTTCAAAATGCCATCGTAGAAAGGGGTTAAAAACCGTTTGTATAGCACCTCGATGTACCAGTGTTACTAGATGCATCAGGGGAGTGGGCATTAACATAGTTTGTTGTTATGACATGAATCCCCATGGAAGTTTGGTACGCGTTTTGAATCTTTCCTTCATGAACCAGTTTACGTCTATCCCGCTATAAATACCACACGGTTATAGCGATCAGTTCACGTGCATTCTGGAGGCCCAAAATAGATAGTTCTTGAACTGGCATAAGAAGTAAAAATTCAAGTACCACCTCTCCCGCACAATCAATAACACAGTCTTTTTAAACACCCGACACATCCCCAACTTATTCCAAACCTCTTTCGCCTTCTGACAAAGGAACAATACACATTTCGTATCTTCTGGCCCATTTGAGCATGAGGGGGAGATGGGCAGAACCTTCATGTGTCTATTGGCAAGTGTAACACGACATGGGAGGGTTGCATGCAACGTACGCCAAATGATTTTTTTTACCTTTGCCGGACAAGATAATTTCCAAATCTTACACTAACTAGGATTGACATTGATTCTACCCATACCGTTTGTATATTGCAATTTCCTTCCATGTTGCTAGTTCATTCCTCCAAGTAAGCAAATGAACAGTGAACAAACCATGTTTTGTATAGCTCCACGCAATGAAATCTGACATATTATGCATAGGAAGGGGAATCGCAAGAACTCTTTGAGCATCAATTGGCCATAAAGTTTGTCTCACCAAATCTTCGTCCCAACAATTCGTGACAGGATCAATAAGACCAGATACCTTTGACAAGAGGTGCCCTCTTCTAGGAGTGACAATTTTCCCATTCGCACCGTGTGGGATCCATGCATCTCTCTAAATATCGATATTTTGTCAATTCTGAACTCGCCAGATATAACCATTTTTCAGAGAGTTAACATCTGCCATAATGCTTTTCCAAGTGAAAGATGAACCCTTTTTAAAACTTGCACTCATCAAATCGCCATCAGGGAAGTAATTAGTTCTCAAAATAGTGGCACATAAAGAATCAGGTTTATGAAAAGACGCCATGCTTGTTTAGTTAACAAAGCCAGGTTGAAACAGTATATAACTTGAAAGCCCATACCTCCTTGGTTTTTCGAGATGCACATCTTCCACCATGCCATCCAATGCATCCTTTTCTGATTGTCCTCGTCACCCCGACAAAATTGTAACATCGCGTCAATAATTCCTTTGCAATTTTTTTAGCAATTTTAAAGATGAACATGGCATAGGTTGGGATAGTTTGTACAACAGATTTGAGCAAAATTTTCTTTTCTCCAATGGATAATAATGTTTCTTTGCATTCACTAATTTCCATAATAATTGGATCAATCAGGAACTGAAAACAATCACTTTTGTCCATACCTGCATTGGCAGGCAAACCTAAATACCTATCATAGAGAGCTTCAGTCACAATATTCAGAATTGTACAAATTTGCGCCTTGTCGTCCACTTTTGTGTTGGAACTAAAAAATATCCTAGATTTCTCAACACTCAGCATCTGCCCCAAGGCGACACAATAAGAATCCAAAACTGATTTCAGCGCCTCTGCATTCATACCATTTGCCCGCATAAGGATCAAAGAGTCATTAACAAAGAGAAGATTGGAAATTGGTGGAGCATCTCTGCTAACCTTTATTCCTAAAAAAAATTCTATTCTCCTCTGCATTAGCTAAGAGGGCAGTCAGGCCCTCCGTGCATAACAAGAATAAGTAGGGAGAGAGAGGATCTCCCTGCCTCAATCCTCTAGTAGGTTTAAAACTTTTAGTTTCTTCAGCATTAAAACGAACCCGGTACTCTATAGAGGAAACATATTGCATAATTAAATTCCACAGTTTTGAAACCCAATTTTAACATAATTTCCTTCAAAAAAGACCATTTCACTTGGTTGTATGCCTTGTGCATGTCCAGTTTGATGGCACACCGACCCTCTTTACCAGCCTTTTTTTCTTTATTGTATGAAAGCACTCGTATATGACTAATATACTAGTTGAATGTCTGTGCATTGCTACGGGCAACAACGCAGATAATTTGCGTGCCCTATGCCCACAATACGTAGATGATGCAGGTGACCGTGCATTTTTCCTCATCACTTCACCGAAACAGATCTTCCTAACTTAGTTTCACAAATTTCTTCTATCTCTATGATTGCTCTGGGTCGATTGTGCAAATGAAACACTGAAGCATGTTACGTCGGCCATTCCTCTAAACCCTACCACCATCTCCGCCGCCGGAGACCTCCCGTAGCACACACTTAATTCTGTTAATCCCTTTCCCCTTCTTCGCCAACGACCATTAGCATTTGATATCATTCTTCTTCTTCATCTCGGCGCTACTTTTTTCATCGTCCACCCTCACGACCCACCCGCCTCTCCCTAACTAACCACCTCCCACTGTCACCCCACAAATGGGAGATCTTGTCGTACGTCGCTCCATGCTCGAGTCGCCAGCTCCGCCTCCGCCGAGAACAGCCATCCCGCTAAACCTTGCCTCCATCACCAGTGCCCCCGACCACCCGCAAACCTTGCCCCTGAATCCATTAAACCCTTGCCTCTCCTCCATCGACGAAAACTGCTGTTGCTACTATTCTCCTTCCGCCCGTCGCCTACCTTTTTCTTCGTCCACCCCATCGACCCGCCCATCTCTACCTGCCCAACCACTTTCCACTGTCATCCACGGTCAGTAAGTGTTGTCACGCGCTACCTCATCACCCCCTACCAAAGTGTAAGCCCATGTCGCAAAAAAGAAGCGGTCGCCTCCTCCGCCGGCTAGCCCTCTAAACCCTTCCACCATCTCTAGTGCCTGCAACCTCTCGTGCCCCACACTCTAGTCTGTTAACCCCTATCTCTCCATCCTTGGCGACGATGTGGCAAGCCATAGCACATCACCTTTGGTGAGGTCCTAATTAGACATCACCAAAGACATCGAGGTCTACTATCTAGGGCTCGGGGGATGCATGTGTGTTGCTACAGGAAATAAGTGGTCTCATCGAGAGCAAAGCACGTTCCAAATCATCTTAATAAACATCGGCGTGTTCCAGCCTACTGCACTCCAGACAAATCTCCATAAATCATGTTAACCATCGAGGTTTTCATTTAGAGAAAAGATGCAAAGTTTACACACACTAATATTTACTCAAGAAATCTGGAACTTAGTATCATGCATTCATTTAGCTGCACACACTCATTATATATGCATGCATCTCATGGGAGTCAGAAACTGTATACAGATTGTCAAACAGCTTGTGCTTGTACTCATCTTCAACAATAGTACGATCAACCACAACTTTGACTACTATATCACAACACTTCCACAATAAATAACCGTCCTCCATCACCGCTAAATAAATGAACTTGGAGTAAATCAAATAAGGGAAAAGGATAAATCTGCACCGTGATCATGTGGCAACACCACTAAAAAAACTATTTGACAGAAGAGAAAAAGAAACAGTGCCCATACCAAATTATCCTTAGAAAACAAATGCGTGCCAATTAAATGGTCAAACTATGAAATGCTGGTAGCAGATTTCAAACTTGACCATCTCATCTTTTAAGTTCAGACTTGATGTGTCTACACTTTAGATAGCATGGCCTTACATCCTAAACTATTGTAGCAAATATATAATTTGCATTCATGTATGGTCCAACGAAAAAAGGTTTGTGCATACAGTGACAAATTTCAGCTTTGAACAACAATTCTCAAGGCATACGACGATGAATTTCAGGGTTGAACAACATACATATACAAGTTCTAGAAAGGGACTTGTGTTTAACTAAGATTTAAGAGTGAGAATTCTGAGCTCCAACGCTCAAGGTGATGATTCAAGAAGCACTCGAATATAATAAAGTTAGTCTTCACTACTAATATCAGAAGAAACAGACAAATTAAACTTCCTCTTGTCTCTTATTTGACTTTCAAGGCCAAAGGCTGTTATGAAAATGATAGGTACAATAGGACATAGAATCCGAAAACAGGAACGACATCATCAGCAATGAGAATGAAATAACTGTAAATAACTATGGTAATGCTAGGGTGCAATGGGTTCTAGAATTATACTATTCATTCAGGAAGCAGATATCTTTATATATGCCTACAGCAGTTACCACCATGAAGACTCTAGCATGTCTTTTTTAGTTGATGTTAGAAAACAAAAGTAACTCTTGGTGGACTCTCCCATAACATAGGAAGTACTCTATGGCTACAGAAAAAAATTAGTTCATTCTTTCATGATAAAAATTGCCCGAAAAATAGTTGTCAATTACTCAAACACACATTAATAAGGAAGATAATTATAATACCAAACACACATTAATCAACATGTTTTCCAAGACAAAAAGAAACTGACCCAGCGGAGGGGAACTTTTGGTCTATGGGTGTATCTACACCCTACAATAGCAAATAAATTTTCTCTTTTTTGCTCTGAAGTCAACGTTTGTTTTTTGTTCGTGAAAATTTATATACTAGTGCCAAAGTAAGTCAAGTTTATTCTAAAAATCTTTCCCTAATAATAAAGCACGGATCGACTTTGTCGGGTTCACCGTCATGTAACTTTTGTAAAAAAGTCCCTGACCTCTTTCAGAATCGACCCGCGGTAATCAATAGCTCGAGCGTAACACGCCTGAGTGCTGCACCTTTCGCAAGCGGATCCGCCGTCGCTCGCTCGCCGCTGCAGATCCCCCCCCCCCCCCGCCTCCCGTGGCTCGCTGGGCTGACACGCCAACGTCCAAGCCCTGACGCCGCGGAGCGATCCTGAGGCGCTCGCACGCGGTGGCGACGGCGCTCGCCTCGGTTCCTGCCTCATGCCGCAGTTCCCATGTCAAGCAGTGCGGCAGTTCCCATGGTCGTCGGTGTCGCACAATGGCAAAAAGTGCAACGGAGGTCGGGTGGGAGGAAAGGAGGCTCTATAGTTGGAATTTTTCTAGTAGGCCTTTGGCCCAAAGCCCAACTAAAATTCTGAAATTCTCTTGGCCCATTCATGCACACATGTGAGTGGAGTGAGTGAGGCTAAAGTTTAGTCCCACCTCATAAGTTGAGAGAGAGTTGCACCTCTTTATAAGGTGAGCTCTTCTACCACTTGTATGAGCATGAGAAGAGGAGACCTACACGCGCGCTCCTCCTCCTCGCTCGACTCGCCACGCCACGCCACGCCTTGTCACGACGCGCTGCGGTTGCGGGATTGAGCCGAGCCGAGGACAGAGCTATGCACGTTGTCTATATTTTTGCTGCTCAGGAAAAATTAATGAGTCATTAATTAATAATTAACGGGCGCGTTAATTACTGAACCGTTTTCGATTCTTTTGGATCGTGACGACTTGGACATGGGGTTTACTCCCACGACCTACCCGGCCCGCACTATATAGTCAGGCAGACGTCTACCCTAGCCGCGGCCGCTTCATATGGTTTCTCACCACCGTTCCAGATCATTGCGCCGCCAAGCAAGTCTTCTACATCTCTCCTTTCGGCATGCACCGGGAGTAGGGACAGCAGGCCTCCGGAACCCCGCCTCTCGTGATCCTGTACGGGAGAGGGGTGATCAGGTTTTTGGGGAGCGCACTCGCGCGACTGCTGGCAGCGATGACTTCGCGAACGACGACTTCTTCCCCGACCTCGGCAACCTCATCCTCGACGACATGGGCAACAACGTCAACGCCGGCGGTGCTGCTCCCGCTGCACCGTATGTGATTCTATCCTTCCCGTTCGAGATTGTGGTAGAATTCATGTTTCTAGTATGTGCCCTAGATGTGATCTGTTCATCTGCTATGCTAGTTCGCATGATTAGTTTAATCTCTGCTACTGTAGTCATGATTTATCTTCTGTTTATTCGGATTAAATCTCGTAGTAATTTGCTCATATTTCCAACAATCCAAAAACCTGATTATAGGCAATTTACTCCGAGTGGTTTTGCTGCGCATCTGAAGCCGCCTGCCTTTAAGGGGGCGCAATATAAGAGGTGGCGCACGAGAGCAGTCTACTGGTTTCAGACCATGGGCTGCTATGACGCCACCAAGGGCAAGCCTGAGAGCGATCTCAATCCAGCACAGCTGGAAGCTTTGGAGAAGATCGATACCCTCTTTAAAGGCACTCTTCTAAGTGTTCTTGATGACTCCATTGTGGATTCGTATATGTTGTTTGACAACGGCAAGGACATGTGGGCTACGCTCGAGGCCAAGTTTGGTGCCTCGGACGCCGGCAGCGAGTTGTACGTCATGGAGCAATTCTATGACTACAAGATGACTGATGAGCGCCCTGTTGTACAGCAGGCTCATGAGATACAGTCGCTCGCAAAAGAACTTGAGTACTTCAAGTGTGTGTTGCTGGACAAATTTGTTGCTGGAGGCATCATTGCCAAGCTTCCACCTTCGTGGAACAATTTTGCTACTTCCCTGAAACACAAGAGACAGAATTTTTCCGTTGCGGATCTCATTGCTACTCTTGAGGTTGAAGAGAAGGCGAGAGCAAAGGACACACGTGCTCGAGTTGCTGAGGGAGGTTCTAGTGCCCACATGGTACAGAAGAAGAACTTCCAGCCCAACAAGTTCAAAAACAACAATAACAAAACTCAGGGCAAAGGCAAGTTTGATACAAAGAACAAGCCATCACATTCTACCAACTTCAAGAAGAATTCTCATAAGAAGGGGAAGGGACTTTGCCATGTCTGCGGTGATCCTAGTCACTGGGCTCCAAAGTATCCTAACCGCTTTGAGGAGCGCGAACATGAGAAGAACGGCAAGTCCGCTAATGTTGTCATCGGTGATACTGATATGAAGGAATCAGGGTACGGTATTTTTCCTACAATCCTTTCAGTATTTCAATCCCCTGATTGGTTAATTGACACCGGTGCCAATGTACATGTTTGTGCTGACGCCTCCATGTTTTCTTCTTACCAGGCAATAGGGACTTCACCCGTGCCGATGGGGAACGGGTCACATGCCATCGTTTGAGGTGTTGGTACGGTCGATCTGAAGTTTACTTCGGGGAAGACCGTGTGTCTGAAGAACGTTCATCATGTGCCGTCCATCAATAAAAATCTCGTTAGCGGTTCCCGTTTATGTCGAGATGGTTTTAAGTTGGTTTTCGAATCCAATAAAGTTGTAATTTCTAAGTATGGACAATTTGTTGGAAAAGGCTATGAGAGCGGAGGCTTGTTCCGCCTATCTTTGTCAGATATTTGCACTAAAGTTATTAATAATGTTTGCCACAATAATGAGTCTGATATTTGGCATTCACGACTTTGTCATATTAACTTTGGTTGCATGACGCAGCTAGCCAATATGAATTTAATTCCGAAAATCTCTACTGTCAAAGGCTCCAAGTGCCAAGTATGTGTGCAAGCTAAGCAACCTCGTAAGTCCCATAAGACTGCAGAGGCAAGAGACTTGGCGCCACTAGAGCTTATACATTCTGATCTTTGTGAGATGAATGGCGTGTTGACAAAAGGTGGAAAGAGATACTTCATGACGTTGATTGATGACTCCACTAGATATTGTTATGTGTATCTTCTGAAATCAAAAGATGAGGCTTTAACTTTCTTCAAAAACTATAAAACTGAGGCAGAGAACCAACTTGATCGAAAAATTAAACGGCTTAGGTCTGATCGTGGTGGAGAGTATTTTTCCAATGAATTTGATCTGTTTTGTGCGGAACATAGTATAATCCATGAGAGGACGCATCCCTACTCACCTCAGTCAAATGGGGTAGCCGAAAGAAAGAACCAAACTCTAACTGATATGGTTAACACCATGTTAGACACATCGAGTCTTTCCAAGGAATGGTGGGGGGAGGCGCTAATGACTGCGTGTCATGTCCTAAACCGAGTTCCCACAAAGCATAAGACCATGACTCCATTTGAGGAATGGGAAAGGAAAAGATTGAAACTCTCTTACCTACGTACTTGGGGTTGTTTGGCGAAAGTCAATATACCAATTCCCAAGAAGCGCAAGATTGGACCAAAAACCGTGGATTCTGTTCTTCTGGGCTATGCTTTTCATAGCATTGGCTACAGATTTTTGATAATAAAATCTAAGGTATCCGACATGCATGTTGGTATGATTATGGAGTCGAATGATGCAACTTTCTTTGAGGACATATTTCCTATGAAGGTTATGTCGAGTTCATCAAATCAGGAGATACCTACTCCATCTAGTGAGGATTTCGCTGTAATTCCTGAACCCACCATTGCGATGGAACACGTTGAGAATCCTGTTGAGGGTGACAATGGAACTCCTGTGAGGAGTAAGAGACAGAGGACTGCAAAGTCTTTTGATGATGATTTCATTGTGTACCTTGTGGATGACACACCCAGGACTATTTCAGAAGCCTATGCATCTCCTGATGCTGACTACTGGAAGGAAGCTGTTCGTAGCGAGATGGATTCCATCTTAGCTAATGGTACCTGGGAGATCACTGACCGTCCTTATGGGTGCAAACCTGTAGGATGTAAGTGGGTGTTCAAGAAGAAGCTTAGACCTGATGGTACGATTGAAAAGTACAAGGCACGGCTTGTGGCCAAGGGTTATACCCAGAAAGAAGGTGAAGACTTCTTTGATACTTACTCACCCGTGGCTAGACTGACCACAATTTGGGTGCTACTATCACTGGCTGCCTCACATGGTCTTCTCGTTCATCAAATGGACGTTAAGACAGCTTTCCTCAATGGAGAGTTGAAGGAGGAAATTTACATGGATCAGCCAGATGGTTTTGTAGTACCTGGTCAGGAAGGAAAGGTGTGCAAGTTATTAAAGTCTTTATATGGCCTTAAACAAGCTCCTAAGGAGTGGCATGAGAAGTTCGAAAGAACATTAACTGCTGCCGGCTTTGTAGTAAATGATGGTGACAAGTGCGTGTACTATCGCTATGGTGGGGGCGAAGGAGTTATTCTTTGTCTATATGTCGATGACATACTGATCTTTGGAACCAAACTTGATTTAATCAAGGAGGTTAAGGATTTCTTATCTCGCTGTTTTGAGATGAAGGATCTAGGAGTAGCTGATGTTATCTTAAACATCAAGCTGTTGAGAGATGAGAATGGTGGGATCACACTGCTTCAGTCTCACTATGTGGAAAAGGTCTTGAGTCGTTTTGGGTATAGCGACTGCACGCCTTCTCCAACTCCATATGATGCTAGTGTGTTGCTTCGAAAGAATCGACGGATTGCTAGAGATCAACTGAGGTATTCTCATATTATTGGCTCGCTTATGTATTTGGCGAGTGCCACGAGGCCTGACATCTCTTTTGCTGTGAGCAAGCTGAGTCGGTTTGTGTCAAAACCGGGAGATGATCATTGGCATGCGCTTGAGAGAGTTATGCGCTATTTGAAAGGCACCGCGAGCTATGGGATTCACTACACCGGGTATCCAAGGGTACTGGAGGGTTATAGTGACTCAAACTGGATATCTGATGCTGATGAGATTAAGGCCACAAGTGGTTATGTTTTTACACTTGGTGGTGGCGCTGTTTCCTGGAAGTCTTGCAAGCAGACCATCTTAACGAGGTCAACTATGGAAGCAGAACTCACAGCATTAGACACTGCCACTGTTGAAGCAGAGTGGCTTCGTGAACTCTTGATGGACTTACCTATGGTTGAAAAACCAATACCCCCTATCCTGATGAACTGTGATAATCAAACTGTGATCGTCAAGATAAACAGTTCGAAGGACAATATGAAGTCCTCAAGACATGTGAAGAGGAGACTAAAATCTGTCAGAAAATTGAGGAACTCCGGAGTTATTACGTTGGATTATATCCAAACGTCGAAAAACTTGGCAGATCCCTTCACAAAGGGTCTATCACGTAATGTGATAGATAATGCATCGATGGAGATGGGTTTGAGACCCACCGCATGAGTTGTCCATAGTGGTAACCCACTCTATGTGATCGGAGATCCCGTGAAGTAGAAGTGGGAGACAAGCTGTTGGTCAGCTGGGAGGAGAGTATCCCTATATTAACTATCCCACTCCGTGAAGATGCAATACTCTCCTGATCTGCATGGCAGGTTGATACTTATCTTAATGTGTTCCAAGTGGCTTATTCGGGTAAGCAGAGATGTTGTCCTGCAGAACATCTTCTGAGGAACACACCTATATGAATTTGACTGTTAACGTCGCAGCCTGTGAGAATTGTGTGTTCTCTAATAAATTCATGAAAAGGCCCTGGAGTACGATGTATACGCTCCACCCGCGGGGAAGCCTTGCGGCAGCCCAGTATCGGTCAAGAATTTGTGTGAAACTAGTCTCGCAGAAAACTTGTAGTTCAAGGCATAGTCCACTATTCAAGTTGTGATCTAGTGTAGCATAAATCTCTAAGTGAAAGTTCAACTTCACAGTCTCCACTAAGCACCGGTATATAAACAATGTTTTGGAACTAAATGATGAGATGTGCCAATGAGACTTTGGGGGGATTGTTGGAATTTTGCTAGTAGGCCTTTGGCCCAAAGCCCAACTAAAATTCTGAAAATCTCTTGGCCCATTCATGCACACATGTGAGTGGAGTGAGTGAGCCTAAAGTTTAGTCCCACCTCATAAGTTGAGAGAGAATTGCACCTTTTTATAAGGTGAGCTCTTCTACCACTTGTATAGCATGAGAAGAGGAGACCTACACGCGCGCTCCTCCTCCTCGCTCGCCTCGCCACGCCACGCCTCGTCACAACGCGTTGCGGTTGCGGTTGCGGGATTGAGCCGAGCCGAGGACAGAGCTATGCACGTTGTCTATATTTTTGCTGCTCGGGAAAAATTAATGAGTCATTAATTAATAATTAACGGACGCGTTAATTACTGAACCGTTTTCGATTCTTTTGGATCGTGACGACTCGGACGCGGGGTTTACTCCCACGACCTACCCGGCCCGCACTATATAGTCAGGCAGACATCTACCCTAGCCACGGCTGCTTTGTATGGTTTCTCACCACCGTTCCAGATCATTGCGCCGCCAAGCAAGTCTTCTACATCACTCCTTTCGGCGTGCACCGGGAGAAGGGACAGCAGGCCTCCGGAACCCCGCCTCTCGTGATCATGTACGGGAGAGGGGCGATCAGGTTTTTGGGGAGCGCACTCGCGCGACTGCTGGCAGCGACGACTTCGCGAACGACGACTTCTTCCCCGACCTCGGCAACCTCATCCTCGACGACATGGGCGACAGCGTCAATGCCGGCGGTGCTGCTCCCGCTGCACCGTATGTGATTCTATCCTTCCTGTTTGAGATCGTGGTAGAATTCATGTTTCTAGTATGTGTCCTAGATGTGATCTGTTCATCTGCTATGCTAGTTTGCATGATTAGTTTAATCTCTGCTACTGTAGTCATGATTTATTTTTTGTTTATTCGAATTAAATCTCGTAGTAATTTGCTCATATTTCCGACGTCGAGGAATCGAGTGGGGATTTGCGGAATCGCCGATCCGAAGGGAGGACGAGACCGGCGAGGTCTGGGCCCCGTTGAAGCCCACAGCAGTAGGAAGGCAGGTGCAGATGAGCCGCAATCCCCACTTCACAGCAGGGGCGACCTGAGACGACGCGTCGAGAATTCGGGAATTTCACTGACCGACTGCTCCTGCGCTGCACACATCCTCTACTCGGCTAACTCCCGCCGCCTACAACCGTCACCGATCTGCTCTAATCGGAGTATCACGCAGCAGATCAGGATGCAGATGGCCCCGTTTCCCTGATGCTCCAGTAATGGATTTTGCTGAACTAGCTAAAGCTTTAGCTGTAAGACACCCTCTGAACGTGATTCATATGCTACATTATGTCCATATACACAACAGTCTGTATGTGCAGGCCGCAGTGAATTGCAGCGCCTCAAGAACTGAGCAGTCGGTTTCCAAGATTAATGTGACAGGGTACCACTCATGTAGAGGAGCGAGAGCACGAGTAACAGCCTCAGATTCTACTTCCTCGGCGTCCGAGCACTGTCGGAGTTCAGTTCCCAGCAAGAACAACACTCGTGCCGAGTTGTTTCAAGCCACGGCACCAGCAGTCCTCTGGCCTGTGCTCGGAAGGAAGGACGCATCCGTGTTGAGTTTAACATGGCCATTAGCTGGCCTTTTTTCATTGCAGAGCACGGTCCTTGTTCCTGATCGAGTTAAAGTATTGCAGTTGGCCCATTTGCTGCTTTCCTTTGCCACCAGTGGCAGCACACGCTTTATCTCTGGTACCGGTCCAGTAGCTCAATAAATAAAAATTACAGATGCACCGATCGTTTCCTTCAGGAGTTTTAGGCTCTGCGCTATGGTGAGATAACATCCTAAAATACACATCTTGTGATTTTTATCATCGAGCAATCTCTGCTCTTGGTTTTCACTGTATTATGAATCATACGAATTAATTAAATTTAATAAAGGAAATAGATGGTTGCTGCATTCTAATTGCTCTTGACATTCTTTGAACTCGACACATTTTTGTCTTTTTCTTATGTCCTGCTTAATTAGTATGCTAGCGGAAGCTTTCTTCCCTGTGTTGTTACTTCTTACAGCTATTTTTAAATATAAATCCTCAATTTTTTATTGTTCCGGCAAATAATAATTGGTGTATTCAATTATGCAGGGTTTAGTTTGTGCTTTTGCAGATTATCTCATTATTAAACAAGTTGCAGTTCCATGTTGCAACTCTTCTGACTTTTGAAATATTTTACGGAGCTAAAATTTTCTTCTACGTAATATATTTCTCTGGAGGTACAACGATTACTCCTACGTGCAGATCTAATACAAGGGAGGCCTTGATGGAGGTGCGAGAGTGGAAGTGCTCAGATGGGACACTCAATTACTTCAGTCCATCAAATCTCGGAAACATATTTCTATCGCATAAGAAATTGCTAATCTCCATCTTTAATGTGTATTACAAATGCTTTGTGTTAATACTTTTAATCATAATCTGTTGCACTACAAGTTCACTTGGCTCCACGTAAATAATTTGACAGATGAAAGAGGACAAGTTATTCCTAAACAAAGTGTCGATTTGTGCAATCATGAAATCTTAACTAAATAGGGTTTTGAATTTTGTGCAATCATTAAATCGTAACTTAGAATGTTGAATATTTAGCTGCATATTCATTCTTTAGCTACTTTCAAATTTCATCGTCAATGATTTTCATTATATACTTTAGCTGATAGATAAAGACATGAATTATTAGCAATTCATCGTGGCAAATATAGTTCCGTAGTGAAGCATGAGCGCTTGTCATCTGGATCATGGCCATTGGTGTTTGCTCCATAGCAAAACATGAGCGGTGGCGCAAACCAAACAATGCATATATTTCTTGGCCGTTTTACAAAGATGGTCTAGCAAAAAGCACATTTCTCCTAACTTATTAGGCTAGGGGAGTGCAATGAATTTTTCTCCCGTTTCAACGCACGGGCATATTTTCTACATCTTAAAAAAAAATAAACTCTTTCCAACAAAACAACCATCTGTAAAAAATCCCTAACAAAAATTCTATAAAAATATCTTAAAAAACTTAACATGGTAAAAATAGCTTTAAAATGTTCACACTATCTTTGTTTCAAAAAAACATGTTCTCATTTTTTACAAAAACTTCAAAATTCCCCAAAAGTTCCATTTTTACTGAAACAAAGTCCATCTAAAAATGTACAACTAAAAAAGAAAACATTATTTTCATTAAAAATATATGTTCAAAAAATGTTCTTTTTCCCGTAAAAATGTTCTTTTCTAGAGAAATGTTCCAATTTCAAAAAAAATGTTAACTATTCTGAAAAGTGTTTCAATTTGTACGAGAACGCTAACTTTTATTAAAAATAAAGAATTTTCCAGGTTTAACCTTATTATGGATGTTTATTAAAATTAAATATAAAAAATGATGCACAATGGCACAGGAAGCTGATTGTGCTATTTTTTTGGCCGGTGCAACGCACGGGCATTTGTACTAGTACTTCTAAACTATTTTGATTTTACGTTTAATTATTAAAAAAATCTTTATATAGGATGTATCTACCACCAGGAACCAAAGTGTATTCCGCCTCACCCAGCTTGCTAGTACTCGGTCGACAGAGTATAGCAATATCGTCCGCCGCCGTCGACGTCCTGGTCACCGCCACGACGGCCATAGGTGATCTTATCCTGTCATCTCCTTCCTGAGCGCAGACTTAGAATAAAAAAAGCAAGATTCTCGGGCTTCACGCTGCCGGCCCCCACAAGTGGCTGCTAAGGCTATTCTAAGGAATCCATTGTTTATGTGAGTTACCCAAGTCATTGTTCGACACATCAGTCTGGGGTCGGTCTCCTTTCAGTTAAAAATTACCAACAAGCAATTAACTACACCGTACAGGTCACTGCTGAGGCCAAACCCAGCTAAGTTAAGCCTCGGTTAGGCATATGGATCTGCCCCAGTTACATGGTGCGAGTAATTCAAATGCTTCCAACCATTGCCGGTTACGTGCTCCACCCGGCGGCGATACGAACGTACGTACCATGATAGCAAACCGTCCGGCAATGCGTGAACGAGTGATCAGGCTTCACGGAAATGAACGTGAGAAAGAAGCTAAAATAGAATGTGGACCGAGTGATCAGGCCTCAGCTCTTGTGGTAGGAACGAGAGCGTGCTCACCTCAAAGTATTCAAGCTAGCCGCCCATGCTACCAACGCGGTGGAGCCTAATCAGCTTACGGTGTAGTGCATACATATCCACACCATGCACAGTGAGCCCCCGCATGGCCGCATCGATCATTTCCAGATCATGTGATGGACCTGCGCGCGCAAGTGCATGAGTGGGACAGTGTGCCCACTCTCCGTTAAATCATCTTCTTATTTTGCTGCCCCCACCCACCCCCCACAAGCTCGGAGGCTTGCCCGCTCGTTCCTCACCTGTTGGCCGTCTCCACGAGTCCATCCGCACCCGCGGACGGCAGGCAAACAGCCGTAGAGGGGGCGAGGTTCTCCGCCATGGCCACGGCGTTCAAGGCGTTCTTGAACAGCCCCGTCGGCCCCAGGACCACGCACTTCTGGGGACCCGTCAGCAACTGGGGCTTCATCCTCGCGGTACGCGCTCCACGATTCTCTCTCTCTCTAAGCTTTCCCAAATTAGCCTGTGCCGTTGGTTGATCGCAAACACGAGAGTGCTGCAATTTCCTAGTGATGTTTTTGACAACAGTCGCAGTCCTATGATGATCATCTATATACGGGGAATTTCTCTCTTAGTCTCAGTTGCAAATTAACTGTAGTTCTAGCTTTACCTCAAACTTCTTTATGTTTGATTGAATCTAAAAATAGATTAACATATACAACGCCAAATAAATTATCTTCCAATCGTCCCAAATGAGTGACCAGAGAGGTTGTGGAAACGGGGAAGGAGACCAAGAATAGACAGATGTTTTAGTTTTTTATTTGCATGATAATGTTCTCTTCGGTGAGACTACCATGCCCCGAATCTATTAGAGCATGAATAATAAATAAAGTTATCGTGTCATCTATAGCCAACCTAATATACCTCTCAGCGACCCACTGCAATTTCACGATTTAAGGACTCCTTTGATTTACAAGAACTTTGTAGGAATCCTAAAGGATATAAATTTTATAGAAAATATTCGTTCAGAGCTCTTTCATTTGTAGGAATGGATTCCTGTTCTTATATAGGATAGGAAGTAATCCTTCATAGTTTAAAGGAAAAGAAATATTAGCCTAGACTCAATAGAAAAATTCATATCTTATCCATCAAATGACATCGATATCTTTCCTTGTAGAAATTAAGATACATGTCATCTCACTTTCTATGATTTTCCTATTCCTATGAACCAAAGAAGGCCTAATTATGTACTCAAATATTATTAAAACCCATGAATTCCAGTCGATTCATATGCATCGGTGTTGTCATTAATTCATTAATTTCTTACTTACTACTGTTAGGAAAATATTGTCGGATTTTGAAGCATAATCTCTTTCTAGGAAGTTCATGAAACTGTGCAAATGAATAATCTTTTCAAGTTCGCCTCTCATTAAGTTACATTGTAACTCAATAATCCCTCGGTTGTTATTTCATCTCCAGGGTATGGCTGACATGAACAAGCCACCTGAATTGATATCCGGCCATATGACTGCAGGTTATTTGTCTGACAAGTCACAGATTCTAGATATAGTTTGATGATCAATACCTCTTCAACTATCTTTAATGACTACTATTGTGTTGTGCAGTCATGTGTGTGTATTCTGGCCTATTTATGAGGTTCGCATGGGTGGTACGGCCCCGGAACTATTTTCTTATGGCAACCCATGCCTCCAACGAAAGCGTTCAGCTCTACCAGTTATCTCGCTATGCTAGGGCTCAAGGGCAAGTCTTCTTATGTGAACTTTTTCTTGCCATATTACTACTACTATATTACCACAATATCCACCAAAAGATCATAAACATGGTTATCATTTTCTTGTTTGTTGCATACTTGCCAAATGCTAACATGGCACTTAATTAATGCAACAATAGAGTGATAATATAGATGCTTGGCCTTGGATTTTGCAGTTACCTGGAGAAGAAAGAGCCTGAAGCCCAACAGTAACAATGGCCCGAAGAATACTGTAGACACTATTTATGTAAACAAAATTGGTTTCGGGTAATTTGTAATGCTTGTAATCATACCGTTTATGTATTAATTACACTGTCGCAATACAACAAAATGGAAAACCCTATGATACGGAATGAGATCCTTTGACATAGGAGGAATTAGAAGGACGTCAATGTGCATCGTTTGTCCATGCCGCATTCTACAACTCTAGGCATCAGACTATATATACTTTGCATCTACTACTAGCTGGAGTATCATACTAGCTGGAGGCCATCTGGTAAGGTGCATGAAGGTCGTCTGACTACTAATCAAGCCCACACGAGATTTGTTGAGGTGGTTTGTTATTTAACTACTTTAGCACACCAGGACCAGATGGGTTTCCTGCTGAATTATGTAAGAAATATTGGCATATTATTAAGGATGATCTTATGCCTATGTTTCATGATTTCTTTAACGATCATCTTGAGCTGTTTCATCTTAACTTCGGCATGATTACGTTGTTATCAAAGAAAGAAGAAGCAGTTCGGATCGAACAATTCAGGCCCATATGTCTTCTTAATGTGAGGTGGGTACCAATAGATTGACACAAATTGCTCATTCTGTGGTACAACCCAGCCAGACAGCGTTCATGCCAGGGCGACACATACTTGAAGGGGTGGTCGTTTTGCATGAAACGCTTCATGAAATCCATTCGAAGAAGCTAGATGGGGTTATCTTCAAAGTGGATTTTGAGAAGGCATATGATAAAGTTAAGTGGTCTTTCCTTCAGCAGGCAATGCGCATGAAAGAATTTAGTGAGGCTTGACGGAACCAGGTGGGTTCTCAAGTCCAGAAGGCTAGTGTCGGAATCAAGGTTAATGATGATATCGACCATTATTTTTAGACACACAAGGGTCTGAGACAGGGCGATTCCATGTCTCTTCTGTTGTTTAACATAGTGGCTGATATGTTGGCCATTTTTATTGGCAGAGCCAAGCAGCATGGTCAAGTGGAGGGGTTAGTTCCTCATCTGGTTGATGGAGGAGTATCCATCTTACAATACGCTGACGACACTGTCATATTCATGGAACATGACATTGCTAAAGCGCGTAATATGAAACTTATATTATGTCTCTTCGAACAATTGTTTGGTTTAAAGATAAACTTTCACAAGAGTGAGTTGTTCTGCTTTGGGAAGGCCAAAGACGAGCAAGATACTTATAGACAATTGTTCGGGTGTGAATTAGGTTCTTTATCATTTAGTTATTTGGGCATACCGATTCACCGCCGTAAGTTATCTAATAAAGAATGGAAGTGTATCGCAGATCGAATTGAGAAAAAGCTGAGCTGCTGGAAGGGTAAGCTTATGTCTTATGGAGCTCGGTTAGTGCTGATTAATTCAGTATTGACTAGTATGCCGATGTTTCTATTATCGTTCTTCGAAATTCCGAAAGGGGTACGGAAGCGACTTGATTTCTTTAGATCCCGGTTCTTTTAGCAGTCAGATGAGGCCAAGAGGAAATACCGACTCGCGTGATGGGATATCCTTTGCCGACCAAAAGACCAGGGTGGTCTTGGTATTAAGAACTCAGAAATTAAGAATAAATGCCTTATGAGTAAATGGCTCTACAGGTTAGAGACGGAGCCGGAGGGCATGTGGGCGCAGATTTTGCACGGTAAATATTCGTAGTCGAAAACACTCGCCCAGATTACCATGAGACCAACTGACTCGCCATTCTGGAAAGGGCTTATGAGGACGAAAGATTTGTTCTTTCGTAGGGTCAAATTCTTGGTTGGCAATGGGATGTCAACATGATTTTGGGAAGATATGCAGTTAGGAGAGACACCCTTAGCCGTCCAATATCCAACCCTTTATAACATTGTGCAACGTAAGGAGGAGTATGTAGGCACAGTTTTCCAAACGATTCCCTTGAATATCCAGTTTAGACGTGCGCTAGTGGGTGAGCGATGGACAGCCTGGATGCACTTGGTTCGGAGATTGGTAGATGTTCAACTCTCCGATCAGCCAGATTCGACGCAATGGAAATTAGCTAAAAATGGAGTTTTTACGGTGAAATCGTTTTATACGGATTTGACTAATTCTGGCCCAATCTCAAAATTGTTGCATATCTGGAGGATTAAGGTTCCCTTGCGTATTAAAAATTTTATGTGGTTTATCCACAAGCAAGTAATACTCACCAAGGACAACCTAATTAAGAGGCGATGGGTAGGTAGTTCACGTTGTTGTTTTTGTGATCATGATGAAGCAATACAACATTTATTCAATGAATGCCCACTCGCCAAATTGCTTTGGAAAACGATTCATATAGCCTTCAACATTAATCCTCCAGTTGACATTGAGTCGTTGTTTGAAACGTGGTTAGCTAGGGTTGAACATACTATTGCAGCTCGTATTCGGATTGGAATATGTGCGCTTCTGTGGGCTATATGAAACTGTCGGAATGATTTTATTTTCAACAGACAATACAATTTAAATTTTTTGCAGGTCATCTTCAGAGCTACCGCTTGGATCCGTATGTGGTCCTTACTTCACTCCTATGTACCCCAGGGAGCCTTTGGTTACTGGGTGCAACCAGTGGAAGATGGTAGCACGGGCTATCTTCAACCGGTTCGGATGGCGGTCGCATAACAGGATAGGACCCTAGGAACCTTATCCTATATATTACCGTACCGGTTGTGATTGTCAGCATGTGGAAGATGGTTTTTTTTTCTGCTTCCCTCCGCTTGCGAGCTATAATACTTTTATGACCTTGTGCTACTTTGCAAACTTTTAATAAGATGGCTGCATGCATCATTATGATGCAAAGGCCCGGGGTAAATCTCCATTTCCAAAAAAAGCATTAAGCTTCACGTGGTCCCCAGGAGGTAACATATTTCCTTGTTGCTCTAGGGGCTGCAGTAGTAGTGAAATTCGCTGACAAGATCTAGATGGAAGTGGCAATTTGAGTCGCATTTTGGGCTTGCTCGCCATGGGGCACTATTCTTCCCACCCAGACAGTTACTAGTATTTTTCAATTTCCAGCAGAACACACTCTAGGTAATGGTACTACTGATAACAACAGTGAATTGAATTGAAACTTAAGAAGCAATTACGAGTATCCACTGTTGCAGGTTGCGATGTGATTATGCGTGGTGTTGATCTCCTTCTCACTTGAAGATGGGGAACGCATGGAACCGGCGGTATAGCGCGCGGAGCCGGCAACTGCCATTTTAGAGGGTGGCGAGACGCACGTTGCCGGCAGTCTCGAGGTCATGCCGGCGCAGGCCGTGGTTCTCCTCCACCACCACAAACCCGCCGGACG
This sequence comes from Triticum aestivum, assembly GCF_018294505.1. Classification (NCBI taxonomy): domain Eukaryota; kingdom Viridiplantae; phylum Streptophyta; class Magnoliopsida; order Poales; family Poaceae; genus Triticum; species Triticum aestivum. The sequence continues at coordinate 58,652,405 of NC_057796.1, forward strand.
CACCGGCGAAATCCACCGGCTTCTCGTGGTACGACGGCGTATTTATATAGTAATCCCACATCTCGCCCAGAACTTTCTCGTGCACACGCCGCCACAGTGGCCGCGCTGCCGCCTCGTCCATCAACCACACGCCGATGACTCTTTCCATACCGCGAGACGCCTTGCCCCTGTTGTGGATATCGACCGCGCACATCCGGAGCCGGCCGCGACGGATCCCAACGACCGTCCCACCCTCCGTTTCGACCGCCCCGCCTCTGCTGGCTCGCGTAACACGGAGGCGCATTCGCGAGCGGCGTCGTACCGGAGGATGCGGCCCCGGCGCCGGCTGAGCCAGTAGAAGCAGTTGCCGGCGTGGATGCCATGGGACGCCGTGCCGAGGCAGCGGGCGGCGCCGCTCGCGACTTGCTCCCTTGTGTCCCACCTGCCGGTCGCGGACCTGAAGGTCTCCACGCGCACGCGCTGACGCCGGCGCCGGGCGAGGAGGACCACGGTGAAGGTGAGCAGGCCAGTGGACGACGCGTCGTAGTGGAAACCCGTGTTGGCCGCGCTGACCGGCGAGATGGTGGACGGGGGGAGCAAAAGCCAGCGGTTCGCGGCCGGGTCGCACACATAGTAGCGGCTCCGGCTGCAGCCCAGCAGCAGCCGGCCGTGCGACGCCACGATCGAGATGTCGAGCATCGGGACGGTGCACTCGAAGAAGACGACGTAATCTTCTACTCGCTCTCCCAGGGGCGGCGCCGGCACAGCATCCTCATCCGAGGCGTCCGTCGTCGTTGTGGTTGTGGCCTGGCCAGACGAGATGTCGACGCCATCCACAGGCAGATCGTGGCCATGCCGATCAGCGTCGTCGTGGTCGTCCGCCGCAGGAGAAGCAGGATCGTCCGTGCCGGTGGAGTAGAGAAGTTGGAATTGGAACACGGAGTCGTCTCCAGCCGTGTCAAGGAGGCAGGGCTGCGTGTCGGAGTTGGTAGCCATGTACTTGCGCTGGAGAGGGACGTTGACGGGGACGCGACCTGCGGGTTCGATGGGGACGAGGGTGAGGTGGGTGAAGTAACCGACGTTGCGCCGCGGCTGGATGACGAGCGCGTACGGGCGGTCGTCGAGGAGCGGGAGCGGCCGCGGGGAGAGATGGCGGCTGAGGAACGTCGGCAGGGAGAGCACCGTGCGCCACCACGGGCTGACGGCGGCGACACGGTAGGCATCCTTGGTGGGCAGCCGGTAAAGAATTTCGGAGAGGATGCCGTCGTCCAGGTGCGGCATGGGTCGCGGCGCGTCGCCGCATCTCGGCGTGATGGGATTCGCCATCTGCACTTTCCTTCCCTATGTCTCCGTGACTCCATCGGTATTTTTCTGTTTATATTATCAAAACAACAAATCAAGACGCACGCGGCCCAGTAACAAAAGCCCACCAAGGCAATCTTCCGTCTTCTGCAGATGACGAACGCGATCTTGGTCGTCCCCGCGCTGCTCTTGGGCACCAAACCCGGCTTCCACTACACGCCTCCGGCGGGTCGCTTGCCTTCACCGTCGTTGTCCTAACCTGGCGCTGGAACGGATGCATGCTCGTGGAGACCTCTTTTTCTTTTTTGCGAATATGCTCGTGGAGACCTTGATGCATCGGCACGTCTTTCTACTGGCTGGGCTGGAGCGGAGGCCGCATCCTCCACTACGATGTCTCTAGCGGGCACGCCTCGGAGTCGGTAGTGCGCGAGCCGCGCGCCGAAGCCGGACTGGTCCAAAGGCATGGTGGGGCGGTACGCCGCTGGGGTCCGTCGTCGGCGGCTCCGACTGTGCGCGTTTGACATCCTCGCCAAGAATAGCATGCACCCGTGGGATGACACGGAGGGCGTGCTTGGCGCGTGGGTCATGGAAGAGGACGGCCGCGTGCCATGGGTGCGCACGAACGAGACGGTGGTGTGGAACACGTGGATGCATCACGCCGACACGACTACGCCGGCGCGTGCGGCGAGTTCATCGTGCTGGAGAGGTACCCTCGCCTGATCCAGGTGGACCTCCAGAGCGGCGGCATGGTGGACCTCTCCAGCCTCCAATGTGTCCCCCTTCTACAAGTGAAAGGATCTACAGTCCAGTTAGTTGAAGCCCACATTGGCTCGCCCTTTATTTGCTTCCTATTTTTAGTTCATTTTGGTTACTAGCAGATGAGAAATCTGAAATGCATGATGTGATGCTTTTCTGAGTAGAGCTATGCGGTGGTCAAATATAACTCCATAAATGTGATCAAGATTTTAATTCTTGTTTTTAACTCGGACACGATTTCGTTATTGCTAATCCATAGCAATCGTCCTCGTTTGGAAGTTTGGACGCCACCACATAAAATTGCAGGTAGAATCAGTAGCAGATGAGATGCTGCTGCAGAGTGCAGACATGTTCATCCTCCCAACAGTAAGAGGCCATGCTCAGCTATTACTGAAAGCAGAGTAGTAGGTCCAAACAAGATACATAACCAGACTGACTTTGAGTTTACAAAAAGAGTAAGAATACAAATAATGTTTCCAAAGATACAAAAAAAAGATCGAAAGCAGTGTAACCATAGGCAAATAGTCACAAAACCATCGAAAAGAAGTTCACCGTCAACCAGACTGACTAACCGAGAGTTTACACAGAGCAAGAAGGCAAAACAGGATACATCATAGCTTTTAACCATTTGAGCAAAGAACCAAGGTCGCTAGATTAGATGAATTCAAATAAACCTTTGGAACTAATTGTCAGAAACTAAGTCTGTTGCTCGTGTGCAAGGCTATCGAGGATACCTCGAGGATAACATGCACTGTTCTTCCATAGTATATTGCCTTGTCAATTCTTCACTGCTTCTTTCATCTCCAACCCATGGGCCATTTACCATAACTAGATAGGAAGTGCGGCTTGCCGCACCCCACCCGCAGCAGCCATAGCCAGCAGCCGGGTAAGGCATGATTTATATTTCATAAGTTAAGAAAAATAATGTCCAGGATACCAAAGTCTATTACATATCAGTAGTGCGTTTTTATAGGAAATGCAACATGATATACCAAAAGGAGGTTCAATACATTATACCAACAAACGTCACAACTAATTATTACTCTACCATCCAGATGATGAGTCACAGGAATAGGAAGTGTATGAACAATATAGCATAGCTTATATGTGCACAGTAAGTCACGCATGAAGCGAGTTTACATAACCAATACAACTCATTCAATCGGGACTATTGATTATGGAAGCACAGAAGTCGAGTTTGTAAAGTGCCCAATTCACCTGCAGAGAGGGGCAATCTCGGGCAAGCCCACATAGACCATTCCATCTACATGGTAGAGATCAGGTGCACAATGTAAGAATGCCTGATGGTGTGGGGCTCGCCTCTATAACCCAACATACTTGACCTCCCTCCAACAGCCTCTTGAGTTCACCAATCTACAACAAAACCAGCCCCATAAGAGCACATAATCACACCAAATGGCAAGGTAAGTATTCCCTGGCAAGTACTGGACCAGAAAACTCTGACTGGAGCTACATGATATTAGATGCAACTTTTCATCTCAACCATATGCGAATACTGATGGAAGATGCAGTACTTATTAGGCACATGTAGAATGAGGTATCAAAAGAGCAAGTGGTACAGAAAAGAAGTGAACACAACATGATAAAAGAGGGCAAAGTGTTATGGCAGACCTTTTATTTTCAAAGAGTTGATGAGCTGGAGACCATATAATTTTGAAGGTCTAACCAACTGTGCATACCATGGTTTCATGGTTGGAATTCTCTAAGCATTATAAGTGTGGTCAATATAAAATTGTAGAGCACTTGCAACCAAGAAAAACATGTAAACATGACCCAAACAATATAAAAGTAGATCCGACCTCACCAATTGAATCTCAAACCCTGGTAACATTCTTAAAACAATAAATCGTTTACAATATATTGCAATTTGAACCACTAATTGTTTCGAACATTAGGCAATTTCTTAGAGCACTCCCATATCAATTTGAATCACTAATTTATGTTGTGTGATGGGAGACACTGATTTAGAAGATATAACAATGTTTGATTTGAAATCATATATGCTAAGGCATCACATCAACACAAGTAAGGCCTGGGCAGTTTCTACTTGGTTCCAATGCTCAAAACTCTCACACAATAAACAACACAATGCTTGTTAGCAGCTAAAGGCTCTCCCGAAAAGAAGGAAAAAAAACATTGCTACATGATCTTACATTCATAGGCATCATATGCATGTGCAGAGTATCTTATAAGTTGTACAAAACAAACAACAACACACTACAGTAGATACGCATGCGCAATGAGACCCCAAGCTATAGGACCGGTAGCTTGGTTTAAGTTACTTTGAGGAAAAAGACATCCGGTTCTTCGCCTCAAAATGATTTGCCTGTATGAATATCAAAATATGGTTCTGAAACCATGGTACTTAACTGGTTAGTACGTTTTATCATCATATTAATTCAGTTGCTCTGAGAATGCAAAAGGGTAACTAATAACTGGAAGAACCATATATTCGGCTTCCGCCATGTCAATGTTTAATTGATTGGGCCATATACAAGCCTTTTACCACGCCTGTTCCTTTATTTTGCTTCAGGGTAGACAGGAATGCCATAAACGTGTGCGTAGCACTGTTAGCTAAGGAAGGGAAACAGAGGCTAGGCGTGGTATTTATCAGCGATTCCGGTATCTAAACCAGAAATCCATAATATCTGTAAGACCAAATCAACTAAACCGCATGTCCGCATGTGTATTATTTAACCATGCGGAAGTTTCTTTTAAAAATGCACTTTCAACAAAATAATTAATGGACCATCACACGTACTGATCGTTATCAGAATCAGAAATTCCGACAGACTTCACCAAGGTGCAGCTAGGAGGATCAGAAAGTCCAACAGAAAGATCACCCGGATATAAAATCGAAAGGTCTTGGACAGCAGCAATAGTTCAATCATAAACTGAGCTATTTATGATTGAAACTGCAATCTAACTATTCTGATATGATGGCAGTCAAAACTAAATTACTATTAGTCAATCATGAACTATATGCACTACATAGATACCCTGAGAATGTACATACAGGTGCGACAGATTGGTAATATAATAAGGTGAGGAAGAAACATGCTACCAAGTCCGTGGCAGCCTGCATTGTAACATGATCACCTCACTGTCCATCTCTAGTTGGTTCAGTAATAAGCATAGAAATGTAAGGACAGTTCATCCTTCCACTCTAATTGATAAATATTTACTGGTAAATAAATAGTGAAAAGGAGCAGGCACTGACTTTGGCATCTTCTTAAGATATTCTCTGTAATCCATAGGGACATATCCAGTATATACCTCATGATGAGCCAATGAGATCCAAGCTGTGAATGAAAATACACTAATGTGAGAACAAAGGATCTGACAAGGATTTTTTTTCATCTTCTCCGGTAACAACAGAAAAAAGATACACCCAATTCTTGTAGACGTATATATCTAGCAATTAAAATCATTCTTACGGTTACTGTGAGAAGGACCCTGATAAAAGTAGCCACTTTGATAATACTAACCTGCTTCACCAGCTGTTGCCGTACAAATATACGGTGTTCAGGAGTTCGGTAAAATTGAACAAACGCCCAAAACTGTTTAAAATGGAGATTTGGAAAGAGGTAAGTACTTGCAGAGTAAGTTTTGTACTGAATACCAAACATGCTATTCTCAAAATGTAAACAGAAAATCAAATCCCATAAATAAACCTGACAATTGCCGTCTCCGTTGAATTTTGAGCTCAACCAAGCCGTACAACACCAACCTAAGTAAGAGATCTATATTGGAATAAAATGACAAACAATCAGAAAAACCTAACACATAGCACAGAAAATTGTGTGCAGATTTATGAGACAAATTATATTTACTGATGCTTAAAACAACTATATATTCACTCAAATGATGTTCAGTACAGTATCATCAAAAAGGTATTAGTAACAGGTTCATAAGACTAATGCCGGAAGACATGCAAGTGAACGAGTTTCTTGATCATCGATGGGCGGGACCGACAAATGTGGCTGGTTCAAGTAGGAGGGAGCTTACACCGGCATTCTCAGGAGGCGTGAAGCAGCTGCTAGGTGCGCCCAAGCACCGGAAAGGCAAGGAATCATCAACCATGGTTTCCCTTGTGCCACAAATGAAACAAAAAAAATCCGTAAATACTTCTGTTGCAAAGAGACTGTATCTACATTAGTATATGTGCAGATGACTATTTCCTTATATCACATCATATCAACTCAATCCAATAATTTCAAATCCAAATGATGTGAGGCACACCATTGTTTACGACAGAAGTTTAAATCATTCCCTTACTTTGAAAGAATTTAGTTATCATTAAAAACACTTCTCAAAAATCTGAAGCTCGCCCTCGTCTATTGTATTATCTATCCCTCATATCCACTTGTATATTATTTATCCCAGCACATGTTACATCAATGAATATCAGTCATCGAGATAACTTCAGTACCAATAAAGTTCAAATAGACAAATTCAGCACCTAAATGATAGATATAAGTTCAGATTGTTTAATGAACCTTTACATTGCACTTTTTATCCCTAGGTAAAATGAAACATCTGTACGAAGTAGACTCTCTTCATCGGATATAAGCAAGTGACACAAGAATCTGACCTTGCAGATACTTGCTATGGTCAAGTGGATCTGAAGATTACACAGTTTGTCATCACCTCATATAGTCTTGATCCAACTGCTGGTGTACCTCGTCACCTTCGAGCCAGTACCCACCAGGCGGCGACCTGCAAGCCAATACATGGAAAAAACAGAGGTCAGAGAGAGGGGGGGGGGGGTCAACCTAATGAAGTGGAGACGGAGGCCAAAGTTGGAGGCGGCAGAGCACTGGCCATGGCCACCGCATGACGTAGAAGGCCAGCGTCGATCTTGCAGAACAGACAACATGTGCTGCACAATGGATCCAAAGCTGCCATGAGCCGCTCACTGACGAGGGAAAGAGGGCCGAGCAGATGCAGGAGCTGCAGCCTCCGCTTCTCCAGGCGATGGGGACGCGCGAGCTCAACGGGGGAGCAGCGACGCGGAGTAGCTGCGGCGGCGAGCCGTGCTCCTCCCGATGAGCACCGAGATGGCGAGGAGGAGGAGGCGATGCGACGGCGCGAGGGCGAGCGGAAGCGACGACTCAAGGGCGAGCAGAGGCGGCGATGCGGCAGGGAGCGGAGGCAGCGGCGCGGCAGGGAGTGGAGGCTGGTGGTTAGGGTTAGGGTTTGGAGAGGAGATCGAGAGAGGCAGAGCCGAGCTGAGAAGCGCGTGCGCTGGAGGAGGCGACGTTCTCTCCACAGGAGTGGCTACCTTTTATACACTTGTACGGGAAATGATGGAAATGCCTTCGGTGGCCACCCAATTTTACAGGCGGTGGCGCGAATGTTGCTACACTATTTGTTACTATTCATTGTAGCAGTAACCGGATTCGATCCAATGGCCCAATTCATCCGAAGGAGAGATCGTATGGTCCAAAACGCATCAAAAATCCGATCCGACGGCCAACAGTCGCTGAGCTCTGAGAACGCTCATGTTCTCCCAACTAACATATATCAGGATACCATTCCTCTCAAATTCCTTGGCTGATACATTATCTAACATGCTCTTTTTGGGTACCAAAAGGCCTTCCAATGTCAACTCTACTTGTCTCATGGTCGGACGATCCTCTGCTCTTAATTGTACACATGCCTTAGCAAGCGCAGTGACTTCTTCCACTTCTTTGCCTCCTTCATCAATAACTTGTTGGTCTAGTATTTGTGACAAATTGCCTTCAGTAAGCAAAGCAGAAAAATGTGCAACAAGGCCTTCACCATCCAACGAAATGTATGCAAATGGCTTTTTTTGGTCAACAGCTCTATAAGAATGACACCAAAACTATAAACGTCACTCTTCTCTGTGAGCCTTTGTGTATAAAAGTACATGGGGTCCAAATATCCGATTGTACCTTGCACCATTGTTGTTACTCCTGACCTATCCACGGGAATGTATCTTGAAGCACCAAAATCAGCCACCTTTGCCGTCAGAGTATCATCGAGAAGTATGTTAACAGACTTGATATCTCTGTGGATGATAGGTATTGAAGCCGTAGAGTGAAGATATGCTAGAGATTTAGCTGTTTCAGTTGCTATCTGCAACCTATCATCCAACGACAAAGATCTTGGCCCCTCAACGTGAAGATGTTCATAGAGGGTACCATTGGATATGAACTCATAAACCAACAAGGGCACTTCGGTTTCAAGGCAGCAACCATATAGTTTTACTACATTTCTATGGTTGATCTGTGATAGGATGGCAACCTCATTAATGAACTCATCAATCTCCTTCTGAACCACTTTTTTGGTTTCTTGATGGCCACAACATGGAGGTCCGATAAGATCCCTTTGTAAACCATGCCATGCCCTCCGCCACCAAGCTCACGTGTTTTATCAAAATTGTTTGTGGCCTTCTCAATCTCTTCCAAGGTTATAACCATTCTTTCCGCAATATCGGCTCTTTGAGATACCAACTGTTGCAACAACTGTCCACGATTCTTCAAGAAGAAATGCCGCTTCAACATTTGTGCCCGCCGATGTTTAATTTTCTTTGAAATGAAAAGTGCAATGAAGAACGAAAGTATGACGACAGCCCCAATAGCAACCCCCATAGTTTATGTATATACCTGAAAATACATACATATTGCTGCTCATCAATCATTTTCTCCGGTCTGCATGTAAATACAGGTGAAGAGAGAAGAGTGAATTTGTTCAAGTTAAAGTGTTGCTCACCTGTACTTAAGGACTTCCGGTCACCTGGGAGGAAGAAACAAAAAATGGTAAATTAGCATGCTGGCATATATACATGAGATAGTACAAGATGGAGAATATGTTACCTTTGCATCCCTCTTTTTTGTAGGGGTTGCCGACGTAGCCATTGCTGCACTGGCACAAATAGCCTCTTCTCCCACGTTTGCAATCGCTGTGCTTGCTCTTGCAGAGACTGTTGGCTACCTCCGCGGGACAAGTCGCCATTGGATGCTGCAACTTGGCGTCGGCCGCCCGCCCAGGCAAGCCTTGCACGACCTCCCATTCTAAAATAACGGGGACATGCAGCTCAGATCTCAATCCTCTACGGTGGTGCTGAAAGTCTCGGGCCAGCATGTCGGAGACCTGCCGCTGGTCGAACCACCCCTCCGCCGCGGTCAGCATGGCCGCAGGCGGCGAAATTTTGCCCTGCGTTGCCTGGTTCTCGTCGATTCTGTCGATTATCCACCCTCCGGCCGTGTTGTAGTTCGCGGATATGGAGATGCGCGCCTGGCAGCAGCCGATGCCATAGCAGTACCTGTCGCTGCCGCCAAACCGTACCTGCCTCGAGGTGTACGTACTGCCAGTTGAGCTGTTGACGGGGCAGAAGGAGGTGCAACCGGCGATGGTGGTCATGTCCTCGTCGTCAATCAGAAACGCCTGAACGTTGCACCCTACGAGAATGAGCTCGTTGCCGGTGGTCGACAGTGAGTAGGGCGTGTCTCCACGACCCGTGAAGACACGCTCAAACATGCCACTAGCACGGGAAAACCTGCTGGTCGTTAATGTGCTCGCACCGTCGACGAGGACGATCACTGTGTTGTCTAGGAGGGAGATCTTCTGGACACGGAAGAGGTCACGCTGGCTGTCGAGGAACAGCCGCGGCGGGTTGCTGCTGTGGTCGCAGGTGAGGTTGAACCCTGGCCAGTAGCAACCAACCGGGCCAATTCCAAACGGAAATGGCGCGTCCACGTCCCCGCATGAATGGCTGCACCTACCAGCTGCAAAAAGGTGTATACCGTTGCCCTGTTATTACTGTAGTTAGAAAAGGTTGCCGACGCTCACACACTACCACGCTCTCTAGCATATACTCCCTCCGTTCCTAAATACTGGTTTTTCTAAGCATTTCAAATGAATATCACATACGGATGTATATAGACATATTTTAGAGTGTAGATTCACTCATTTTACTCCGTATGTAGTCACTTGTTGAAATGCCTAGAAAGACAAGTATTTAGGAACGGAGGGAGTACTAGTCAGCTCCAGTAGGTATTGGATCCAGCCCAATTGGCCAGGGTGTCCAATAGTAGAACTGTTCGTAAAAAAAATATACTTTTCTAAAGATTTTTTGCTGTGATATAAAGTTATTGGAAAATTCCAACACGGCCCACCGTGTCCGCCACTAGTCAAGCTCCGTTCTGAACTAGATTGCATATCAATTGAAATTAAACCTTATACAATTAGACACCTTTGAGGGGAACAAATATCAGGACCCACATACCAGATAAATATCATCAGTCCATCATAGAATATATTTTCATATCGTATCTATGTGCTATTGTGTATGTTCGTACAATATAAAACTTGGTCAAACTTTACTTTTCTGACTTAAGAACTATTGTGTAATATATTTTGGATTACATCTGCATATCTCACAGGGAAGAAATCTACAATGTTTCAGTGTGTGACCTTACGCTTAGAACATGTTCCTATTTCAAATAAGAAATATATATATACTGTGTCTACAATAGATTGCCACAAAACTTGTTTGGGCTCGCTATGCTTTTAACGGTTTAAAATTTATCAAAAAAAATATGAAATAAATACTGGAGCATCTCTCTAATGTAATAAGATGATCGAAAAGAGGGATTGTGAAAATATGCATTTATGTGTCCTCAGCAAAAAAAAACAAGCATTTCAGCTCACTGCGACATAAATATATACTGAACTACTTGTTTTCTTTTTCCAGGACACATGAAGTTGTATTTTTCAATCGCTCCGTTGGATCATTTTATATTATAGGTGTGTTATTTCAGTATTTTTTCAGGATTTTTGGAAACTTTTACACCGTCAAAAACCTTAACTAGTTTTGTGGCAAGTTATGATAGAAAATCCTACTCCGATATATCTACGACCCACAAATTGGCATGGCATATTTGTTGTCAAAGTTTTATAGGCGGACCACCTTGTTTTGAAACCTAGATCCGCCACTGCATGGTAGCGTTGCCTATAGGGATCGCCGAAGTGGACCAACCCAAGAAACAGTTTTGGGAAGCTTCTAGCAGCAGGGTCACGGAACCTTCCATCCAGTTTTGGAAAGGTTCCACACGGCTTTTTTCTCAATTCTTTTTTGTGCTTTTCTCTATCGGTTTTTCATTTTTTAAGTTTTTATTTTTTTATTTTTCAACAAATCTGCTGTTTATGAATACATGTTGAACATTTTTGTATGCATAATGAATATTTCTTAGATACACATTGAAAATTTACCTGAATACGTGTTGATCTTTGTAAAATACACATTGAACATTTTTTAAATACATAATGAACATTTTTAAACACACATTGAGCATTTTTCAAAACTTTCATGAAAATTTAAAAACAATTGTTGAGTGTTATAACTTTTTAAATGCCATATGTTACTTGTTTGGGTTATGATATCTTTTGAAACTGCAAGAACAATTTCTTTTTTTTCATGAACACTTTTTAGAATGTCATGAAACATATTTTAAAGGCACAAACATTCTTTTAATGGTATGGAAATTTTTAAAAATTTACATAAACAAACATTATGTTTTCATGAACATTTTTAATGACACATAGCTTTTATGAATGATATTTTTCTTTTTAAAATTGCAGAATTTTTTTTACATTTCATGAACATTTTTATAGCACGGTGAACATTTATCAAAATATAACTATTTTTTCTGAAATATATATTTTCGGAATATTTCAAAATATAGAAATTAGAAAGGAAAACAAAAAGGAAAAAGAAACGTACGAAACAAACAACGTAGCACTATTTGGCTGGCTCACTAGACACTTTGCTTGATAAACATGGTTGTTGGTTTCGCACGAAGCGAGGCATAGATGAATGGATTAACGAACCTGGATGTAGTTTTTACTTATAGTGTTCTTTGTACTGTCTTAACACATGATGAATGGATTAGAAGTTTTTCCGGCATAAAAAGATTGGATGGGTAAATTCTAGGGAGTGTCCACATCCTGCGTGGCAAATTTTGTAATGAGCGATTGTAAGCATGTTTATAATCAATATATGGATGTGGTTCTATAAAAACTTTGCTAAAATTGAACATTTGTGAAATCTAGTTTTAGGCTCGTTTTTTTTGTTGAATCTACGTTGTCTTATTCTGTTAAGATTTGCAAAAAAATATTGTGTAATACTCCGGAAAAATAGCAAGGCCGTAAAACTGAAGTGAAAACAAAATGGACCTAATGTTAAGCGTGGCTCATTTACCTGCACGGGAAGCGACGCAGCCCCCGGGCACGGAAGAGTCACCATGGGTTCCAGCCGGGCACGGGCACTCGTATGATCCTGCAGTGTTCGTACAAACGCCGTAGCACCTGATCGCGTCTTCCTCCTTGCAGTCGTCGACGTCTACACAGAGCCGATCAACACGTGCAACCCAAATTCAAACTCGTCTCATTCGCAAAAATAAATACATAATAATAATAAAATCAGACTTGTCTCAGATCGTGGAAGTTTAGAAAGTAATCCAGATTTTTAATGGAAAAGGGTTGGAAGAACAAAGTAATCTAGATCGAAATCAAATCAAATTAATGGTGCAAAATAAAAGGATGAACCTGTGCAGCCGCCGGCGACGTAGGGATTGCCCTGGTAACCACTCTCGCAGAGGCAACTATATCCTTTTGAACCCTTGGAGCAGACGCTGTCGTTGCTCCTGCACACGCTCCTAGCTGCGTTCTCGGGGCACACCTCCGGGGTCGCGTTGCTGTCGGGCTCCACGCCATGGCCGACGACCTGCCACCATAACGAAACTGGAACCGCCATAGCGTCCTGCGACGGCGCCCGGCTCGTCTGCAAAAGCTCGTCGGATACACTGGGCTGCTTGAACCACCCCTTCGTCGCGACAAACACGCGCGCCGGCAGCCTCTCCAGGTCCGTGGTGCGATTCCCGCCAAAGTAATCTAGCTGGACACCGTAGGAAAGCTTCGACGCGGCCTCCACCGGCTGGTCGACGATGTCCGCCTGGCAGCAGCCTATGGTAGTGCACAGCATCCCGCCTTGGAGCCTGGAAGGCACGTACGTGACTGGTTCATGACCGGCTCCGCAGAGCGAGGAGCAGCTGCTGATGGTGGCACCACCGCCGTCTTTGAGTGTCGCCCGCACGTTGCAGCCTGTCAGGACGAGCTCGCTGTCAGATGACAGCATATAGAGTCCGTCGTCCCTGATACCCCCGACAAACCAGCCACTGCCGTTGGCGTCGGTTTTTATCTCGCCGGTGTGTGTGACGGACAGCATGGAATTTGCGAAGTCGATATCTTGGACTTGGAGGCTTCCGTCGCCGAACAGCAGCCGCGGAGTCTCGCCGGTGCGGTCGCAGGTGAGGTTGAACCCTGGCCAGTAGCAACTGGGGGAACCCATGCCAAAGGGGTACGGCACCTTCATGTCGCCGCAGGCGGTGTCGCAGCCGGGCATCCCTATCGCCTCCTCTGGTTTAACCACCGCCCCGGCCAAGAGCGGCCGCGACGTCAGCAGCATCAGCGCCGCCGCCATCACTACCGGCGAGATGGTTATGAGCGGCGCCATGGGTTGTGTTGGTTGATCGATCGAGGCTGGCTATGTTCCTAGGTAGCTGAGCTCCCTGGAGTGCCCATCAGTGCCAGGCAGCGTCGGTCTGTCCGGCTTATAAGGTTGTTGCCGCTCCGGCCACCGGAACGCGCGCGGGCAGCTGCTAGCTAGCCTTGAGACCTCACCTACCGTGTCCGCGTGCCTGCACTGAAAAACCGAAAACAAACAGCATGATTAACTTTGCATGATCAGAGTGAGCGTCATTAATTAAGTGTGTACCAGCTGGAAAGTTAACTTTGCACCGGTACAACGTTAATTAAGAAGCGAGATGGATGACTTCGAGCAGTATAGTCAGGATCACAACGTATATTGTACTCACGGGTTGCAATGCCTGACTAGTTCCTCGGAGCTAGCGCGTGCCAAGAGTCTACTACATTGGCACACGCCGAAAAAGAACCGCGTGGCATCAAACACGTTCTTGTAAAGCAGCATACCGATCACACGGAGAACCAAGCATGGGAACTGCCCTGGCAAGAGCATCTCCAATAAAAGATATAAATTTAAAGATGTAAAAGCAGGAGATGTAAAATTTACATCTTTAAAAAATTCTTTTTACATCTTTAAAAAATGGTCAACTCCAATAGATGATTTAAAACGGTGATGCAAACGGGGAACTCCAATAGTAGGTGATGCAAATGAAGATGTAAATTGGAGATGGGCCGGTTGGCTGCTGTATAGTATGAAGATCATCGGAGGAGGAATCGTGCATGTAACGAGCTCATCTATAATATGAAGATCACCGTAAACTATATCATCACAGCCGTCGAGAAGACTCAAGGTTTCCACAGTTTTTACCTTTGGGGAATTTTGTCAAACACCTCGCGAGCGAGGTGGAAGGATTCGGCCGGCGATGGAATGGGCAGCCGTTCGGTGGCAGCTCGCCCAATCGACAGCGGCAGTGGCACAGGAGATAGCTGCGGCCCTGCAGAAGGCGGTCGGAGCTCGGTGGTGCGGGCGGGGCGGCTTCGCGCGGCCGGAATCGTGGCGGAGACGGGCGGCCTTCAGACGTGCGGCTAGCCGCACCTTCCCTAGCTCCAGCGGTGCTTGGAGGCTAGGAACAAGGGCAACTCTCCCACGACCGCGTCGTCGAAGCCATGGGGACAGCGAGCTCCGGTGATACTAGGATTTAAACCGGCAGCTTATTTCAATTCGGCGTTCGCGGGGGCCAGCCGCCGCTTTTCCGGCGACGCGGACGGCAGGGGACAGGTGCGTGGAGTCGCTGTCGGTGTCAAAACCGGCAGATCTCGGGTAGGGGGTCCCGAACTGTGCGTCTAAGGATCGAAGGTAACAGGAGACAGGGACACGGTGTTTACCCAGGTTCGGGCCCTTTTAATGGAGGTAATACCCTACTTCCTGCTTGATTAACTTTGATGAGTATAGGGGCTACAAAAGTTGATCTACCTCGAGATCGTAATGGCTAAACCCTAGATGTCTAGCCTGTATGATTATGATCGCCTCTACGGACTAAACCCTCTGGTTTATATAGACACCGGAGGGGCCTAGGGTTGTACAGAGTCGGTTTACAGAGAAATGAATCTTCATATCCAAACGCCAAGCTTGCTATCCACGCAAAGGAGAGTCCCATCCGGACACGGGGGAAAGCCTTCTATCTTGTATCTTCACGGCCCATCGGTCCAGCCCACGTCACATAGCCCGGACGCCCGAGGACCCTCTAATCCAGGACTCCCTCAGTAGCCCCTGAACCTGGCTTCAAGGACGATGTGTCCGGCGCGCAGGTTATCTTCGGCATTGCAAGGCGGGTTCCTCCTCCGAATACTCCAAAGTGATCTTCCAAAAGAAAGAACTATATCCGGCTCTGTCGATCAGTTACCGCCCACAACCGAAAGGGCATAATACTTAATCAAAAAACATGGCATGCCTTTACTGACAGTTTAACTGGTAAGACGTGACGTCTGGCCGCTTCATTATTTCGAATCGTTTTTTCGACCTTCCGTTTCACGTTTCGAGACGCATCCTCCGGTGACACGTCTTGTCAAAGCAGAGATCGTGTCCCCTTATTACGGGATTTTCATCAATGAGGGCTTGGGTAATCCAACCGTGCCATCCGCACGACCCCTTGGGAATAGGTATTGAGATACCGACGATCGAATCTCGGGCAAGTAACATACCGATGACAAAGGGAACAACATATGCTGTTATGCGGTTTGACCAATAAAGATCTTCGTAGAATATGTAGGAACCAATATGAACATCCAGGTTCCGCTAGTGGTTATTGACTGGAGACATTTCTCGGTCATGTCTACATAGTTCTCGAACCCGTAGGGTCCGCACGCTTAAAGTTCTGTGACGATCGGTATTATGAGTTTTTGTGTTTTGATGTACCGAAGGTAGTTCGGAGTCCCGTATATGATCACGGACAAGACGAGGAGTCTTGAAATGGTCGAGACGTAAAGATCGATATATTGGACGACTATGTTTGGACACCGGAAGTGCTTCGGGAGGTTTCGGACATATGCCGGAGTACCGGGGGGTTACCGGAACCCCCTGGGGAGTTTATTGGGCCTATTGGGCCCTAGCGAAAGAAGAGGAGGGGCGGCCAGGGCAGCCGCGCGCCCCCTCCCCCTCTAGTCCGAATTGTACAAGGAGGGGGGGCGGCACCCCCTTTCCTTCTCTTCCTCTCTCCCTTCCCTCTCCTCTCCTACTCCTATTTGGAAGGGGGAGTCCTACTCCCGGTGGGAGTAGGACTCCTCATGGGGCGCGCCATAGGGGGCCGGCCCCTCCCCCTCGTCCACTCCTTTATATACGGGGAGGGAGGCACCCCTTGGAGACACAACAATTGATCATTGATCTCTTAGCCGTGTGTGGTGCCCCCCTCCACCATAATCCACCTCGGTCATATCGTAGTGGTGCTTAGGCGAAGCCCTGCGTCGGTAACTTCATCAACACCATCACCACGCCATCGTGCTGATGAAGCTCTTCCCGGAAGCTCTACTGGATCGTGCGGGACGTCACCGAGCTGAACGTGTGTTGAACGCGGAGGTGCCGTCCGTTCGGTACTGAAGATCGGTCGATCGTGAAGACGTACGACTACATCAACCGCGTTGTCATAACGCCTCCACTTACGGTCTATGAGGGTACGTAGACGACACTATCCCCTCTCGTTGCTATGCATCACCATGATCTTGCGTGTGCGTAGGAATTTTTTTGAAATTACTACGTTCCCCAACATCGGGAGGGGGTCAATCTTCATCAACATCTTCACTAGCACCATCTCCTCTCAAACCCTAGTTCATCTCTTGTATCCGATCTTTGTCTCAAAACCTCAGATTGGTACCTGTGGGTTGCTAGTAGTGTTGATTACTCCTTGTAGTTGATGCTACACTACTGCGGGATGCTGCTAATGCGACACTACGATCAGAGACCCTTCAAGAAACTGTGTGCGATGCAATAATCGCAAACGGTGCTGTATGAAAACCGTCAAAAAAGGTGCAAAATGTTTGCCATGGAGGATGCATCAAACACGGTTCAGATTTTAGTTGCGTGTGCGATGCAGGGCATACGGTTCAATTCAATCAACCGTTCACGATGAGGAGGAACAAAAGAAACAGGCATACAGATGAAGGTGTGTGCGATGTACAACATACGGTTCACTCGGATGAACTGTTTGTGATTAGGCAACACAAAAGAAACGGTCAGCAAGATCAAAGGTGTGTGCGATATACGGCATGCGGTTCATTCGGATGAACTATTTGCGTTGAGACATGAGAACAGAAACGGTTCAAATGAACAAGATGTGTGTGATACGAGGCAAACAGGTCTGTAATCAGAAACGTGTGCTAAGACCGATAAGAACACAGACGGTTATTGCTAACAAGTCGTGTGTGTTGTGAGCAAACGATTGCTAGTATACAATTATGAGTGATTGATGAAAACATCACCGACGGGTTCCATTGTTTAGTCCATGTGCGATGTGATTTTCTTTGTCCGCACACCATCTACGCTCTGTCTACAGAGCATCAACATATATACTCAGCATTGCATAACCAAATTAACCATACAATTACACAAGTGACTACACACATAACATTTGCACACACCAAAGTAAGCAATTACATGCATACTAAAGTAGGAGAAACGAGGATCTAATCATCTACTTATTGTTGCGACGACGCTTGCCATTGCTCTGCTTCCGGCTGGATCCCTGGCCGTTTTGGGGAAGGAGGCACTTCCTCATGTCAACGATCCGCCTTGTACATGTCGTAGCTCGTGTACGCCTCCTTGGCCGCGTACACGACGTGAGCTTTGTCGAGTTTCTCCATCCAGGCCGAGTGCCAGGCACGCTTGTCCTTGTTGCACGAATCCTTCATGTCTCTGTAGTAGGGGTCGATGATGGCCTCGGCGAGGTGAACCAGTGAGTCCTTCTCATGCTCCTTGCTGCCCCAGATCTTGTATTGGCCCTGGATGTCGACAAGATTCTGGCAGGCGATGCCCGAACTCTCGAGCGCCTTTACATCGTTGGTGATGTCCACCGTAGCGAACATGTAGTGGGGGCTGTTGACAAACCTGGCGAAACGCTCGCAAGGCCTTGTGGCCAGGCAGTAGTGGTAGACGAGGACGTGGTGGCGCACGCACATCTGGGCGACGGCGACCTTGGGACGAGACCCGGCACGAGCGCGGGTGTACTCGAGGTCGAACCCGACCACCTTGTACTTCTCCTCGGCAAGCAACAACTCCATGATGTGGATGGAGTGCTCCACCCAGACCGGATCGTTGGTGTACACCACCGAGAGGTCCATGAACCTTCTGTGGGTGTCCACCACGGCACGCATGGTGAACTGCTGCTCGTCGTCGGCAGCCGCTCGGAGCGCCATTGGAGCCGCGCAGGATACCCTCTAAGAATTTCTCGTGGTGGGTGTGCTTCTTGCAATGGTGGGGCGCGATCGAAAGGTTGAAGAGACACAAGGGTAGGTTAAATGGCCGCTGTAATAAATGGGGGCCGGCCGGCCTGTAATCGTCACGTCTTGTCACGGCGTTCATAGCGGAGGATTCCAGAATCCAGTGCACGCTTGACAACACCGCACCCCAGGCGTGGGCTCGAAGAGGCGCCAAATGTATCGTCGGTGAGCCTGTTCCCGCACTACCGCGCTGTTTACCGCGCAAGCTTCCCGCCCGGCTAGTTTGGCCACGCGTCGGCTAGAAGAGGGACAAATCATGGGGTTTATTGGCAAAAAGCTTTGTAAAAACGAAGTGTGTGGAATGACTTCGGTCATAAGTTTACCCTTGGGTGATGAGGTCAAAGTTACACAGAAGGGTGATGATGGACACTCGAGTGCGATAATTAATTCTGCGCTCTACAATGCACACGGTGGAAGAAACCAACTGTGTGCAATAATGTCGAAGATCGCAGTCGAGTTAGCTATACAGATCGTGTGCTGTGAGATCGACAAGGTAAACTGATTCGAGAATGGTTAATAAAATCTAAGACCATTGCATATTAAGGTCAAAATAGTGCTAGCAATATACGAGTCTCATACGATGCCATTTCAACGATTGTACCACAAAAGCTCGAAATGTTACAAGGTTCAAATTCCAGAGTTATATGGCTCAAATTCGAAGATTACAAGGTTCAAACTGATATTAGAAATGAAATTCAGCTCATCAGCTGCAAACGCTCGCGCTGATGCGCTGAACATGGATATCAGAGAGGTTCAAACTAATATCACCGCTTCTAAGTCTGGCTTCGAAACCTCACAATTTTTGCAAAGGGGTCAGCCACTGAGAAGTCATGTATGGGGTTGACCCGATGACTTCCGATTACTCTGTCATCTGAAGTTCCAAAATGAAATTCAGCATTTTTGGAGCCTACTCCATTCTGCCGCAGGCGCCGGCGCTGATCAACAGACCATTCATTTTTGCGAAATAAATGTAGGGCAAACCTCATTTCCTTCAGCACCCTTGCTCTGAGAACAAAGAACCTGGCGAATATAATCTCCGGTAAGGTCCCTCGGTAGGAGTTCAAAGTAATTTCTGAGAGATGCAGATCTAGGCATTCGACGTGATTGTTATATTGTATCACATTATCCACCACTGGGCCTAATCTTATCTGCAAAAGAAGAAAACGTGTTAGTGCCTACATGCAGTTTTGAACATTACTACAGGCCTAGCTATTTGGTTTGCAGGATTTGTAAAATGCACTAACATGCCATCTTCGATCTGACATGATTAACATGGGCATTTGATTACATTCTAGAAAAATGTAGCCTTCTTCACAAGAGGTTGGAGTGGATGAAAAGTTCCCTAAGAAAACTAGTACAGATGAATCCAAAGGAGAAATGCTTATTGATTGTAACCATATGGATCAAGCAACCAATATGGGGGGGGCATGTATGTACTGAAATCCTCCAAAAGAACCTTCAGAAATCGTAGTACATTGTCATTGTAAACTTGGAAAAAGGTGTCACAAATTGAACTCCCTTATGGTTAACATTTAACAGGAAAGGAACATCACCTCGATATATAGCTTCTCCAGGCACGGAAAGCATCTCAGGAAACTGACAACTTGCTCCAGGTCGGGCCCGATAGATTCTAGTGCCAAGACCTTCACTGTGCGCAGTTTCGGGGTCAAGCTTGTCGGAATCATTTTCTGAATGACAGACGAACAAACATCTTCAAAATTAGAAATAATGTTAATTTGTAGAAGGAGAGGTAGAAGGCGGCTGTTGTACCTGAACGGGTGTGGATCCAATAACAAGTTCGGAGTATTTGTCAGACGAGTAGCCCACCACTGTCAATTTCGGCGCAGAAATGACATTGATTCTTGTTGGACCTTCTTGATCAACTACAAGTAATCTCTCAAGTGCAGGTGTGTCCTGGATGACCATACCGTGGTCCACCTTTTGTGATGTCTTCCTGCCGCACCAGCAACACACATAAATAGTCCGGAGAGTCATGGAGGTGATGTGGAAGGTACTCAACCCATTGATCGCCTGAAGACGAAGGTACTCGAGTGCAGTACAGCCACGGAGCAGGCGCTCCATGTCACCCTTTGAGAGGCAGACGGCGACGAGCTCGAGGTGCTTCAGTCGTGGTAGAATAAGAGCGGGCGCGTCATTAAGGGGCGGGAAATGGCAGTTCCTGAACTTGGCGACGCGCAGCGTGGGCGCGAGGCGGAGTGCGGACGTTGGCAGCGACCGCATATGCCCATCATCAAAAGTGAGCTCCTCGAGCTGATCTAGGGCGGGGGATCGGAACCAGTCGTCAAGCTTGGCTCGGTCCTTGCCGTTGGAACGGAACTTGCCCATTCTAAGGCCTTTGGTTGGGCCAAGGTGACTGCCGAGGATCTTGGAGAACGCATCCAAGCTTTTGCGATAGCCATGGCAGAGCTCGTGGGTGTCGATGAGGTCGAGAGGGCTGGAGTTCCATAGGGGGCGCCACCGCCGGGAAAGGAGGGTTGTCCGCGCCCCATATTTGATTGGGAGGAGGGAGATGATGACTCTCAACATATCATCGGGGAGGCTGCTGATTAAGTCTAGGCCTGCTGGAGTCGCTTGCGGTTCTAGCTCGCCCCGCCTCCGCTTGTTGGCAGCCCCGTTCTCCACCTCCGGAGTCTCCTTGTCAGCGGCGCTTTCTGATAGAAATGGGAGTACAGGGAATATTTAGTTAAAACAGGGCAATAGAAAAGTGTATTGGTAACTAGAAGTTATTAGGTAGGAATATAGTAAGAAAGGGAATAACAATTGGTTGCTTAAATACTACACAATTCATTTGACATTGCTGGGTAAGTCAACATATGCAGATAGTTGAAAAGAAAACTTACTTCGAACAAAGTCTGGACGGATGATTTTGTCGGGGAAGTTAGCATATATCTCATGACCAGGCCCTTCTATGTGCAGTGCAATTTTAGTGCCAGCTTTCAGTACATAAAACTTTGCAATTTCATTCCAAAAGCCAGTGCCAAAATAGGAGTCACCACGTTCATCAAGTCTTACAGTAGCAACGATTGTAAATCCATGGTTTGTGTGCAGTATGACATTCGTGGAGCCTTGATGTATGTAAAGGGAAAAATTGTGCACTACATAATCTGTTGCATAGCGAGGGATGTCCTGCAGAAAATGGTAGGATTGTTAAAGAAAATATGGTAACATGCAAATATGGGCCCAAATTGAAAGAACTGTACAACAGTTGAAATCGAAGGACAAAAGTCTATAATTAAACAGATAGGGTAAACATGATGTCATGGAAATATGAGAGTAATCGAAAGAACAATACATCATTAATTTGCCTAATATAGAAAGAAGAGGGGGAAAATCCCCTTTGACGTATATGGTGCATGTGGCACCTTTTATCCAAATGTAGCAATATTTAGAATATGTTCAGGAAAGTAGGCCATGCCAACCGATTTAGGGTGAGATTGAACATACCGCGCGCGTCCTCAAGTTATCTGGTACGATGAGATGGAATCTCTGGCGGCGGTCGCCAAGTCCTGAAGTGTCGGCGCACTGTACATTCTATGAATGAAAGAAAACCCTCAAATCAGCTCGAATAAAAATGAATTCACGGCGATTTCCGCCGGGTGATTAAAGGAGGCAGATGAACTGGGATAAGAGATGAGATAATATCTCGTTAAATTAGTTACCTTGTCGTCCATGAGAAAGAACCCTCAGTACGGCAGATTCCCCAACCGAGCGGAGCTGGGTCGACCGCGAGCAGCGTCGAGAAAGTCGATGGCGATAGGCGGCGGCAAGCGGAAGTGGCGAAATGCGGTGGGCTTTGCCGGCAGCCTGGCGGCGGCGGCAGGCGTCGAGCTAAGTGTTTACCGCCGCGATAGGCGGTGCCATGGCATAGACGCGGAGGAGCTTGTGCAGGTGTGAATGGGGAACGTACCGGAGGGGCCGAGGGGGTGGCGGGCGGGGTGAGGGTTTTTGTGACGTGGGGATGGTGAGGGTTTTCTTTTTTCTTTTTTGAATTGGGTGGTGAGGGTTTTCTGTCCCACAAAGAATTTTGGGGGCGACGGTTTGCTAGAGCGAACCGTGTGTGATTGACGCAGCAGGCAAAATGATAGTCATTGCACACGGTTCCAATTTTGGGAACCGTGTGTGATTGACGTACTACCTCCGTCCTGGTTTATTGGTCCCCCGTTGTAATTTTTACCAAAATTTGGCGAAATATTTAACATACTCAGACATAGATAATAAGCGTACACGTACATAAGCATAGTTCAACCATAAGTACATAGTTCAACCGTCATTAAGCATACTCAAGCGTACATAGTTCGATCCATCCCACATCTCATCTCACATGCGGCCGGCACGATCCTGAAGCTTCTCCAGGTACTCGGCGTACGCGCCGTGCGCCACCCTGCGAGAATACTTCTGCTTGAAGGAGCCAACGGCCCGTCCTCTTGCATGCGCCAGAACACTTAGATACGCGTCATGAATCTTGTGGTTGCAAAATGGGCATCCATAGCCGTCGTTCCAGGTCCTAATACGCCTGTTATGCATTCCCGCATAAAGCTCCCTCAGGATTCGCCTCTTGTACCTCCTCTGGGCATCTTCATCCTCGCTGTCCACATCGTCAGACAGCACCTATACAAATAGTAAAACAAATTTGGCATCAAATCACTGATTACATGCCGTGAAGTAGGATTAGGAATTTATGGCTATTTATTTATACATATCCAGAGATTATGGTTCGATTTTTAAGCACAGTCGTCTATGTACAGACCAATCTTGAAGAAAATAATGGCACAAACATATGTAGGTCATTCAAAATCAATTGTCAAGTCCTGGCTAGGAATTATTAGCACGAACACTAACCCTATTCGGATTACTAGCAGAAATTATTTGCACAGATGAAACAACTAATCACTTATCACCTGTACCATTCAAACAATCAATACACTACACGGATCTAACGAAACTTACTCAAATTTCATGGATTGGGAGAACATAACCACATGATTTCTATTCCAAAAAGGGGGAGGCAGGAGTAACCAGAGAAACCCTATGATCTATTTGACACATAAATGGGTACAGATGACTAGCCAGCTGTCCGTCGTCATCAGAGTCGTCGCCGGAGTGGTTGTCGGAGTCATCGCCGAAGTGGTCGTCTGAGTCGGTGTGGAACTCCGCCTCCGGCTGTGGAAGCTCGACGTCGTCGACGACGTCAGGGTGTAGCGATAACTCGCTGGCGGTGACGGCAACCTCTGTCTCCATCTCCACGCCGTGCTCCGGTGCTTTAGCAGCCCCGGCGTCGCCACTCCCTTCGATGGGGCGCTTCGGCGGCATCCTCATACACTGACGGCTTTGAGGAGTGAGAGCGGCGTCGAGGATGCAAGCGGAGAGAGAGGATTGTCTGTGCGTAGCGAGGATGGGGGGTGCGGCCACTCGGGCGCACCATTAATATGGAGTAGTGGGAGTTGTGGGAGAGAGGCGGGCGGCGGTCAAACCGATGGCTCGCCTCCCGATGAGCCTGCGCATCGGACTGCTGGCATGCCTACCAAAGTTTCACACAGCTACTCGCACGCCTCCCAATGACACTGCGTAGTGAGCACGCCTCCGTCAATTCACACACCTGCACGCACGCCTCCCCGTCTGCCTGCGCGGTAGACTGCTCGCATGCGTCCCGTCAACTCACGCCTGCTCGCACACCACACGGGTCGTGCGACGGCACGTATATTGTTTTTCTATTTGGATGATTAATGCTGCCGCTTTATTGCTTAACCGAAGCATGGCACGTATCCATTGTTGGTCTAACGCTCACGGTTCAAATAAATAATCTGTTTGGGATATTAGTTCCCAATTATTAATAATCTCCTGTCTGTAATTATATAAAGATTACATCAAAACTGGTCTCAAATTTGACAAAAAAGTACAATGCCACTTTGTATTGGTGTCCATATGACACACGATAAGTTTCATGAACTTCAAATAAGTTTTGGATGTACTAGAATTTAAAAATCAAGATTCTCAATGTTTGAAATTTGTTGCACGGGGAGTAAACATGCACCCAGTGAGACACATGTGTTTTTGCAATCCATTTAGGTGCAGTCACGTGTGGATGTAGCTCAACTTTGATTTTTGCACATTATACCCATAGAAAATCAATCAATCAATGTACTAAAACGTCTTAATGATCTCTGTGATTTTTTGGAAATTAAAACGTCCCTCCTTTGGTAACATGTATGTTCACTGCGGGATAATTAATTTAACATACATCATAGTTGCGGTGGATTCGCGGTGTTTGTGTGGGTGTGTGCGTCTGGGGGTGGCGGGTGGCTCGCAGTACACTACGAGTTGTGAGCCACCGTGTGGGTTGGCCGTTTT
Organism: Triticum aestivum; assembly: GCF_018294505.1. Classification (NCBI taxonomy): domain Eukaryota; kingdom Viridiplantae; phylum Streptophyta; class Magnoliopsida; order Poales; family Poaceae; genus Triticum; species Triticum aestivum. The sequence goes on from NC_057796.1 coordinate 58,677,332, forward strand.
GTTAGGCAGGCTGGTGCCACATCAGAGTCGTGAAATCGTTATTTAAAACATTACACAACCCTTTCATACATAAATGTTTTGGCCACATGCAGTCGATGGTTGTCCTACACGACACTCGATACTCGCGTGTGACGCTTTCTGTGGGCCCGCGAGGTCGTCGTCCATCACTTTGACGAACAGCCGGCAGTGAGGTTAATTTGACCAGCAAGGTAGAATATTTTTTGTTTGTGTTATGGTGGTATATAGTACGCGTCGAAGAGGTGGGAGGGGACTAGCATATATACTATACGTATGCGTCCGTGAACAAGTACACCTCACTCAGTGTCGGGACTTTTTGGTTACCGAGGCACGTGCCACATCAAAATTGTGAAATTGGTTATTCAAACATCACACAACACCTTTTTGGGCCACATGCATATATATCCTAGCTAGGACACTCACGTGTGACGCTTCCATCTGTGGGCCCACGAGGCCATCGTCGATGCATGCATGCATCACTTTGACCTACATCGGGAGAGGTTAATTAATTTCACCATCGATGAGGATTCTTTTGGGTTGTACATATATTACGGCAGGAGCATATAGTATGCGGTGAAGAGGGGGGAAGGGGACCATCATATGTAGTATGCTTGATATGAACCTCGCTCTGTGTGGGTGCATGGTTTACGGTTTTTGAGGCATGTGGCACATCAAAGTTGTGCATTTTGGGTATTCAACATATATATGTTTGGCCCACATGCAAAGCGGTGGTGGTTGTCCTCTCGCACCCACTTAAGCGGTTATCAGCGATATCGATGCTTTCCATCTGTGGGCCCACTTGGTCCATCACTTCTTTTTGCCCGACAACAAGAGAGGTTAATTTGACTTAGGAGGGGATTATTATTTTTTCTCTGGGATGACATGCATGATACACTTTGAGCACACACACATGCATGTGTACGCATGAATCCCTCCCATCGAGTCGAAGTGGCTAGTACAACGACACCATCATGAACCGATCTCGCTATGTGTGGGGAGCTAGTGTACGATTTTTGACACACGCGCCAGATCAATGTTGTGTATTCAAACATGCATGCACGCATCACCTCCATACATATGCATGTAGTGGTTGCCTTCAAACGATACACTCCCTCGCGTGGTTATCGGCGACAAGCCTATATATTCGTGGGCCCGCGTGGACATCCATGATCACCTTGACCAACAACAAGATAGGTTACCATGGCGGATTCTTCATTTGGTTCGTGTTATCGTAGTATAGGTCATGGTGAGATTCAGACCTAATTAAGTTTGAGCACATATACTATGCATGCATGCATATATGAATCCCTGTCGTTGACTTGAAGTGTGGTGTAACATACATATGCATTGTCAACCTAACCCTCACTCAGTGTGGGGATTTCTAGTTCGAAATCACGGTGCCACATCAAAGTTGTTCATTGTTACTCAAAAACACACCTCTCCATACATATTTTTGGGCCACACGCATGCAGTGGTTGTCTTCGGGGACTAGCTACTTGCATGATTATTGGCGAGCTAGCCCATCTGCGGGGTCGCATGGACGGCCATCACTTTGACCAACAATAAGAGAGAGGTTGTACGACCAAGGTGGATTATTCTGGGTCCATTTTACGATCCATCTTGGTGAGATATATGCCTCTCTGGCCCGCCGACTGAAAGTGTGTGTGTGTGTGTGGGGGGGGGGTGCTACATCGCACTTTGCTAGGTGAACCTCTGTTGGGGGGGCATGCATTCATAGCTTAATTAGGATTCCCTTCGTGGCGACACGAGGGGGGTGGGGGGCTGCGAGCTACTTCGCACTTTGCTAGGTGAACCTCGGTTGGGGGGGAGGGGGCATGCTCATAGCTTAGGATTCCCTTCGTGCCGACACGAGGGGGGGCTGCTAGCTACTTCGCACTTTGCTAGGTGAACCTCGGTTGGGGGGGGACATGTGCATTCATAGCTTAGGATTCCCTTTGTGCCGACACGAGGGAGGGGTGGCTGCTAGCTACTTCGCACTTTGCTAGGGTGAACCTCGGTTGGGGGGGGAGGGCATGCATTCATAGCCTAGGATTCCCTTCGTGCCGACACGAGGGAGGGGGTCTGCTAGCTACTTCGCACTTTGCTAGGTGAACCTGGTTGGGGGGGGGCATATGCATTCATAGCTTAGGATTCCCTTCGTGCCGGCACAAGGGAGGGGTGGCTGCTAGCTACTTTGCACTTTGCTAGGGTGAACCTCGGTTGGGGGGGGGCATGCATTCATAGCTTAGCTAGGATTCCCTTCATGCCGACAAGAGGGAGGGGGCTGCTAGCTACTTCGCACTTTGCTAGGTGAACCTCGGTTGAGGGGGCATGCATTCATAGCTTAGGAATCCCTTCGTGCTGACATGAGGGAGGGGGGCTGCTAGCTCGACTTCACACTTTGCTAGGTGAACCTCGGTTGGGGGGCATGCATTCATAGCTTAGGATTCCCTTCGTGCCGACACGAGGGAGGGGGGCTGCTAGCTACTTCGCACTTTGCTACGGTGAACCTCGGTTGGGGGGGGGCATGCATTCATATATAGCTTAGGACTCCTTTTGTGCCGACATGAGGGAGGAGGGGGGCTGCTAGCTACTTCGCACTTTTCTAGGTGAACCTCGGTTGAGGGGGAGGGGGCATGCATTCATAGCTTAGGATTCCCTTCGTGCCGACACGAGGGAGGGTGGGGGCAAGCAATACCGTGCACTTTGCGAGAGAGGTGCCACATCGAAGTTGCATTTGGTATTTGAAAATGAAACCACCCTTTTGATACATAAATTTGGTCCACATGCAAGTGTGTTCGTGTTCTGACCCTCTCCCACGTCATTTTTCGCCAAATTTATGAACATTAGACAAGTTGGATGACGCAACAGACATGGTTCACTCAAACTAACCGTGTGCCACGCCGGTGCACCTGTCACGCACACATCCGCACAGTACATTGGGCTCCACGAGGCTCCCCCTCTCAAAAATATCTGCCCGCCTCGAGGGTTTTTCTGTTTCATAACACACGGTTGTTATCTCCGGACCCTGTGCGATGTTTCTTGTTCCAAATCCCGCCTGCATCAAAAATATCTGCCCCCCTCGAGGGTTTTTCTTTTTCATAACAAACGGTTGTTATCTCCGGACCGTGTGCGATGCACTATCATCAAAATTTTCAATAGCCCAGCATTTCACTCCCACGTTTGACTCCCGCGTAGTAAAATTTTCAGTACCCGCGTCATTTCCTCAAACACCCCCCTCCACACACACACACACACACACACACCAAAACCTCCTCGGGCGTGCGTGCGCGCGCACACACACACACACACACCCTCCCTCACTCGAAACCCTAGCAAAGTCCCTGCCGCCACCGCCGCAAGGCCTCCATTGTCAACATCTGCTGGTTTGCCCGTGCAGCTTACCCACCGATCTCCATACCCAGGCCGCCCCGAGTTTCTTAGATGACGCCTGCCAAACGCCCCCTTTCCCACAGATCCCCATCCCCATCCCCATCCCCCACTCCAGAGCGTCGCAGCCTAAGCCCGGCTACGCTTCCCATGGAGCTCGAGGAGCGACTGGCCCAAAAGAGGTGTATAGCGGTCTCTTCGCCCGACGTCGCCGAGGAAGCTGACGACCATTACTGGCGGCAGGCGCTCAAGCAGCGGGCTAGAGTATGCGGGAATGTCTCGTTAGCCGGCTACGACATTGAGGTCATCGACAGCGACGCCCTGAGGCGGGCTGTGTCACGGGTTAAGTGGCCCACACCCAACCCCTCGGGTTCAACCGCCGTCGATCTCATCCATGGCCCCGCCACTGATCTCCTCTGGCTCGCTGTCAACAATTTGCCATTCTACATCGCCATCGAGCCCCTTTTGTCATTTCTGAAGGACACGTTCTACGACACTGGCTTGGGATCCACAGCTTCCAAGTCAGACCTCATCGACGGCGACCACGAGGAGGGCACCCTCTCCGGCTCTTCCAAGGGGAAAGAGCCCATCTGCTCTTCCAAGGGGAAAGCGCCCGTGTGCGACACCAGGGAGGGCATCCTACAGCCGTGCTCTTCCAAGGGGAAGGAGCCCATCTGCGACAACATGGAGCGCATCCAGGGTCCGTGCTCTTCCCACGGGAACGAGCCCATTTGTGACAAGTGAGGAAACCCATGATTTGTTTATTTCAGTTGTTCACAATGTGATGCTCTATATGTGCAATTATTTACAGTGCAATACATTTCATCATTCCAGTTTTAAACATACCGATAGGGATGCATATATTTGCTTGCTGTTATGCCTGTTATAGCTAGCATATGTCTCTTTTAAAGTTTTTTGATTGTTCGTTGTTTGTAGTTAGCATATGTTCAGTTTCAAATGCTATCTTTGGTTGTTCGTAGTATGCCTTGTTTATTCCAGTTATTCACAACGTGATGTTCTATATGTGCAAGTATGAACTGTGCAGTTCAATTTCATCAGTACCAGTTTCAACAATACCACTATGAATGACTACATTTGGTTGTTGCATCTTGTAGTTAACACGCCTTTCCATTTTTATTTAACCATAACCAGTGTACTTAGACTGGCACAATACCAGTTTAAATGACCATGTTTGCTTGTTGTTAAATGTTAGGCCTGTTGCAGTTAGCACACCTTTCCACTTGTTTTGCTTTACTAGCGTGCTTAAACCTGCACACTGAAGCTATCTTTTGGAGATTATTTTGTCTGCCATGTGTAATTTTGGTTGATGTTTAGCCTGTTGTGCTTAACATGCTTCTTGATGTACCTACACAGGACAATTTTGGGAACGACTGTTGTTTTCCATCGAGGTTAGTTTCATCCCATGGCGTATATCTGCTCACTGTTCAGGATATCCATAGTTGGTACCATATAGGCCGGCGGCTGATAAGGGACTAATCGGTGAATCAGACTTTTAACTGAATAAATCTGCAACCCATTTTTCCTTTGGTTAACTAGGGCCATATGTAATATATCTGAGGCTACATAGCAACATGCAATGTACTTAATGTCTAAATATGCAATCCTAGGCTATATGGCAACAAGGAAGAGTGTTACATTAATGTCCTAATGATGTCTAGATATACGTAGAAGAGCAGCAGCAGCAACAGCAACAACAGAGCCCTGTTTGGATACTCAACTTAGCTAGAGGTTAGAGTTAGTTTCTAGCTCATTACTAACCCTGAACTAACTCCATCCAAAGAGTTGTTTGGATGGCAGGGTTAGATTGACAATAAATGCACTAGGAGAACTAGCTCCAATTAGCACCTCTTGGGTTGGACACTAGTTTTTTTGGGCGGGTTATAGATGCAACTAGCTCAAACTAGCCCTCATGTTTAGATATACTTTAGGGCTATTTGAGCCCGAACTAGCTCAAACTAACTGTAACCCGTGGATACAGCAGCAGATAATTTGTAAGAATGAACTAAACTCCTTCCGGCCCATAATATAAGATGTTAATTCATCTAATATGTGAGTATATTGGATGTTATAAGATACTCCCTCCGTTCCTAAATATTTGTCTTTTTAGAGATTTCAAATGGACTACCACATACGGATGTATATAGACATATTATAAAAGAGTGTTGTACTACATCATTGTGCAATTGCTGTTTAGCTTCTAATATTAACTTGGTGCTTTTAGGTACATATGTCATTGGTAAAGATCCACGTTTTGACCCTTTCTGCGTATGGGGCAATGAGATATCGATGAACTAGCATCAAGTGAGGAAGCTGATAAAGATTGTTAGTAAAATGGGTCCAAAGATGGCAATTAAACTATTTGTTTACACTTTATCCAAGACAACAGCGAACTGCAAGATGGTAAGTAAGAACTCTGCAGTCTTCTTTTTACTGCCCATAATGAGTTGTGTTAGATGACAATGTCTGAAATCTTATTCCTTTGCAGTGGTTGCCAAATCAGTTTACTCAAGATTACCTCTCAAACTACATGATTAGTGGGCATGAAAAGGTTAAAGTATTTCTACCAGAACACAATGATTATCTAGATGTTTTCACGAAGACCGTGAAGGACACTACTAGGAAAACGGCTATAGCTAATATGGACATTAGTGGCGGGACATTAATGGCGCACCATGTATGTGGTGCGCCACTGCTATATAGCAGTGGCGCACCAGATACAGGTACGCCATTATTGACATATTACTAATGGCGCACCTGGTGTGTGGTGCGCCATTACTAGTTTTGAAAAAAAATAAAGAAAATTGTTAGCAGTGGCGCACCAGGGGATAGTGCGCCATTACTAGTTGACATATATAGTACTGGCGCACCTGTACAAAGTGCGCAATTACTATGTGTATGACTGGGTCAAACCTTGGTCAAACTTAGTAATGGCGCACTTTGCATAGGTGCGCCATTACTATGTTAAACTTAGTAATGGCGCACCTACACAAAGTGCGCCATTACTGACTTTGACCAAGGTTTGACCAAGTCATACACATAGTAAAGGCGCACTTTGTGAAGGTGCGCCATTACTAACTTTCTTTGCACCCCCCCGGACCACCTTTTCAGTTTTTTTTAAAAAGAAAATGATGGAAATGTAAAAAAATAAAAGAAAATAAGTTTCCCACGTGATATGTGGTTTAGTTGTTGGGAAAATTTACAAATATGAATTTCAACTTTATTTACAAAATCTCTCTGGAATTTAGTAAAATGGGCATAACTTTTGCATACGAACTTGGATTAAAAAGTTTTTTATATGAAAAATCATCTACTCGAAAAGTTACATCCAAATTCAACAGGGGGTACCCCGTTGAAGATTTTCAGAATCCCCAAAAACCTAACAGAACGAAAGATACGGGTTTTTTAAGATCTAGAGGGGGGGGAATGGAAAAAGTTTTAAACTTAGTAATGGCGCACCATTTGCTATGTGCGCCACTAGTAACAGAAAAAAAATTTGGTTTCAAATTTTTTTTGGAATTTTTTTTCAAAATATGATACGTAATATGACCGGGAAGTTTGAAATATTTTTTCAAAATTTCATCACACTCATGAACATGAACAAAGTCCTAGACATCAACAAGGTTTAATAGGATTGATATGATAGATATATCAAGAAGTGCCTGTTAAGTGAGGTGGTGCTGGGGTTGGATAGAACTGCGAAGTTAAGCGTGCTTGGGCTGGAGTAGTGTGAGGATGGGTGACCTTCCGGGAAGTTTGACCACTTAGTGCGATTTGACTTGAGATTAAGTATAGTGACCCGAGATTAAGAAAAAACAAAAAAAAATTGAAAAAAAATTTCTACAAAAAAATTTGAAAAAATTTTATTAGTAATGGCGCACTTCTATGTGGTGCGCCATTACTAAGTCAGATAGTAATTGCACACTTCTAGGCATAGTAATGGCGCCATTACTAAGTCAGATAGTAATTGCACACTTCTAGGCATAGTAATGGCGTACTATAGGTGCGCCATTACTATTTGTCACTAGTGGTGCACCTATAGTGCGCCATTAATGGCAAAAATAGGTGCGCCACTAACAGGCCTTTTTCTAGTAGTGGGATGGGCAGTCGGCCATCACAAGGGGTTGGACTAGAGTCGTGTGTGCCTTCTGCATGTAGGAGGGCACAATATGGGCATTCCGTTTCACCTTCTTCAGCAACCAGAATATATTTCACCTCTTTCTTTACCATCTTTAATATTACAAGTATACAACTATGGTTCATCATTCTTTATTTGCTTCTTATGTAATTCTTGAACATATGTACCTATGAATCGAATAATGCATTGGTTGTTTGAACCTGATGGATATGAATAAAGCTGTAGCATACATTCAAATTCAAATCCAAATCTGGTACAATTTGGAAAAGCAGCAATTAAATTACGGTGAAATTACGCTCTCCAGGTTGTTACGGCACACACGGTTGGTAAAACACAAACATTTGCGATATGCACCATAATCCGAGACGGTTCATAGAGAGGAAACGTGTGCAAGCATGCACACAGTTGCCGTTTGCAAAGCGTGTGCGATGTCAGACAATATCACAAATGGTGCGGGCAAACTAAACGTTTGTGTTAGTTGCCTTATCGTACGCGATTCGCAACCATGAACTGTTTCTGATCAAGTATGCATCGTAAACGTTGCACCACAAAATAGCGTGTGTGATAGTTGTCGTGTACGACGATGTTACGACGGTCTGACGTTTCGTAATCCTGTCCGACACTCGTACGACGATTAGCTAATCTTCTTAACGGTGAACCGTTTGTGATGGGCCGCGCATCATACACATTCTATAATAGTGAACCATTTGTGATGGGCCGTGCATCATACACATTCTATAATAGTGAACCATTTGTGATGGGCCGCGCATCGTAAACGTAGCATCACAGAATACCGACTACGATGGCAATGCGAGCAGAAACGAGTAGCGCTTCGCAGCGATGCGTGCTAAGAAGAGCCGCTAGCCACCTGAGGCTGGACCAGGCGGTCCCGGCGACGTTGGAGGAAGAAGACGAGAGATTGAAGGTGCATGCCGACCAAGTTGACAACGCCCTGCGTAGGCTTCGACCTATTGGCCCACATGTCAGCCTGCAAAAATGTGGCATATATTTAAGCCATGTTTTCTAGAATGTACAGTCCATTTGCTGGGCTGGGCGAACAAATAATTTCGTGTCAATGCGGCCCATTTATATTATCTAAGAAATCCCGGCCCATTTGCACTTCCTTCAAATACACGAATTAGCTGGGCTCGTTATATATATAATGTTATGTTAGAAGGAGCAACTAATATCAAAAATAAACCGGAGAGGCACATTTTTTATATACATAATTAATAAATTAGCGAGTTATTGCTCAAAATAAAAATGAGCACGTTATTATTACATTGGTCCTTAAAATCTTCGCAAGCTTTTGTACGCAATCATCAGGATTTTCCTTGCCTGTGAGTCAAAAACAACCATGATTTTCCTTGCCAACTTCTGTTAAACATTTACTTTTATAAGTTAATAACACATGGGATGTTTTTATAATGTATATATAAGTCTCTATAAAATATATGATAGTAGTAATAATATAAATATATATAATGTGGTTAAAAAAATACATTAGGCTGCCGATCTTTAAGAAAAATCCCATAGGCCGGTATGGACCTCAAAAAATAAGTTGAAACCACTGTCACCGTATGTCATGGGCTACGCATGTTAAAATACAAAACCTAGGCCTAACTGATACTTGTTCGCCCTCTGGAAAAAAATGATACCAGATCCCTGAGTGAACTGGATTAAAGAGGGGGCCGGCGGCACGACTGAAGAAGCACATCAGGAGCGATTTTTTTCTTCAGTGGATGGCTCTCGATGGCGTTTTTTACTTGCCTCTGCACCATACAACTTGTATTTTTAGCCTCCCAATCTGTGGTGGACCAGCAGCCCATTTGCTGGGCGGGCCAACCTACAGAAACCAGCACTTGATTTTTCATCAAGCCCCAAAAACAACGCAGTACTATGTTTGTTTTGAGGCCGAAAACATTACGGCAGGGGTTGAGCGGGGGAGGGGGCAAGACAGAGCAAAAAATTAAAAAGAGCTGATGCGCCGTTGCTACCCTAACAAAGCAGGTGCAATTCTTCTCGGGAAGAAGGTGTGCCGTTGACACCCACACGTCACATACCCCACAGTAGGCATACTAACAAGTTCACACACAAGCACAACAGAAAAGGTAAACATTCATATCAAACTCAGGTTCACAGGACACGTTCATATTCATACCCAACATTCACTATCAACAACTCAAAAGATTCATATATACACAAGTTCAATATGTCTATGGATCCAAATGATTGATAGATCACACAACAATATTCATAGATAATTTACAAAAAGATTCAGATGTACACATGTTCAGTATGTTTATGCATCCAAATGATTGAGATCACAGCCAATATGATGCATGGACGAACTTTAATTACCTAGGGTACAGACTGGTAAATGGTGTTCAGTCGGAGGTACTTCTTGCTAAAATTAATGCTTGTACGAGTAAACTTTCGAGTACATAAGAGGCAGCACAGACAATCTGAACTTTGCTTGTAGGTTTATCCTCAAATAGTGGCCTCGTGCCGAGGGAGGTTTGAGCAACTTGGCCACTACTTTCATCCAACTAGTTTACTGGCTCATCTTGGTCCTGTAGCTCGCCAAAATTCTACATTGCAGACTGGTAAATGGTGTTCAGTCGGAGGTACTTCGTGCTAAAATTAATGCTTGTACGAGTAAACTTTCGAGTACATAAGAGGCAACACAGACAATCTGAACTTTGCTTATAGGTTTATCCTCAAATAGTGGCCTCGTGCCGAGGGAGGTTTGAGCAACTTGGCCATTACTTTCATCCAACTAGTTTACTGGCTCATCTTGGTCCTGTAGCTCGCTAAAATTCTACATTGCAGACGCGAAAGGAGGCGGTTGAGAAAATGAACCACCCAATTTTTTTGTGCAGTTCAACTGAAATGGAGCATCCCTGGCGTGCAGACTGATTAAGTGCCAGATGAATATACGCGTCAACCAACTTGTCTGGAATCTTTAGACTCCATGCCATACAGTTAGCTACCATATGTGCCGATAACCAAAAGGCACAAGTTGGGACCAAAGACTGGACTGCGTTTTTCTTGGCTATGCGCCAAGCAATATTTTTGGCGTTCACTCTCCTAATACTTGGAGTTTGACAATTGGTTAACGTCGGTTGATACTCGAATGAATATAGGCACTTCTTCTTGTCAACATCGATGCTTGTCTGAGTGAACTTTGGAGTACATAGCAGCAGCATAAGTACCTGTCCATCTGATCTTTTTGTGCAGTTCTACTGAAATCACCCGATGTAATGATTTGCCTACGAGTTCAGGCTCCAAGTTACTCCTTTATGAAATCGGCAAACAGTAGCACAATACCAAATTACCAATACATATGACAAGCACAATAATCAAGATAAAGGCCAGTACCAACCTGTGTGAGGTAGCATATCAATTACTATTTCCTTTGACTGGAAGCCGAGATAAGCCAAGCGACTGATACAAAGGAAGAATGCAAGCCGAGATTAGCGACTAACAGTAAAGGAAGGAAGCTGTCGAGGCAATGAAGCACCCAAAGTTTTTGTGCAGTTCCACCAAAATCGAGCATCCCTGTTGGCACATATATTGAGAGAGTGAGATTACTGTAATAGTGGGACTAGTTGATGAAACGTACACTAACAAATAGAAGCACCCTCATTATCTTAATGGGTAAAGTTAGCATTCCCTCCCTGCTCCACCACATGATTCACCTCCATAGACAAACATACACACGTACATGATTCAGCATAGGGTGCTACTAAAGATTTGTTTAACTCCGACAGGAAAATTAGGCAGCAATAAATTAGTGGTACTTAAGTACTCCTAATTAAATAAGTGAGATAGCAGAAGTGGAAGGGCTCCCTGGAGGATCGTCTCACATGTAAGGTGGTCATTGCTGGAGCCCTTGAATGGCCTCGACTGAGGCCTCTGGCTTTAGCAAGATCGCCTTGGCACTGTTTACTCTTCTTCTTCTTCCTCTTCATGCTCTGTTTGTCATTCTCCTCCCCAGTTGGTGAAACCAAGTACATGATTGGCCTTCTATTTCAGAATTGGTTTTGTAAGTGAGGGAGTACAAGTGTACTAGTAAAAAATAGCATTATTTTCTCATGGCAGTCGCAAAATAGAGATGAATACATGCATTAAATATCATTCTTACCTAAAGGAAGGTTATGGTGCCAATATGGATGATGAGGATTGGAACACATATCTCCCTTTGTGCAGTTCCACCGAAATGAACCAACTGTCCCATTCTCACATTCCAGTTAAACAGCACAAAAGTCACTTATTTTAAGAAGAGCTTTGTGCAGTACACCAAAAGGTCACAACAGCAACCAGGTGAAATGGATATCCCTGTTTGCACAAAAAGCTTCAGAGGAAACAATCATAGTCTCAAACAATTACAGGAAAAAACATTTGGCTAAACTTGTCATGGCTTATAACAGTGCATGGCTTCATTTTTACCAGGGGCATTAGATTAATAACAGCTAAATATTTGGTATAAGGGCATGGGACAGTGGGTGCACCAGCAGTCCAGCACCATGTACCTAAACAGGGGCATAAAGTGGTGATTCCTAGTTTGTTGCCCCGAGAAACAAACATCCAAGAAACATATCTGGGTTGGTCCCATTTTTGTTCACTCTAGCCACCTACTCCTATGTGTTGATAGCAAATCTAGTCCTAGTCATACCACTGTGTACAGCGTTACCCCTATATTTCCCTTTTCGACCAAGAGACCGGTTGGATGACCAGTCTGTACTACTTTCACCCCCTTTCCTTCCTGTTTGTACCAAGTCCGATGTACTACATACTAAATTCCCCCACCCCCACTTTATATCTTGTTTGAACCAAGTACAAGATTTGACTCCATGAAGTAGCTTTACCTCTAACAATAGAAGAAAAAAATAGGTGACGTTGGACCATCCGATCGAGAGGGGCTGAGAGGTAGAAAATGATGCACATGCAACGACGTAGCAAGCTGGGGAAGTAGAGCTAAGGCAGTTTCGAAGGAAGATATACCTAAAGGTCATCGGGATATGGATAGGTGGGCGGCGGGAGGTCGGATCCGCCCACACTAGGGCAACGACGAAGGGATCGGAGGACCTCCCGCGCCGGCGCTCGGCCAGAGATGACGGTGCGGCCGGTGGTGGGTCTCCTCCCTCGCTGTCGACGACGGCCTAAACGCTGCCCCTCCTCCTCTTCACCGGCGGAGGGGGATACATCTGGATCTGTAACCAGCGGTGAGGATAGAAAGACAGTGTTTTTTGAAGGGAGAAAGACAGTGTTACCACCCCTATCTTGTTTAGATCTGGAGAGGATGAGAGTGTGTGAATAGAGCAACCCTAGCAAGCAAGTGCGGAGGCTCCGGCCTATATATACGTAGTGGGGTAGTTTTCCTTTTTCACTCCATCAAAACAATCGTTTAAAATTGTGTACTACGTGCCAGGTCGCCGTTTTTTAGTTGTTGATTGTTTTTTGAGATAGCTACCTGCTTGTTCCAAGTGGTGTTACGGTGTGCCAGGTCACACTTTGTATCGTTCAAGTCTGGTACAAGTCCCTCCATTAAATGAACAACCACCCCCTCATAAATATTGTGAACAAGCCCACGGCTAAAATTATCAGAAACGTGGGTTGGCCCAACATGCATTATTATTTATATTTTCTACTCCCTCCGTTCCTAAATATAAGTCTATTTTATTAGCCACACCTAAGACAAGAATTTTTTTATTAGCAGTGAACCCCACATGTCATAGACACAAAAAGTGTGGCAAGATTCCCTTAGGCAAGCCAAAGTGTGTCTAACAATTTGAGAAACTCAAGTTAGGCAAGTGTGGCAAGTGTGGGATAAATAATGTGGCAACATAAGACAAACATAGTCACAATCCAAACAGCCCCGTAATTTTTTGTGACATGCATGAAAATTTGGTTAGTTAAATTTATAGTCAAAATTTGGCAAGGTGCATCAAATCAACACATGCAAGTATCAAAAGGGAAGTCACGGCATGCATGCATGCGTTGTACTCCCTCCGTTTCCAAATATAAGTCTTTCTAGAGATCGCAACAAGTGACTACATACAAAGCAAAATATGTCTACATACATCCGTATGTAGTAGTCCATTTGAAATGTGTAAAAAGACTTATATCGAGTGTAGTGCTTTGATGTGTCGCGTCAACTTGTACAAGACCGAGAAGTTTGATTACTACTGTCACGCCCAATATGCGACCCTATCCGAGAGGAACTCGAGGGTCCCACCAAGGATAGACCCGCATATTGAAACGCTTTTGCAAGGTGGATATCATTACATCAACATTACATAATAGATGGGGAAACATACAAAAGGCACAAACGCCCCAAGAATACATCAATACATCATACATAAGATCAACATCCGACTACGGATGAAACACAAACAGAAACTCAAACGACATCCACCCTGCTAGCCCAGGCTGCTGACCTGGAACCTATCCCCTGATCGAAGAAGAAGCAGAAGAAGAACTCCAAAACAAGTAACATCGCTCTCGCGTCATGATCATCGCAAAACCTGTACCTGCAACTGGTGTTGTAGTAATCTGTGAGCCACGAGGACTCAGCAATCCCATTACCATGGGTATCAAGACTAGCAAAGCTAAATGGGTAGGAAAGGGGTAAAGTGGTGAGGTTGCAGCAGCGACTAAGCATGTATGGTGGCTAACATACGCAAATAAGAGCGAGAAGAGAAGCAACGGAACGGTCGTGAAGCTAGCAATGATCAAGAAGTGATCCTAAACTCCTACTTACGTCAAACATAACCCAGAAACCGTGTTCACTTCCCGGACTCCGCCGAGAAGAGACCATCACGGCTACACACGTGGTTGATGCGTTTTATTTAAGTCAAGTGTCAAGTTCTCTACAACCAGACATTAACAAATTCCCATCTGCCACATAACCGCGGGCACGGCTCTCGAAAGTTTATACCCTGCAGGGGTGTCCCAAATTAGCCCATTATAAGCTCTCACGGTCAACGAAGGATATTCCTTCTCCCGGGAAGACCCGATCAGTCTCGGAATCCTGGTTTACAAGACATTTCAACAATGGTAAAACAAGACCAGCAAAGCCGCCCGATGTGCCGACAATCCTGATAGGAGCTGCACATATCTCGTTCTCAGGGCAACACCGGATAAGTCAAGCTACGAGTAAAACCAGGCCTCGAGTTTCCCCGAGGTGGCCCCGCAGGCTGCTCGGTTCGGACCAACACTTAGAGAAGCACTGGCCCCCGGGGGGGGGGGGGTTAAAATAAAGATGACCCTCGGGAGTGCGACTCCCAAGGGAAAAGAAGTAGGTGATAGGCAAATGGTAAAACCAAGGTTGGGCCTTGCTGGAGGAGTTTTATTCAAAGCGAACTGTCAAGGGGTCCCTATAACACCCAACCGCGTTAGGAACGCAAAATCAAGGAACATAACACCGGTACGGAAACTAGGGCGGCAAGAGTGGAACAAAACACCAGGCATAAGGCCGAGCCTTCCACCCTTTACCAAGTATATAGATGCATTAATTAAATAATAGAATATTGTGATATCCCAACAAAGTTCATGATATCCATGTTCCAACATGAATCAACTTCATCTTCACCTGCAACTAGCAACGCTATAAGAGGGGCTGAGCAAAAGCAGTAACATAGCCAAACAACGGTTTGCTAGGAAGGGTGACAAAGATTAGAGGTTCATGGCAATTTGGGAGGCTTGAAGAGCAAGTGATAGGTAGCGCAGCATAGCGATAGAACGAAGCAACTAGCATAGCAATGATAGTAATGAGATCCAAGGTTACGGTCATCTTGCCTGAAATCCCGCTAGGAAGAAGAACGAGTCCATGAAGAAGATGAAGCCACGAAGACGAACCAAGCGTAGACGAATGAATCCTCACGATCGCAACGAAACAGGAACTATCGAGAAGAAGCACAACCGGAAAGAAGCAAACAACAAGGTAAACACACAACACCTAACCAAACATGATGCTCAACCAAGTATGATGCATGACAAGGCTATATGATGCTACTCATGGCAAGAGATGATGCATACAAGAGCAACACATCAAAGCAAGTTTAAATGAGGCCGGAAACAACATATAACAATTCCGGTAAGTCCTCATATGCAAGTTTTGAAATTGGTCCAGATCTGAATAAATCTTATGTTCAAGTTTTTAAACAGCAAGTTAAGATGCACCAAAATGATCTACATGAAATTCTAGTCAAGTTACATATTAAGTTCATTTAGTTCGGAGCTACGGCCTAGAAGATATGAGCAAAACAAGTTAAACATGGCATTGATGCAAAAGCATTCAAACATCAAGCAAACACACTCAAAACAAGGATGCAACAAGGTAACATGAAACTACATGCAAAACTAAGCAAATTTCATATAGAGCATGCTCAAAATGGAGCAACGGTGCAACACATACACTCCAAACAAGATATAGCAACAATCTATCCAAAACAGCAACTAGGCATTTTGCACGCATCAGAACAATATGCTACAGCACCCCAACATGAAAACAAAAGGCATGGACGTGATGTACAGGTAAAGCATTACCAAACATGAACACTGAGCTATCCCCAGAAAACACTATAACATGCTCAAAAGGACATGGCAAGATTGCAAATAATAACAGTTTCACAGACTTGGCAGAGATCACTGGGCATGGCAGAAATAACATCAGGTTGCAATGTTTAGAGCTATCAACCGACATGCTACAGGAACAGATCATAGCAAACAGAGGCATGGCATGAATCTAGTAATTGCATAGAACAAAAGTCCCTTAATGATCACGAGCCAAAAAGGTACAGAAGATATGATGGCACCCATGTAATCATAGCAAGTTTCATAAACAGATTCAGACTTAGCAGAAAAACTGAGCATGGCATAAACAGAATTATGAAGGCATCTTTGCGAGCTCAAATCACTCATCACCAAGCATTTCATGGCATGTGAAGGTATACAACAGTAATATGGCATAATTATGAAGCTAAGCATGGCAAGATAAAGTTCATAGGGTGAATTGATCACCAGCAAAACACATGCCAAAAATGAACTTCATGTTAACAGGCTGACAGCAACATTATTTATCAACTTTGGAGCAAGATAACAACACGCTACAGCAGGCTATAAATACAAACAAGGGAATGGATGGATAGAGCATAACATGTATAACAAAACATCCTTAGTGAACATCTCCAGATCATGCATAGAATGACTAGTAGCAGCAGGTTTACATGGCATCACAATATTACCGCTACAGACTTGGCAGAAAACTAAGTCACATAAATCAGCAGCATCACGAAGGCTACTTTGCATGCTTGTGCTAGTCACCACATAGATCACAAAAATACAAGACAAGCACTCCTGTAAAGATGGCATGATGTAGTTCAAAACTCATGTACATATCAAGCTCATAGGATGCACACACAAAATGCAATGAAAAAGACAAATCACCAAGTTCTGATAACAGACAGCAGTTAACAGCATATAGCACTCTTGCAATGATGATTATGGCATCAAGATGGACTAAAACAGGCATGGCATAATGGGACAAAATAAGGAGCACCTCATGATGAACATTTTGACGTATTATATACACAAATCGGAGCACCGAGCACGAAGTTATGGCATGATGAACAGGACAACATGAAGTAGAAATCCAGGGACTTGGAAGAAATCGACCTCGAGGGGGGGAAAAGTCAACGCGCCGGATCTCGCCGGAATCTCACCGAAGAGGAGGGAGATGGCCGGAGACGGGCGGATCCGGGGCCGGGGAGACCTCCTCCGGCCGGATCTCGCCGGATCTGGCGCGGGGCGGCGCGGGAACGGCGAGGAGACGCGGGGCCGGGGCAGGAGCTCGGGGTGGCCGGCGGAGGACGACGACGACGGCGAGGCGCGCCGGCGGCGTGGCGACGGGACGCCGGCGGCGGGGACGGGACCCGGCGGCGGGGACGGCGGGGCCGACGAGCGACGCCGGAGCTGGTGCAGGGCGGCGCGGGGCGCGCGAACGGCGGCGGGGAGGCGAGCATGAGGCGGCGGGGCGCCGGACTCCGGCGACGGCGGGCCTGGGGGCGGAGGTTCGGGCCCGTGCGGGCCCAGATGGGCTCCGCGGGCCGGCGGCGCGGAAGAAAGAGAGAAGGCCGGCGGTGGCGACGTGGCGGCTCAGGATTGGGTGCACGCGGCGGCGGACGCGTCCGACGACGAGATGGACATGTCCGGCGGCGCGGAGGAAGGTGGAACTAGGGTTATGGTGGTTTCATCCGTGATTTGAGGAGGGGGAGGTGTTTATATAGGCAGAGGGAGCTAGGAGAGTCCAAATGGAGTGCGGTTTTCGCCCACACGATCGTGATCGAACGACCGAGAGCATGGAGAGGGGTTTAGATGGGCTCATGGGATGTGGTGAAGGGAGGCTAAGCTGCAAAGAGAGATGGGTTTCAGGCTACGCGGTTAACGGTTGGGGCATCAAACGACCTCCAAATGGAACGAAATTTGACGGGCGGTCTATCGGTGATATACCAAGGCCATTCGGCAAAGCTCGGCCCATTCCGAGAAAGTTTTTCTCCTGCTCAGGAAACAAGGTCTGAGAGGGGCGACGGGCGCGTGTGGGAGTGTCGGATCGCGAAACGGACAACGCGGAAAAGGACCGGATGCAAGTTTTGAAAAGCATGCAGATGAAATGCAGAAGATGACATGGCAAAATGCAACACGCAAGCAAATGACATGGCAACAACGACGAATAACTGGATGGCACCTGGCGGATCGGATCCGGGGCGTTACAACTACAATGCCATCTCCCTCGCGGACTGAGCTCCGGTGCCTTACCTGCACCTGCCTTTGGATGCATGACAGGTGGGCCAACCACCTGTTGGGCCCACCTATCATAGACGCAAAGGCAGGAGCAGTAAGTCAATGAAGCTGCGTCCCTCCCTCTTGCATGAGCGTGGTGGTGGCAGGACTAGTAGGAGCTTTCGCTACACGCTTCTTGATGACGGCGAACTTGCGAATGGAGTTGACCATCATGTCGTCCATGCGAGAGGCGAAGCCGGCGTCGGCGAGGGCTACGACGCCGGCAGTTGCCAGCACCGTCTAGAAACGCTGCGCGGTGCGGGGCCGCAGGCCGGCGCCTTGGATGATTTGGCACATCCGACTGCCGCTCGCGACCATCGCCTCCATAGGTGCTTCTGGCTTCTGGTCACTTGGTCTTGGATTGGAGTGAGCAGTGTTGCGTAGAGACTAAGGAGTAGATGGATTGGAGTGGTGGGGCGCATTTATATGAGAATTCAAACTCTGTTGCATTCACATCGTGCTGGCCCTATTGTGCTTCTCCAATTAATTCCCTCTGCATGTAGAGTAATTTGAGGATGCATCATTGACCGTTCAACGTCTCGGGAACCGCTACCCTCTCCCTCCTTGGCATTCAAGCACCTATGGAGGCGACTGCCGCTCGCGTCTATCGCATGTTAGGAGACGTTCCCGTCGACGACGAGGTGCCTATGGTGACTTCGTAAATTTCAAGATGATAGTACTAGTATACTCAATATTGTGCACCGGGACCAAGGCCGAGAGGAAAACGAGAGAACTACGTATTTATTTACGGTGTAGATTCACTCATTTTGCTCCATATGTACTCCGTCTCGGTGTAGTCTAGTCACTTGTTGAAATCTCTAGAAAGGCAAATACTCCTTTCTGGTTTACAGGGCTGTACTAGCAAGTACTCCCTCCGTCCAAAAATACTTGTCATCAAAATGGATAAAAAAGATGTATCTAGTACTAATATACATCTAGATACATCCCCTTTTATTCATTTTGATGACAAGTATTTCTGGACGGAGGGAGTACTACAATAGTGGGCTCAGATAGCAATTTTGTCTCATGCAAGAGCCTGGCTATATGCGTGCTGCAAGGTTCGCAACTGCCACGTTCGGGTTGCACTTGGCTCTTTGCCTCTTCGAGAAGACGAACAATGATGTTACTACTACTGCTTCTACAGTATCGAATCCACTGCTGCATGTCCGTCCACCTCGAGCGGGAGGGATAGCTTGTTGTAGGGGTTGTTTGGTTCTAGGCCTAGGAGTGCCACACTTTGCCATACAATGTTTGCCTAACTTGCCTAAGGTTAGTTCTTCAAAATGAGAGCCACAAGTTGGCAAGCCTAAGGGAATCTTGCCACACTTTTTGTGTGTATGTGATGTGGGACCATAGTGTGGCTTGCCTAAGATGTGGCTTGAACCAAACACACACCTAAGCTGGTCAAACTTGCCTAACCTTAGGTGTGGCAAGCTTTGGCAAACTTAGTCTCAAACCAAACAGCCCCGTAGTACTATAAGCAAAAGCCTGTCCTCGTCTGCGAGCCACCGCGCGCATGGGCGAGGGTGAAGGTGTGTAGTAGTAAAATCAAGCTTCTCCTCGTTGTACGAGTTGATGCAACACATCATAGCACTGGCCCCACATGGTTGCCTCTAAACTTGGCTGAAAGACCAGCAGTGTACAATACTCCATTTGCTGCAACCTCTAACATTTACCCCACCACAAATTAAAATATATATTCCTGTCTTGACCAGATGAGCGTGCAAACTAGAATCACCAGGATGACAGGTAGGGCCAGAAGATTATTTTAATCAAAAAATATAGCATGGAGCCGACCCCAACGATTTTAAGCTTACAGGCACGGTACACGCTATCCTAGACTACTCTACACATGAAACTACCACACGAGCGTCCGGGCTGCGCTTGGCTCTTCGCCTCTTCGGGAAGTCGAACAATGGCCCTGTTTGGATACTCTAACTCAGTTAGAGGTTAGAGTTAGATTCTAACCCTGAACTAACCCTGAACTAACTCTAACCAAAAAGGTGTTTGGATAGCAGGGTTAGATGGAGCGCGGATACGGCGAGGCGCCTTCACGGGCGGTGCGAGAGGGAGGGAGGAAGAGGACAAGAAGCTTCGAGGAAGTGAGGAGGGATCTGCCTCGGGAAGAGCGAGAGAAAAATGTGTTTTTTTAGTGGTCCTGAGAAGAACTAACCCAAATAAGCACCTCTTGGGTGGGTTAGACTTTTTGGATGAGTTAGATGCATCTAACCCAAACTAACCCTCCTGTTTGGATATTTTCGGGTTAGTTGAGTCCAAACTAACCCAAACTAACTCTAACCCGTGGATTCAAACAGGGCCAATGATGGAGTACTGCAGTGGAGGAGTACTATAGTATGCTTCTGGCCATCTGACACCGATTGAACTGTTGCATGTCCACCGCGTATGGGAGGGAGAGTGTGTAGCGAATGAAAGCTTCTCCTAGTCCTGCCAGCCACCACGCTCACGGGCGAGGGAGGGACGCAACTTCATTGACTTACTGCTCCTTCCTTTGCGTCCATGACAGGTGGGCCCAACAGGTCGGTGGCCCACCTGTCATGCAGCCAAAGGCAGGTGCGGTTAAGGCGAGAGGGCATTGTAGTAATCAAACTTCTCAGTCTTGTACGAGTTGACGCGACACATCAAAGCACTGCACTCGATATATTTCAATAATTTGCGTTTACCGATGCATTAATTACAACGCATGCATGCATGCCGTGAATCTCCTTTTGATACTTGCATGTGTTGATTTAATGCACCTTGAAGTAGTATGAATATGTGACGGTAAAGCTTTGTAATGCCCCGGCCCTAATAAAGCGAGAGATGGTTGTGCACGAGGGCGAGATCATGCAGACAGAACATGACACGACGATGGAGCTCTCTATGGTCTCGATGGACCTCACCTTGCTCCACTGCCCCTTGTGCCTCCGCCCCTTGAAGCCTCCAGTGTATGAGGTTCAAATACACCTCGTCCATTTGGCTGATCGAGCAAGGTGCAGGTTTCTTGATTGATGTGTTGTTTGATTGATTTGTGCAGTGCAAGGGAGGGCACCTGGCTTGCGCGGACTGCCGCGTCGAGCGCCCCGGGAACCAGCGGCAGTGCCAGAAGTGCGAGCGCGGCGGTGGCTTCGAAGTGCGGAACACGGCGGTGGACGCCGTCCTCTCCTCGGTGAGGGTGGAGTGCCCGCACGAAGGCTGTGGGCTCTACGTCACTTACCACAAGCTCGTCGATCACCAGAGCGTGTGTTCGCTCGCGCCCTGCAAATGCCCCGTGCCCGTCTGCGGCTACGAAGGCCCGCCGTCGGTGCTCTCCCACCACACCAGCACTGTGCATCTCATGCCCGTGTACAGGATCCAGTACGGCAAGGTGCTCCAGCTGCAAGTGCCACTGTCGGAGCCATGGCTCTTGCTGTTCGCGGAGGAGGACGGCCGCGCATTTTTCTTGGTCGGCGGCGTGCTCGACATCGGCGTGCCTATCGCCATGTCGCTTGTCTGCATCAGAGCGGGGGCGTCCCCACCTGCCGCACTACGTGGCCAAGCTGTGGGCGAACGGCCCGCCGGGGGAGCCCAAAGGTAGGACCGACGCCGTCAAGGTGGAAATGGAGGTGACAAGCAGCAGGGATCCCGGCGATGTCGCCGTGCAGGAGCTGACCTTCTTCACAGTTCCACCCAAGCTGCTGGCCGGGGCTAAGCTGGTGTCCCTCCACATTCAGATTGACAAGCTCACGTCCTAAATGATTCTACAGTGCCTTCTGTTTATCTTAGTAATATGCTAATATAGGGGTTAGCTCGGTCTACTTTAGCTTAAGAGATGGTGGGTTTTGGTGGCGATGCAGCAATTACCTCGACATCAGATCAGCAGTGAAAGTAATTTTGAACAGTCAAATGGATATTTTGTGTCTGTTGGATAGAAAGATCCTTTGGGTAAGAAGTAACAGCTTATATGCTCTTTTTCGAAACGGAACAACGAAACTAGTATAATTTTTGTTGACATGCACTAATATTTTTGAAACAGACGTCGGGCTGTAGCTAGAAGGGCGGTTGGGACGCGGCATCGGCCCATACCGCGGTGACCCCCGATTGGGACGCACCGACTGTGGATTTTCTCCCTCGCCGATGTCGACCGCGTCTACGCAGAACATTGCTCCCTTCCCCCAGTTGCGGGATCAGGCCGGATATGTGACCAGCGGTGTGGCCACTGTCGTTCTATGCTTGTGAAGAGAGCAACCCAAGCAAGCAGGCTTGTAGCTTAGGCTCCTGCTGGTGTATATATAGTGGTTTTCTTTTTCTCTCCATATCAACCATTTTATATTGCGTACGAGTCATTGAAGAGTGAAATGATGGTTGCTTCTTCTGACTAACTTACTGTGTGATTTGACTGCTCCTTTAGTGGCCCCTACACATACTCCCCCTACGTGTATGCAGCAGTCACACGTACACATGGACGCAAAAACGCGCGCGATGCCCTAATGCATGCATGTCCGAGCACACGACGGAACACACACGGTCACGCTCAAGTGCTCAACCTACACGCGCATGCACACACATACTCAGCCAGGGTGAGCTAGTGACCGTATAAACATCGGAAAATGTATATATTCAGCGCAATGAGCGTATTATGAAGTCCACTGACCGTATTTTTACAAATATACAGTGACAGACAGTGTATTTATCTCGTTTGAAATTAAGCCATATTAACCGGAGAGGAGGCAGTATGGACTAGCATTACTTTGCTGTGTTACGTCAACTTGCCGAACGAGGAGAAGCTTGCAGGACGGGAGAAGCTTGCGCGCGGTGGCTCGCAGGACAAGGAGAAACTTTTGACTAATGCAAGCTCTCCTTCGCTCAGGCGGTGGACGTGCAACAGTTAATTTGGTGTCAGATTGCCAGAAGCATACACTATACTAGTTCTATTATTGTTGCACTTCCCGAAGAGGCGAACAACCAAGCGCAAAGTTTACTAGTACTAGTACTACTACTATAGTCTATAGAGGTATGTACTATACTAGTACTAGGAACCAGATGGAGGAGCGTCTGCACTCTTATTATATTTTTAAAATGTGATAAAGCAATCTTCAACACATTTGGTTCTCTTCGAGGGTTCTCGCATGTGATAATGGAAGTTGATTGCATGGAACACTCGCCACAATTCTCGGTTAATTCTGGCTCATATCCTGTTACAAATAGACTATAGTAGGACAAGGTGAAGCTCGCTTACGCCTTTTGACTAATGCAACGTACCCTCGCCCAGGCGGTGGACATGCATCAGTTCATTCGGTGTCAGATTGCCAGAGGCATACACTGTAGTACCAAACATGCGGAGTACCATCATTGTTCGACTTCATGAAGATGCGAAGAGCCAAGCGCAAGGTTTAGTAGTACGAGTAGTACTACTACTAGAACTGCATGATGGAGCCTCTGTACTCTTATTTTTTTTAATCTCTGATAAAGTAGACATTTATTCCGGAGAAGGGCGGAAAACACAGCCCAACATGTAATGATGATATCGATCAACCATGCTCGAATATATCTTGGCCTCCGTGCGAGCCCGTCTGTGTGTTCTCGCTCCTTGTCTGTCTTAAGGACCGGCGGGTTGGCCATTTTGCCGTCAATTGAGATCGGTTTGCTCACACTCCGGTCCCACATGTCAGTGATATGCCAAGAGGAGGTGCGTTGACCGACTGGCCATACGCGTACTTGGTTTTGCACCTTCATACTACTCCTCCCTCCGTCACAGTTTACAGGGCGCACTTCATTATGATGCATTTCTCTCAATGCATTTCCACCACCAGAGAGACTTTAGACGCGTTTGGTTTAATGCTCAATTAATTATGGCGTGGTAACCGCAATTTCTCTCGATGTAGTACTACGGAGTGGAGTAAGTGCATGCATGTGTGTACCCGGGGTGGAAGCACTGCATGCATGTGTGTACGCATTATTTCCTCTAGTAATAGACGTCGTGCTGTAACTACCAATGCTAATTTTCAGGCCGATCGCTAGTCACCTTGGTCCCAGAGATTTTCTCTTTTTCTGAAGCGCGCTCTATAAACAGTGACGGATGGAGTAGTATGAGCGGATTCAAAGAAGAGCGTATTGATGGTTGCTTCTTCTGAGCAACTTATAGTGGGAAAGGTGGGGCTTATGATTTGACTGCTCATTACTCACTATTAATGCGGCGCAACGACCAGTCTGAATCTCCCATGCGGCTGTGCACTACCCCCTCGGTTCTTAAATATACTTCGGAGTATTTGTCTTTCTAGAGATTTCAACGAGTGACTACTCAAATATTTGTCTTTTTAGAGATTCAAATGGACTACTACATACGGATGTATATAGACATATTTTGGAGTGTAGATTCACTCATTTTTCTCCGTATGTAGTCACTTGTTGAAATCTCTAGAAAGACAAATATTTAGGAACGGAGGGAGTACACATACGAAGCAAAATGAGTGAATCTACACTCTAAAATATGCCCATTTGAAATTTGTGAAAAGACAAATATTGTTGATGACAGTTGCGACGACAAAAAAGAAGCATATTCCTTGTCCCAAGGGAAGATAACAACACAGTTGTATTTGTCTAAAACGGTGTGAGGACGAGATTGCAATATGGAAAGTACGCCGGACGAGCTACGTTTTGGGCAAAGAACTATGGAAGATCCACATGCAGCGACGTGGGAAGACGGGCAGTGGAGCAAGGCCGGAGGGGATACCTGGAGGTCGTCGGGATGTAACTAGGTGAGCGGCGACGGGTGGAATCTGCCCATACTGCGGCAGCGAGCAGGTGGCGTAGGCCCTAGCGCGCCGGAGCTTGGTCAGAGAGAACGGCGTGTATCGCAGATCGGGACGTGCTGCATCGGCGCCGTCGAACGGAGAAATGATGCACGTCCTCCCTTTCCGCCGACGGACGGGATGCGGCCGGATCAGTGACCAACGGTGAGAGAGAGAGAGAGGCCACCGCAGCCTTGTGTGAGATACTCTGAAGAGAGACAAACCAGGCAGGCAGGCTCCATTGTATATAGTGGAGCGGACTACCTTTTTCTCCATAAAAATCGTTTTATATTTTGTGTACGTCCCATTGAGCGATATAACTTTATTTAAAAATAACGCACCAACGGATCAAGTCGAACTTTGTTTCGTGCACGCGTGGTACACGACCTCCGTAGGTAAACAACCGCTACACGCATTCAAATTAGCACATGGGCTGCCATTTCGTACAGAAATGAGCTCCACCGTGTACCCGCGCGGGTGTGGCTGGGCACGAAGCGTGAGTACATGCACGGTGCACCTATTCTCTTCTTGTATACGTACACCACCTATGTGGGGTGGTGTGAGAGAGATAAAAACGTAGAGAGATATAGTGTGTGGGTTCGTGAGAGTTTTTTTTGGGGGGGGGGGGGTTCAATCAAAAAATGTAACATATGCAATGTGTGTGAAATAGAGTCCTGGATATATCATATATATAGAGGGGCGATCCACGAGAAGAGAGTGGCGGTATCATCGACTTGAGGTGTCCATAGAATCGAAGAGAGGGATGATGTGTGTGTGTGTGCGCGCGTGGTCGATAAAGAGTGCCATCAAATTTGTGTGTGCCCACGTCAAAGATATAGAGTGGCTGGCCAACTAGAACGAGAGAGGGGACAGGTGCAGTTTGGCTCTGTGGCATGGATACCTACCTACAGCGCTCGACTATCGGTGTGTGGTGGGGGGGGGAGGGAGGCCTAATTAACTATAGAGGTACAATGGCTGGTATATGTGTGGAGGAGGAGAGAGGCCTACCTCATGTATTAAGGGAGATCGGTCTACCTCATGTATTAAGGGAGATCGATCGGCATCCATGCATATGTGTAGGAGAGGAATAAGGTTGGGAGAGAGATAGAGCTAGAGTGTTGGAGGGGGTGGTAGTGGAGTTGCTTCTAACAAATGGTGGGATAGGCTTGCTAGAAAACCGGAGGGCACGCCTGCAATATAAATAAGAGAGGGGATGGCTGCCTGTCTGTGCACGTGCGTGTGAGAGACGGGTCAGGAGGCATGCACGAATGATGAGGGGGAACGATATGGCTGTGGTAAGTAGACATAACTACATAGGAAGATCAATCGTCCTTTGTTAGAGAAAGGAGAGACATAACTTGTGAGGTACGTCGATCAATGGGGGGGATAGTTAAAGTCGACCTAGGTATATGTTGGGAGATCGATCGGTATACATGCATGTGTGTGTTAGAAGCAAATGAGGCACGGGGAGAAGGATAGAGAGAGAGGGATGCATCTAGGAGGTGGTGCGAGAGTCATACTATATCGAGGGGGAAGGAGTGTGTGAGTACGAGATCGATGAAAAGAGTGGTGGGAGTGAGGCATGGACGGTGATAAGAGAAGAGGGGAAGCTTGTGTTTGTGCTAGGCACACCTGGCTAGAGAGGCATATCGATCGATGTGTGCCATAAAGAAGGAGCTGGGGGGCCTACACACACCGTGGGTGAACGACCTAAAGTGAAAAGACGAATTTGTGCGATGGAGCTAGAGAATGCCGAGGGAGGGTGAGAGGGATGCGAGCGTGTGCATGCACGAGAGAAAGTTAGCGCTAGCTAGCTACAAAGATAAGAGGATTGTGTGGGTGTAAAAGACGAATAGAGATCATACTTCATTATAAAAAGCGAATTCGAATATTTGAAGAATTTATCATAGTGTTTTAAACCAACGCATGTGTGAATATATATAACGGTGATACACATGGTGTGGTTATGAACATGTTATACTACATATAATATATTTTATCTCTACTCTTATAAAAAAATGGAGTTGTTAATGATGGTGTGCCTGCCATCCTGCAATATATGCCGTCCGATTTATATCTGATGGATAGGAAGGAAACTATGGAAATTTTGAAAAAATATACCCACACCCCTCTCCATATTTGCAAATTAGGCCTTCCCTTGATCATGTTGATGTTCTCTGGAACGCATGGGCATCTTGCTAGTACTACGTATAATATATAGAACATTGATCATAATTTGGGCTAATGTGTGGCTTTTGCAGCTCAGGTCTAAATACTTGTCATAATGTAGGGGGCGGGGCACTATACTATGTGTGATAAACACGGTGTACACGTATGGAACATGGTTTAGATTATGAATATAGTTAGTACATCAAATGTACTATTATTTGGAATCAACATCAAGTGTATTCAAAAAATATAATTCGAGTTCATGTAGTACACAGAGTTCATATCTATCTCTATAGTAATCATGTGGTGTGTTATTAAGGTAATACACGAATGATGGTTGAAGTTGGCAACAATCATGATTGTAGATTCTTATTGAAATAGAGAAATGAATTCAAATTCAGTTCGAATTGCAGTGGTAGTATAGACATTTGGAATGCACTAAAATGTTGGTATGAGAAGGTTACATGCATTATACAGCAAGCAAAAAAATTTAATTGGACATAACATGGATTCATACTCCCTCCTTCCATCTATATAGGGCGTAATGCGTTTTTAAGACCGCCTTTGACTATTGACAAGATTAATAGTACATGACATGCACAATGTGAAAATTATATCATTGAAAGAACCTTTCACAGACGAATTTAACGGTGTGCTTTGTGTAAGTTGCATGTCATATATTATTGCTCTAATATTTGGTCAAAGTTAGCATCGAAAAACGCATTAGGCCCTATATAGATGGAAGGAGGGAGTAGCTTTGAATAGCATTTTTATAGTAAAACGGGGCAAGACTCTCTCTTTGTGTGGTGTGAATAGTTTTATTTTTTTCGTTTTCTTTTTGGTTGAGGGAAGTGCGTATTGATTTAGTACATACAAGTACAATATTACACGTTAGGCTTGTCCCTAAAATTCAACCCGCGCCTTGTTATATCCCGAAAATTCAGATATCATGCTCCCAAAACTGGCACCTTCACAACCCGCGCCTTGCTATCCCGAAATTACAACGCGCGCGAAAACTCCCTCCAGCTGCCAAATCCCGACACGCGAAATCCCCCTTCTAACCCTGAGCCGAAAGGGCCGCTAGTTCAAATCGGTGGGGGGTACTTTTGTAACACACCCTACATTTTGGACAAGCGCGTCCCTAAGTCATGGTTCACCCCCTCCCATCGCCTCCTTTTGGCCATTCGAAATCCCAGGCCGCCATAGCCTCTCCGCTCCAGCCGCGAAACCCCACCCTCCTCCGTCTGCCACCTCACCGCTGCCCAGTCGGAGCCTCTTCCCCGACGACGTCGTCCACCGCAATAGCTCGACGTCCCTCGTCCACCTCCCCGGATGAGGATCCGTCATCCATCTCGTCGTCCCGCCGGTTCAGCCGCCCCGTCCTCCACCTCCAAGGAGCTGCTCCGATGATCGCCTCGTCTATCATGGCTGCTCCATCCCCACAGCGCCGCCTTAACCTGCTCCACCGGAACCACAGCATCCTCACCGACTCCTCGGACAAAGCCGAGGCCTACTCGACGCCACCAAAGAGGTTGTACACTCATCGCATCGCACCTTCTCCTTAGCTCGACCTCCCGGCGCCGACGGTGCTCCATCCCGCACCCCCATGGAGCGGCTACCTTGAAGCCGGCGCCGCGGGCGACATCTCCACGGCGGCTCTCCCCCAGTGTGAGGCCCCTTCGGCGGCGGCGTCCATACCAGCCGGATCTGCTGCTGCTGCTCCAGCTCTCGCTCGCTCGCTCGCGCTGCTGCTGCTGCTCCGGCTCTCGCTCGATCACTCGCTCGCCCAGCTGCTGCTGCTTCGGCTCTCGCTCGCTCGCGCTGCTGCTGCTGCTCTCCCCCTCGCTCGTGCTGCCGCTCTGCTCCGATTTAGCTACACTTCAGTCGACTGAATCAACTTTTGGGTCAGTCGATTTTTAGGGGGTGGGGAGGCTCACCGGAGTTAAGGAAGAACCACCCGCAGCGGGGACGGGGGCTCACCGGAGAGGTACCCCACTATCTATCTTAGGGTTGAGGGTGGGGGCGGGGGGCCTATAGGATTAGCCGGGGCGGCGGCGAACCGGCGGTGGGAGTTGTTTCGGGGCGGTGAGGCGGCGCTGGGGCCGGCGGTTCGGCCGGTGGTGGTTGGCGGCTCAGGGGGGTGCAGGTTGAAGATGAACTGCAGGCCCTCCCTAAACTACATGTCAAATGCCTCTCTGCTACCATTGCGTTCAGTTTCGACAGTAACATTCAGATTCCACAGTAAATTTCAGTTTCGATAGTTACGTTCAGAGTCAACAGTTTTTACCTCATCTGTTGTAGTCAGGTGGTTTTTGGTGATGTAAATTTTACATCTATTTTACATCATCTATTGGAGATGCTATTAGAATCCCACTTGAGATTGACAATGTTTGTCTTGTGCTGCTTCAGCCTTGATGTCTTACGGCTCACCGGGGCTGCTCCAACGACAGAACGATCCATCACAATAGAGCAGTGCCCTAGACACCGTCTACAGATTCCCCAAATCTTCCTCCACACCTCCGACAGCCACCTCTGCCTCAACTGCTTCAGCGACCAACCCAATGATGCTGAGGTCGACACGGCTACGGCAAAGAGGTTGTACACTTGTTGCATCACTTATTACTATACATTCATGTCGATCCATTAGGGCTATTTTGGTTCAACGGAAAAACATAGCAATAGGGAATTTTCCAATGGCACTCTGCTATTCAATTATTCATGCATTTTGTTGAAAGGAATGAAGCAAAACATCCACCTGGACCTACTTTTCAAAATCCTATGCATGAAAACAAGACCAAGTGCATTAGTGGAAGAATAACATTCTAACTGTACACACTTTCATATGGTTTCACTTTATTTTGGCCATGTTTCTTTGCATTCCTCTGCTCTTCCAATTCCTGTAAACCAAACACTCAAGTTGACAGAAATCCTGTGTTTAAAAATGCTCTGTTTACCATGTGCTTTCCTATCCTATTCCGGTGTTTTTCGTATCCCTGCGTTTTTAGAATCATCCAAGCCAAATGAGCCCTTACAGAATTACTTCAGTTACAGATAGGTGTCAAAGGGAACTTTGTGTGGTTTGTCCTGCTCCTGCCGAGACGTCGTCCACCTCAACTGAGTTGCTCCATCGACAGAAACATCCACCAAACCAGACATTACGACTCCTGACCGTCTTTCGCCGCCTCAGATCTCCTTCCCTGCCACCGGCACCCACCGCAATGGCATCACCATCATCGACTCAGCAGATGAACCTAAGGAGTACACGGGTCCACAAGAGAGGTCGCACTCTTTTGTTTCTGCTTATGTTATGCATTAAAATTACCTGCTACTTTATCGTCATGTTCACCTCTTGGACTCCATGTCAGGTCCAAATTAATGTTCAAACTTGAGTTCTAAATTAGTTGTGGGGCACATATCAAGGAAGCAATGAATAGTATCTCTGTCTAATATCTGGTTCACCTAGGGTATGCCTATGTTGTTCATCTTGGGTGGGAAACAAATAGTAAAGAAATCATCATCTGTCTTTTTATTAAATTAAAGCAATCATCAGCCTGCTATCATTATTTTTGGATCCATCCACTGGTTGTTACCATCACTCTAAATTTCTGCATGCTCTCCTTACATAATCTCACCATTTTTTTTGTATGCATGTCAGATATTGTACACAGTCATGCTGAACATGTAGAGAAAAAGAGAAGAGTTTTGCGCGGCAATACAATGTCATGCATACATTGCTCGATGGTGGATTCAATGGCAAACCCTCCCCACCCCTCTCCAGATTGTAATCCAGAGGAAGATATCTGTTCTGAGGCGGATTCAGATGCCGCTGACCACTCCTATTTACCCCCCAAGGTGTTTTCTCTACCTTGGCATGATGATGTTAGTCATATCGTGCATATGTTGCCTTGCAGTGCCTACTTTTGACATCATATATGTCATCTGCTTAGTTTAGACATGTTCTGTAATGCCACCTATTTAGTTTCTATATTATATATGGGAATTATGCAGTCTCATGTCTTTTAGCCAGCCACAATATACGTGAAATGTGCAATGCCATCCTGTTTAACCACGCATCATATATTTGAATGATATCTTGCCCATCATTTTCTTCATTACATTTCCATTTGTCGACAATGTTTGTACATTAAACTACTCTTCCTGTGAATCAGCCATTTGGGTGGGAGATTGAAAAATCTGGAGTGAAAACAAGGCCTTCAGAGCAGACATTGCTACCTGTCGAAGCAGATCTCTTGTTGGGTCCCGATAGCTCCTCAGAGATGGATTCAGAGACAGATGACTAGTCCTATTCCCCCACCGAGGTGTATGCTCTAACTTGGCACGGTTATACTTCTCATATCATGCATATGGTGTCTTGCATTGCATAGTTTAGACATCATATACACAATATTCAACACCATGTTCTTAGTTCAGACATCATATCTAATGCCCTCTGTTTAGCATATAAATCACATATGTGAATTAAATGATGCGGTCCTGATTACTTAGATAACATGTAGGTGAATTATGTCAAGCGATCCTGTTTAGTTATTCATCATATCTTTGAATTATGTTATGCTATGCTATCCAGTTTAGATAGACATCATATATGTGAAATTATGTCATGCTATCCGTTTTAGTTAAATAATATACATGTCAACTATTTCATGCCCTCTTTTTTCCACACTATCTATTGCATCTGTCTCTCGTACAATGTCTGTACATTCAACTATGTTTCCTGTTTATCAGCCATTTGAATTGGAGCGGGTGATGCCAGCATCTAGCGGACTAAAAACACGGTCTTCAAATAAAACAGTGCTACCTCTTGGTGGAGATAGCACCCCGGTTGTACATGCACGAGAACCATCCCTACCACACATAACCCAAACTCTCGCAGATTGTACCCCTACTGCGATGGACAGAGAACCAGCTTCACCCAATCTAACCCCAACCCTAGCAGATAGTAACCCAGTTCCTGTTGACACAACACCATCTCCACCACAGTGCTCCCAAACAAGAGCAGTTAGTAAGGCAGCTCCAGTTCCCAAAGGGCCAGTACTACCACGGCGAACCCCAAGTCCACCAGTTAGTACGCCTATTCCTGTGGAGGAAGCACAACCAGCTAGTCGTAGTTTAGCATCTATCGCATTTGATGTTGTTAAATCGTATGTGCGTATCTTCCCATCTTGGAAATATTATACTGAAGATGAAGGAAAATGCCAGTTGCAGGTGTTTGTCCAGGAGTTATCTGTAAGTAATGTTATTCATGGCAATTACTTTGCTTTGTCCCATACATCCTACCTCCATGATGGCTATAATACAGCAAATTTTCCCATTTTTCTCTATAGAGAAGGACCGATTTGGAAACTCAGGATGAGGTAACCTGTGCTAATACCCCTGCTATCTTCAAGAATGCTTGGTGGTAGTATCGGAATTACCTGAAGAAAACGTACTTCACCGGCAAAGAAACTCATCAAATTCCCTTACGTTCTCCTGAGACACATTTACTGGACGATGACTTGGAACGCCTTGTTCTGTACTGGTCCCGAACCAAAAATGTGGTAAGGTCTATGCTCATTTTCTATTTTTAAGTACTTTATTCTTGCGTCTTACTGTACTCTGTTCATGTAGAACAAGTGCCTAAACCTGAAGAACAACTGTTCTAATTTAAGATTCCATTGATATCATAGTTCAAAAAAGCGCTAGGCGTTAATTGTGCGTTTTGCCACCATCTTGCGCTTTACTAACCAAAGCGCATGCTTATGCGAGTTATGCACAGATTAAGCGTAGTTATGCGCAATGCGTTTCGCCAATGCCTAGAGCCTAGGCGCGCCTTTTTTAACTATGATTGCTATCGTGCATACTGCTTTGCTCTTATATCACTGTATTTACTCATACAAACTTATTTTTAAATTGAAGGATCCAATCAAAACTCCAATGGCACAGCAAGTATGTTCACGCATGTTTCTTTAACAGGCTTGCTCTTATCAATAGCTCTGTTGATTTCAATTTCAATTGTGTCGGCGTTCTGGGAACGGGGGTCCCCAGACTTGCCTGCCTGCGGCCCACGGCGTGGCTAAGCCAGCAGGCCGTACGACCCATCTTCATCAACAAGGCATCCAAGACCCTCGCGAGGGTCCAAGCCTCACGAGGCGGACAATGCAAGACCTCCTCTGGAGTGGCCTAGCCAGGCAGGCTCACGAGGAGCGGAGATATCAAGGCGGGGCAAACCTCACGAGGCTCTCGTGACGTGAGCCACGACGAACGACACCAGGCGGGCGCCAGCGCGCGCAGCGTCCTTATTTCCTCTTTGGTGCTAAGGAGGCCAGCGCAGGCGAAGAGTACCGAGGCATCACGCAAAGGTTGCTATATTGGTGCAACGAGACCGTGACCAGGAGGACGACAAGACAGAGGTCATCATGGAGCCCAAGACGGCGTCACCACCAGAGCTTTTCGCAGGCGAAGACCGCTTTTGACAGGATAGCTTGTACTAGCTGTCCCCCTTCAAATTTGCCCGCCGTTGTTGGCTCCCTTCCCGCTCGATATTTGGGAAGAGGACCAGGGCCTATATAAGTAGAGCTAGCCACCATAGTAGGGGCATCTCATCTTAGCTTGATCCAACCCGATCGAGAGCCTACCCTAGCCACAAGAACACCTCAACCTCAGGAGGCTGTTCTTCCCTTGTACTGTTCATCATCAGCCCTAGAGGCAATCCACCACCACCACACTGGAGTAGGGTATTACACCACAACGGTGGCTCGAACCAGTATAAACCTCGTGTCTTTCTGTGTTGCGAGTTCGTCGAGTTCGTCTGCAAGATCTTAGCGAGCTAGGGCGTAGATCGGTAGGAGGGAAAGACTTCGCGCGCACCCCAGTGTTCGAACCTTAAGGGTTTGCCAGAACCCCACATCCGACATTTGGCACGCAAGGTAGGGGTGTGCCGGAGCTCCTCTCCACCAACCTGCGCCCCGCGCCGCCGCACTTCGCTCCCATGGCGGATGCCACGCCATCCACCTCTGCGACCGACGTCGGCAGCGGGGCATCTGGGTACCGAGCCCTGGCCCCCACCCTGCGCCGAGTGCGGTGGCCGACCAACTTCAAGCCAGAGATGCCGCCGCGTTACGACAGCGCGGCAGACCCGACGCCGTTCCTGCTGGCGTACGAGGAGGCTGTCCTCAAAGCCGGAGGCAACGACAAGATCATGGCCAACCGGTTCCCCATGGCCCTTGCCGGCGAGCCGCGCGCCTGGCTGCTCAACCTCCCGGGATCCACAGTGGCTTCCTGGGGGGAGCTCTGTGACCTCTTCACTGATTGCTACGCGGTGCCAGCGCACCATCGGTCGCGGCCCTGCTAGGCAGCTCTCAAGCATCGCCTTCAGATCGCCATGTCAAACCGTTCCTCCGTCAGATCGGGGCCACCTCCAAGCGCCCGGGGGCTCTGCCAGGTTGGGCTGCCCCAGAGGCCGACCTCACCTTCGGCTCAGAAGACCACCCCGGCTCCACCGCCGGCTCCGGCATGCTCCCAATGCTCTGCACGCCCACCATCTGCAATGTGGCCGTCACCAAGACCCTCATCGACGGCGGTGCCGGCCTCAACTTGCTCTCCGTAGAAGCCTTCAGCCTTCTTCATGTGCCGCTCGAGCGGCTCAACCTCAGCAAGCCCTTTTCGGGAGTGGGTGGTGGAGCTGCCCACTCTCTAGGGCAGATCCGCCTCCCTGTCACCTTCAGAACACGTGACAACTACCGCACCGAGCTGGTGGACTTCGACATCGCCTGCATCGGTCTCCCATACAACGCCATCCTCGGGTACCCAGCTCTCGCTCAATTCATGGCGGCGACCCATCCGGCCTACAACCTCATGAAGATGCCAGGAAGCAAGGGCGTCCTCACCATCAAGGGGGACACTAAGGAGGCCGTGACGGCGCTCAGGCTCGCCTTCAAGACCGCAGCAGCAGCACAGCCGGCCGGCGCCTGTACCCACGAGGCCAGGGAGGCCGCGCCTACCAAGAAGAAGCAGTTGTTCACCCAAGACAAGGTGGAAACCAAGCAGGTGCCGGTCAATGAGGACGAGTCTTCGGGGGCCACCTTCACCATAGGAGCCGGCCTTGACCCGGGACAAGAAGAAGCCTTGGTGAGGTTGTTGCACGCGAACAAGGAGATATTCGCGTGGGAGCCCAATCAGCTGGTAGGGGTCCCGAGAGAGGTGATCCAGCATCATCTAAGGGTATGCCCCAACATACGCCCCGTAAAACAGCGAGCCAGACGGCAATCCACTGAGAAGAAGGCCCTCATCGTCCGAGAGACACGCAAGCTGGAGGCGTTAGGCACCATCCGGGAAGTTCGATATCCCGAATGGCTGGCAAACCCTGTCGTAGTGCCAAGGCGGGAAGGAGCGGATGTGCGTCGACTTCACCAACCTTAACAAAGCCTGCCCCCAGGATCCGTTCCCTCTCCCGCGCATCGACCAGATAGTCGACTCCACCGCCGAGTGCGACTTGCTGTGCTTCCTGGATGCATTCTCAGGGTATCATCAGATCAAGATGGCGGTGGAGGATGTGGAGAAGATAGCTTTTCTAACACCATGTGGGGTGTACTGCTACACCTGCATGCCCTTCGGGCTGCGCAACGCAGGCGCCACCTTCCAGCGGTTGATGCACATCGCCCTGGGGCGACAGCTCGGGAGGAACACAGAGGCCTACGTCGACGACATAGTGGTAAAGTCTCGCGAGGCGAGGACATTGATTCAAGATTTGGAGGAAACCTTCGAGAGCCTGCGCCGGGTGAGCTTGAGGCTTAACCCGGAGAAGTGCGTGTTCGGTGTCCCCTCCGGCAAGCTGCTGGGATTCCTCGTGTCCCACAAAGGGATCGAGGCGAACCCGGAGAAGATCAAGGCCATCGAGGACATGAGCCCGCCACAGACCCTCAAAGAGATGCAAAAGCTAGCGGGGCGGGTGACCGCATTAGGGCGTTTTATCTCCAAGCTGGGAGAGTGCGCCTTACCCTTCTTCAAGCTCATGAAGAAGAAAGGCCCATTCGAGTGGACCCCGAAGGCCGATCAGGCCTTCCAAGACCTCAAGAAATACCTTACCAGCCCCCCGGTGATGGTGGCACCACGGCCTCTCAAACCTGTGGTACTCTACCTTGCCGCCACCCCATACTCCTCCAGCGCGGTGCTGGTGGCGGTCAGGGAGGAACGCCAAGCCAAGGGCGCGCCGCGCCAAGCCGGAGCTGAAGTGGCGTAGGGTCAGGAGGACGCAGCAAAGGCATCAGCTGGGGAAGACAAAGCTCGGCAAGACAACGTCGCAGAAGCTCCGGAGGATAGCCAAGTCTCAGGAAACCCTCCACCTCAGGAGATGCACCAATCTCCGCAGGACCCCAGCCTCGATAGTGCGTCAGCCCTCGTCGAACACCTGGGGTACTTCGTCAGCACCGTACTGAGAGACACGAGGGTACGCTACCCCATGCCTCAGAAGCTCCTGCTCGCACTCTTGGTGGCCTCACGCAAGCTGCGACACTACTTCCAAGGGCACCCGATCAAGGTCGTCTCAGCTTACCCATTGGAGAGGGTACTCAGGAGCCCAAATTCAGCTGGAAGGGTCGCTGAGTGGAATATCGAGCTGCAAGCATTCCAGTTAGAGTTCAGCACTACCAGGGTCATCAAGGGGGATGTGCTCGCTGACTTTGTGGCAGAATGGACGGATGCCCCAACACTTGAGGAAGGGGAAGACCGGTCCACCTCCCCAGGGAGCGAGGCTCCGGACGGCTGGGTCATGTATTTCGATGGCGCTTTCGCGCACCAGGGCGCGGGAGCTGGAGCAGTGCTCATCTCACCAACCCAGGACAAGCTCTACTACGCCGTGCAACCCTGCTTTCAGCACGACGAGAAGGTCTCCAACAATATCGTAGAATACGAAGGCCTCATAGCTGGCCTGAAGGCTGCGGCAGCTCTAGGGGTGGAGCGCCTTACTGTCAGAGGCGACTCGCAACTCCTCGTCAACTTCTCCAACAAGGTGTACGAGCCGAAGGACAAGCACATGGAGGCCTACCTCGCGGAGGTACGCAAGATGGAAAAGCAGTTCTCAGGTCTCGAGCTACAGCACGTACCCCGGGGCACCAACAAAGAAGCCGACGACATCGCCAGGGGAGCATCCAAGCGGCAACCACAAGAGCCTGGTGTCTTGGAGGAGCGGCTCTTCAAGCCATCAGCTACGCCACCTCTTTCAAGCACTACTTAGCCTCGGGAGGAGCTCCCACAGCCTCCGGTCACGGGAGCCCCGGCCTGTGGCCCGACCTCAGGAGCTCGGCTGCTCTTGGCGCTCGAGCCCCAGGAGGAATGCTGGACCAAGAAATTCAAGGAGTACCTGACACACGGGGCGCTACCGGAGAAGGAAGGGGACGCGGAGCGCGTGGCCCGGCAAGCCATGGCATACTGCATCCAAGACGGCGAGTTATACAGGAAGCAGTCGAACGATGTCACCCCGCGTTGCATCTCCAGCGATCAAGGAAGGGAGCTGCTGATTGACATACACGGCGGGGACTGCGGGCACCACTCGTCGTCACGGACCCTCGTCGGCAAGGTGTTCCGCAGTGGATTCTACTGGCCTACAGCACTCAACGACACAGCCGAGCTGGTGAAGTCTTGCGAAGCTTGCCAATTCCACGCCAAGCAAATCCATCAGCCTGCTTAGGGCCTCCAAACCATCCCTCGCACATGGCCGTTCGCGGTCTGGGGGCTGGACATCTTAGGCCCGTTCCCACGGGCGCCAGGGGGCTATCGCTATCTCTACGTCGCCATCGACAAGTTGACCAAGTGGGCGGAAGTGGAAGCCTTCCGTACCATCCCGACCGGCTCTGCAGTCAAGTTCATCAAGGGCCTCGTGAGCCGCTTCGGGGTCCCCAACCGCATCATCACAGATAACGGCTTGCAGTTTACTAGTAACCTCTTCAAAACCTACTGTGCTAACTTTGGAACGCAGATCTGCTATGCTTCGGTGGCCCACCCCAGGAGCAATGGTCAGGTTGAGCGCGCCAACGCAGAGGTCCTGAGGGGCCTCAAGACCAGGACCTTCAAGAAGAAGCTGGAGGCCTGCGACAGGGGCTGGCACGACGAGCTCCAGTCCGTGCTGTGGTCTATCCGCACCACCGCTACCAAGCCAACGGGCGAGACTCCATTATTCCTCGTCAACGGAGCCGAAGCAGTCCTTCCTCACGAGGTCAAGCATCGCTCCGCACGGGTCCTGGCGTTCGATGAAACGCAGCAGGACGCCACGCGGGGGATGGATCTCGTGCTGGGGGAGGAACGTCGTCGTGAAGCTGCATTAAGGGCGGCAAGGTACCAGCAAGCGCTGCGGCGATACCACTGCCGCAACGTTCGCTCCAGGACGCTCGAGATGGGTGACCTGGTCCTGAGGCGGGTCCTCTCCAGGGAAGGGTTGCATAAGCTTTCACCCATGTGGGAGGGCCCGTTCAGGGTCGTCCACATCTCCAGGTCTGGCGTCGTGCGCCTGGAGACGCAAGAAGGGACACCTATCCAAAACGCCTGGAACATCCAGCACCTCCGGAAGTTCTACCCATGAAGCAAGGCCCAGAGCCTATGAAGCAAGGCCCAGAGCCTATGAAGCAAGGCCCAGAGCCTGTGAAGAAAGGCCCAGAGCCTGTGAAGAAGGCCCGGTGCTTGTGAAGAATCGCGGCCCGTGACACTCTCACGTAATAATGAGTTGGGGTTGTACACGCCCCGGAGTCTCAGGAGTGCCGGCCTCAGGCCCTAGGGCTCCCGGCCACACCTAGTGGCAGCACTTAGCTCCGCGCTGGTGAGAAGACTTGAAGACTAGATTACATGACGGACGCGGCTTTTCATTTGCTTTCCGTAGTTGGCTCGCTTTTCCTTAATCGAAGTTGCTCTTGGTGTTCATTGCTGATTTGACTCTCTAGCCTCTTACCGCATTTTTCGGCTCTGGTTTGCTCGTGTTCTCTCTCTCGAATACCTCGCGAGGGGGCTAGGCAGGTGCCCTCGCGAGAATTTTTCTTCTCTCTGCCTTCTCACGAGCCACCCTCGTTCGAGCCTGAAAGCTGGCGCATCTCTCCTAATCTGTGCCCCTCGGGTACCGCGATACAAAGCGCCAAGTCGAGGCTTGGGTGGATGGCAAATCCTCTAGCGCACCCCCTAACGAATTTTTGCAGTTTCCGAGCAAGCACAGACCACCAGGTTAAGATGGACGCGAGGAAACAAACGCCTCGTGAGGAAGAGGACGTCCTGGACGCACCAGGTCAAGTTCTCTTTACGCAAAATAACAACACGGCATGGGAATAACACGCGCAGTGCAATAACCAAAGAACCACAGTTCGATACACGCCCCTCTAGGCCCATGCTGGTTTCATCTTTGATGCAGGAAAAAAGAACTAAAACGAAGCGGCGTTACAGCAGTCCGCGGAGGCAGGCCCTCAGCGACGCCCCAAGCCTAGCCAGACCCTTCTTCGCGCTTCACGGAGGCGCGGCGACGAGATGACCCGCTGCCTCCTTCGAAGCGGGCGCGGTGGCGCGGCGGCTGGTCATAGCCACCGCTGCTGGAGCTGTCGCCGGAGGAAGAGCCGCCGAAGCTGGAAGGGACATGATCGTCGCCGAGGGCAGGCTCGCCTTCATCTTCGTCGTGACCGTCACCAAGGCCGAGCACCTACCTCACCGTCGTTCGTCTCGGGGCAGCACCCGGCGCGGCGACCATCTTCCCCAAACACACTCACATAGAGGGTCGATCCACCGTCATACCTAAAGTGGAGCGTGCACCGCCTGCCCAGACCGCGCGCGCGGGCGAACGTTTGCCAGTCGCGGGCCAGGGCTATGTTGCCCGCGGCGGAAGTCTCGACCGCGACCCAAGAGGCCTTGCTGCAGCAACCATGTGCCTGCAACCAGAGCCCGCCTGGACCAGGGGCCAGCAGTTCGTCGATGAAGAAGCGCGGAAGCTGGAGCCAGTTGCCGGCCGGGTTCTCCGACCAGACGACGAACTCCGGCGACACTTTCGCTGAATGGAAGCACGGACGGGGAGGCCGCGCCACCATTGCACGCCTCCCCTCGTCAGCGGGACCGCCATGGTTGGGATGACCCCCTCCGCGTGCCGCGGCGCCGCCTCGACGGTGGGCCACGGCGGGGGTCACGGCGTGCTTGCGCGGGCGGCCTCGACCGCGCTTGGTCGCCGGGGAGCCGGGTCCCTCGCGAGGAGAATTTCCCTTCTTGACGGCAGAGAACTTCCTTCGCGGTGCCATCGGTGGCACTGCAAGCAAAGGAGCAAGGAGGAAGAAGCAAGCAAGCGAGGAAGAGATGGGCGACGGGGGCTCCGCCCCCTCCCCATTTATAGCGGAAGAAGGCCAACCGGCGTCTCCCACGATCGCAGGTAATGATGGTTTTTCTTGCATGTCGCAGGGACTTGTCAAGTCGTGCAGTTGCCAAGGCAGCGTGGGGAAGCGGAGACGCCCACGTCCAATCGACCGCCACGCGTCAACCGAGGCCGCAGGCTTTTGGGGCCTACGGTGCTCTGAACTTGACCCTTGGCTTCGCCCCGAAGCCAAGCCCGAGCGCACCTTGGGCCCGGGGGCTACTGTCGAAGTTCTGGGAACGGGGGTCCCCAGACTTGCCTGCCTGCGGCCCACGGCGTGGCTAAGCCAGCAGGCCGTACGACCCATCTTATTCAACAAGGCATCCAAGACCCTCGCGAGGGTCCAAGCCTTGTGAGGCGGACGACGCAAGACCTCCTCTGGAGTGGCCTTGCCAGGCAGGCTCACGAGGAGCGGAGATATCAAGGCGGGGCAAACCTCACGAGGCTCTCGTGACGTGAGCCATGACGAACGGCACCAGGCGGGTGCCAGGCGGGCGCCAGCGCACGCAACGTCCTTATTTCCTCTTTGGTGCTAAGGAGGCTAGCGCAGGCGAAGAGTACCGAGGCATCAGGCAAAGGTTGCTATATTGGTGCAACGAGACCGAGACCAGGAGGACGACAAGATGGAGGTCATCGTGGAGCCCAAGACGGCGTCACCACCAGAGCTTTTCGCAGGCGAAGACCGCTTTTGTCAGGATAGCTTGTACTAGCTGTCCCCCTTCAAATTTGCCCGCCGTTGTTGGCTCCCTTCCTGCTCGATATTTGGGAAGAGGACCAGGGCCTATATAAGTAGAGCTAGCCACCATAGTAGGGGCATCTCATCTTAGCTTGATCCAACCCGATCAAGAGCCTACCCTAGCCACAAGAACACCTCAACCTTAGGAGGCTGTTCTTCCCTTGTACTGTTCATCATCAGCCCTAGAGGCAATCCACCAACACCACACTAGAGTAGGGTATTAAACCACAACGGTGGCCCGAACTAGTATAAACCTCGTGTCTTTCTGTGTTGCGAGTTCGTCGAGTTCGTCCGCGAGATCTTAGCGAGCTAGGGCGTAGATTGGTAGGAGGGAAAGACTTCGCGCGCACGCCCTAGTGTTCGAACCTTAAGGGTTTGCCGGAACCCCACATCCGACAAATTGTGTATACAGTTAACTTCTCATATCATGCACATTACTAGCATCACAACAGAGCCAATAGTGTTGTTGTACATGTAGACCCGTGGTACCCATCTGAAATCTTGTTGTGCCATGTAGTTTCCCACGCTTTGTATTCTTTCACTGCTTCTTTGTCTTGAACTGATATGATTTGAACCGTGTCTCTATTTTGATTTGGCAAGACAATGTAGTGACCATAGGACATAGATATATGTTTGTTTGATGCTTTTATCATGTACTAGTACTTGGCAATAGAAGACTTGGTAGTTTAATCATGTCCACTTTACTAATGAATTGGTTCACCGAAATGAGTTTCATATACTAGTACATGCTAAACCTGTTATGTGTCTGCATGTTTCTTCTTTTAGAATGCTGACAGAATATTAGGGAAGAGTGCCTTATTAAGCAATGGTAAAGGAAGTAATGCAGATAAGGTTCAGGATAGTGACACATCCTTGTTGGTCTCCAACAAAGCTGATGAAACAGCTAAGGAAGACTATCTCAAAGACAGTGAGACAACCCCAAAGTCCTGTCTTGGTTTAGTGTTCGAGTTACTGGCCACTATCGCTTGCACAAGCTATTCAAACTCACTTTCTGAATCAGTTCGGTTTCTTGATTCTCAACTACAAGCTGAAAGACATCGATCAGCTGTGCTGCGACAAGAAGCGGAAGGACTGCGGAAGTCCTTGGAGCATTCAGATGCATACTTTCTGGTGCAACAGCAAGCGTTGGAGGATTTTAGCGCCAAATAGGACAATGCTAATAAGCTTGCTAAGCTTATTGCCAGCATGGTGGATACCACCATTCTTGAGCTCTTCTGAAGTTGTTTCAGTTATGCTCTTCTTTTGCTGTCGCGTTTATTTGCACTGGTGGCCAATTTTGACGGCCAGTGTATGTAATACGCTGCTTTGTTCCCTATATTTGCACTC
The DNA here is from genome assembly GCF_018294505.1 of Triticum aestivum. Classification (NCBI taxonomy): domain Eukaryota; kingdom Viridiplantae; phylum Streptophyta; class Magnoliopsida; order Poales; family Poaceae; genus Triticum; species Triticum aestivum. The sequence goes on from NC_057796.1 coordinate 58,720,123, forward strand.
GTGGCGAACTTTGATGCCTAGTGGATGTAATATGTGTAATAGCGGTAATAGGCTAGCGTTAATTGCTTGCTCATTTATTTCCTTATTGTCTTGTTTAGTTGTTTGCTTGTAGTCACTGCAGTTCTTTTTCTGTGTTTTTCTAGTGGCCACAATAACCTATTTTTGGAAACTAGGCCAAAATAATCATGGCAACACACGGACTGTTGTAACCATGGGCCTCCTGCGGGCCGTATGATCCATGGGCCTTCTACGGGCCGTAGGATCCATTGGCCTTCTATATGGGCCGTAGGATCCATGGGCCTTCTACGGGCCATACGATCCATGGGCCTTTTACGGGCCGTAGGATCCGTGGGCCTTCTACGGGGCGTATCATCATTTCGCCAATCATGAGTCGTACTATTCATGGACAATAACGGGCCGTTAATAGGTCGTATTTGGTAGCTCTATGAAAACAGCCCAACAGGTTTTTTTCGACATGAAAACGGCCCAACGTATTAACGGGCCACAAACGGGCCGACTGTAACCACGGGCTGAATTTGGCCCACAAGCAGAAAATGACAGTAACGGGCCGTAAGTAACCGAATGCTAGAAATGAGCCCAAGAATAAATGGGCCCTGAGAAGGCCGAAAGATAACATGGGCTGGAACGGCCCAACGGAATAATGGTCCGTTAATGGGTATAAAGGGATACACTGTTCATTACGGGCCAGTTTTACCACGGGTCGTTAAGGGGCCGAGGGTCACTAAGGGCCTCATATGGGCCGAAAGACGTCATGGGCCATACATGGGCCGGAAGTTAAAACGGGCTGGAATTATATTGGACGGCCCAGATGACGCTACTAGGCCTAATACAGATAGGCCATAAACGGGCCCTGGGATAGCGGGCTGTAAATGGGCTATATGCGAACATGCCGTTAATAGGCTTGTCATGGGCCGGCCCGCCACCTTTTGACCAAGTCAAACAGGCCGGCCTTTTCACAGGAATGGGCCTCTGTTGGGCCTTGCCACGTGTCGGCGTATCATAGGTGCTTTGGGTCCAATGAGTGGATGACATCTGTCCCAACGGTGACCCGACACGTGTTTCCTCCAGCCAATGATGATTTTACACGTGGAAAATCCCCATTGGTCGGGGCTGTTAACGGGTTATCGGATCCAAAACCAGACTCGATAGCTTAACGGCGTTCCGTTACGGTGGATGCCACGTGTCGGTCACCCTTGACGAAAGCACTTCTGTGATGCGCGATTTATCGTCATGGAAGTGGACACTTCCGTGATGATAATTTTGGTAATGTCATGGAACACTTCTACGACAACACAGGTATGACTATCTTGATTCTGTCAAAAATTTGTCATGGATGTCCATGCATGACAGAAAACATGACCTACTGTGACAAACACGTATCATCATGGAAGTGTATTTTTTTGTAGTGTGAACTGCGTGCCGTTGTCGGTGATGACCCTATTCGGCACACCAAAACAGCAAACTAGCCCCTTGAAGAACTTGACGACTGACTGTGATGTCACCTTCCTCACTGCTTCCACTTCGGGCCACTTTGTGAACTTGTCGATTGCGACGTACAAGTACTCAAAGCCCCCGACAGCACAGGGGAAGGGGCAAAGCATGTCGAGCCCCCAGACCGAAAATGGCCAGGAGAGAGAGATTGTTTGAAGGGCTTGAGTTGGTTGATGAAGCTTCTTCGAATGGAACTGACATGCTTCACACTTGGTTACTAGCGCAGCTGCATCCTGGAGGGCCGTGGGCCAGAAGAAACCTTGCCAGAACGCCGGCAAGGGCCCTTGGCCCTATGTGGGAGCCACACATACCTCCATGTATCTCTGCCAACAGCTCTAGTCTGTCCTCTTGAGGAATGCACTTCAGCCTGATTCCGTTTGGCCTCCTTCTGTATAGGGTATCATCCACAAACTGGTACATGTTGGACCGACGGGCTACTTTCTCTGCTTCTTCCTGCTCCTCAGGGAGCTCTCCTGTTTGGAGGAAACGGACGGTGGGCTACGCCCATGCCGGCGCCTGGGGCTCGACAGCAAGGACCAAAGGCACATCTTCGGCCGCAGGGGTAGCTGCCTCTACGGTCAGGGCTGGGGCCCCGTCGGAGGTAGTTGAGGGAGTCCTGGATAAGGGGGTCCTCGGACAGCCGGACTATGTACTCCTGCCGCACTGTTGGACTATGAAGATACAAGATTGAAGACTTCGTCCCATGTCCGGATGGGACTCTCCTTTGCGTGGAAGGCAAGCTTGGCAATACAGATATGTAGATCTCCTCCCTTGTAACCGAATCTGTGTAACCCTAGCCCTCTCCGGTGTCTATATAAACCGGAGGGTTTAGTCCGTAGGACAACAACAATCATAATCATAGGCTAGCTTCTAGGGTTTAGCCTCTACGATCTCGTGGTAGATCAACTCCTGTAATACTCATATCATAAAGATCAATCAAGCAGGAAGTAGGGTATTACCTCCATCGAGAGGGCCCGAACCTGGGTAAACATTGTGTCCCCCGCCTCCTGTTACCATCCGCCTTAGACGCATAGTTCGGGACCCCCTACCCGAGATCCGCCGGTTTTGACACCGACATTGGTGCTTTCATTGAGAGTTCCACTGTGCCGTCACGATAAGGCTGGATGGCTCACCTTGTCATCAAGGACAGCATTACCTCTGGGGGAGCCTTGGCTGCAGGCCAAACTCTCCGACTAGGCGGCTTCATCATGACCGCCCGTTCGGCCGTCGCCCCGACGATGACTTCTCAGGTCATCACAAACAGCCTCCACGTCGGCTCGAAATTCGCCGAGAAGATGGACCCAATGGAGCTCTCTTCTTTGAACGAGCTCTTGGATTGCATCACCGCCCTGGGAGTCGCTACGGACTATGATCGGATCGGGCTCAAACCTGACCAAAGGGAGATTAACTCTCCGCCGGTCACCCATCAGATAGCGGTGGTGGAGGAGCAATGTAGCGATTCTTCCTCTATTTTGAGGACGAACTATGTCCGGATTCCCGAGCTCTCCGAGCCGGATACCCGTCTACGGGAGGACATGGCCCAAGCTTCGAACTTAAAATTAGGCATGGGGCCAGAACTATTGGGCAACATCCCGGAGCCCGAACTTCCAAGCTCGGAAGCTCCTTCGCCCCTGGGTTCCAGATCAGGTCAGGGTTTGGACCTAAATCTACCCACCCACCCAGACATAAGTGATCTTTCCCACATTAGACAAGAGCCCCAAGAGACAGTACATCACTATTGGGCCAGATTTCTCCTTGTAATGAACAAGGTCAAGGACTGTCGCGAGGAAGACGCAATTTCATTCTTTGCAAATATTGCACGGACAAGGGAATCCTCAACGCCATAAGTCGTCGTGACATAACACACTTTGCTGACTTGGCGGCCATAGTACGGAAGTACTGTGCGATGGAAAGCGCCTGGAAAACCCAAGCAAAATTCTGGGATCCCCCGGCTCTCACTAGATCCCCCGTCCGAACTAAAAGGGTATACTCTCGTAGGTCACCCGATCCAATCACAAAGAAACCAAAGCCCACTACAGGGCGTGGAACTATATTGGAGGGATGGCTCAATGGGCCATGCAAAATTCACAGCACACCGGATACCATGCCAACACACAGCCTTAGAGCATGTTGGATACTCCGGCAGGTGGCCAAGAGCGGTGAGGATCTCCTCATCAACAATACCGTAGAGCACCATCCCGTGGAAAATAACAATACAGTATTGACAGTCTTCGAGACCTTCGCCTCAAACAATAGGCGCAAGCAAGCACTCCGCAGCCTTCCGAAGTCTGCCACGTCGCAGCAATAAATCCTTGGAACGACACGGCTGTAACCTTCAATGCCAGTGACGAACCGCAACTCCAAACAACCCGAGCACCAGCCGCCTTGGTCCTCAGTCCAATTGTGGACGGCTTCCGGCTTACTAAAGTGCTCATGGACGGTGGCAGCGGATTAAACGTCATCTACGAGGAGACCCTTAACAAAATGGAAATAGACAAGAGCCGCATTAAGCAAAGCAGCACGACCTTCAGAGGAATCATCCCTAGTCGGGAGGCACGATGTGCGGGAAAAATCACACTAGATGTGGTATTCGGCACGCCAGAGAATTATAGGTCTGAAGAAATCACATTCCAAGTGGCACCGTTCAGTAGCGGATACCACGCCCATTTAGGGCAGGAGGCATTCACGATCTTCCAAGCTATACCCCATTACGAGTACATGAAGCTCAAAATGCCTGGGCCCAACGGAATCATCACTCTAGCTAGTGATCCGGACATAGCACTCCGCGCCGAAAATAAAACTGCCGCACTAGCCCTCGAAGTGTTATCTGAAGCCCTCGTGGCCGAAGAACTAACTGCGCCGCGCTCCACAGTGGACAGGGACGACATGATACTCGACAAAAGACCCAAGTCCACCTCTTTTAAACCAGCGGACGAAATAGTCAAATTCCAGGTCCACCCAACGGACCCCACAAAAACGGCATCCATCGGGGCACAGCTGGACCCCACAACCGACGCCGCATTGCGGGAGTTCTTGCGCGAAAATTGGGACATATTCCCCTGGCATCCTCCAGACATGCCAGGAATCCCATGCAGGCTGGCCGAGCACAGCCTTAACATTCTAAAGGGGTTCAAGCCGGTCAAGCAGACTCTCCGGCGTTTCTCCGAGCCTAAGCGACAAGCCATGGGAGAAGAGCTAGCCAAGTTACTTGAGGCCGGATTCATCAGAGAAATAAAACATCTGGACTGGCTAGCAAACCTGGTGATGGTACCAAAGAAGGACAAATCCTGGCGCCTATGTGTCGATTTCAAGGACCTTAACAAGGCTTGCCCCAAGGATCCCTTCCCCCTCCCCCGCATCGACCAAATTATCGACGCTACTACAGGACACGATTCATTGTGTTTCCTCGACGCATACTCCGGATACCATCAAATTAATATGGCGGAGTCCGATCAGGCCGCAACGGCATTTATCACCCAATACGGCCCGTTCTGTTTCAACACCATGCCTTTCGGGCTCAAAAACGCCGGTGCAACCTATCAACGGATGATTCAGACATGCTTGGAAAGACAGATTGGCAAAACAGTGGAGGCATACATAGACGATGTGGTCATTAAAACCAGACACGTCGAATCCTTAATAGACGACTTCAGGCTCACGTTCGACAATCTCCGAACATACGACATCAAGCTCCATCCGGAAAAATGCGTCTTCGGCGTGCCCGCCAGAAAGCTCTTAGGCTTCATCGTCTCCAATAGAGGAATTGAAGCAAATCCGGCTAAAATCAGAGCTTTGTCACTGTTGGCTATCCCAACAGACCTCAAGCAAATCCAGAAACTAACTGGATGCGTGGCTGCCTTAAGCCGCTTTATCTCCCGATTAGGAGAAAAGGCACTACCTCTTTATCGCCTTCTTCGATGCACCGAACACTTCGAGTGGACGGATGCGGCCACGGCCGGATTGGAAGAAATAAAAGCCGTTCTGGCCACCAACCCAATCTTGGCCGCGCCAAATGTCAGCGAACCAATGCTGTTATATATAGCGGCAACACACCAAGTTGTAAGCGCAGTGCTCGTCGTCGAACGAGAGACGGACGGACATAAGTTCCCACTTAAAAAGCCGGTATACTATGTATCCACTGTCCTCACTCCATGGAAATCACGGTACCCACATTATCAAAAGATAGCATACGCGGTCTTCATGGCATCCCAGAAACTACGACACTACTTTCAAGAGTGTTCAATTACGGTGGCCTCTGATGTACCACTCAACGACATAATAAACAACCGCGATGCCACTGGCCGGATTGCCAAATGGGCTATTGAGCTCCTCCCGTTCGACATAACATACAAACCATGACGAGCCATTAAGTCACAAGTACTGGCTGATTTCATCGCCGAATGGACAGAAGCCGAACTCCCTAAAGAGTACGGTGCATACTCCGATTGGATCATGCACTTTGACGGCTCTAAAATGCTGCCTGGTCTGGGGGCTGGTGTCATCCTGACATCCCCCACCGGAGATACAGTCCAATACGTACTCCAAATACTATACACAGACTCCAACAACGCAGCAGCATATGAGGCCCTGTTACATGGTCTCCGGATGGCAGTCTCCATGGGCATTCAACGCCTAGAGGTGCGTGGGGATTCGAACCTCGCAATATCTCAAATAAATGGAGACTTCGATGCCAAGGATCCGAAAATGGCGGCTTACCGCAACGCCATCCTCAAGATGTCAGCTCGGTTCGAGGGGCTTGAATTCCACCATGTGGTCCGGGAAAACAATCAGGCGGCGGATATCCTCGCCCGCATCGGCACTAAGCGCGACCCTGTCCCACCTAATATCTTTTTGGAAAGGCTGTTTAAGCCATCCGTGGTATGGGAAGGAGAGACCGGCAACAATAGTCCGGACCCGGCCACAACGCCAGATCCCGAACACTCTGACGTAATCGGAGGCTCAGCCACTGAAATAACACCTTCGGCCCACGTGATTATGGCTGTCATCGCCCCGTGGACAGAACCCTTCTTGGCTTATCTAACTAGGCAAGAACTCCCCGAGGACCCAAACGAGGCACGTTGCATTGTGCGGCGGTCTAAAGCCTACAAGGTCCAACGAGGGAGAGCTTTATAAGAAAAGCGCTACCGGAGTACTTCAAAGGTGCATCTCCGAAGGGGAAGGACGGCAACTATTGGCAGAAATTCATGCTGAACTTGGCGGCCATCACGCCGCAGCCCGGGCCCTTGTAAGAAAGGCCTTCCGAACAGGTTTTTACTGGCCGACGGCCCGAGCAGACGCACAAGACCTCGTTCAACGTTGCGTCGGTTGCCAGCTTTTTGCAAACCAAAGCCATATGCCACCTACCGCTCTCCAAACAATCCCCATTACTTGGCCCTTTGCGGTCGTGGGGCTTGATATGGTCGGACCCCTTAAAGGGGGAAGCCATAAGAAAAAATACCTATTGGTCATGGTGGATAAATTCACCAAATGGATAGAAGCCAAACCAGTTAAAACGGCCGAATCCGGACCAGTGATAGACTTCATATCCGGGGTTGTACACCGTTACGGCGTCCCCCACAGCATCATCACCGATAATGGCTCGAACTTTACAGCCGACGAGGTAAAAACTTGGTGCAGCAACATGGGCATTAAGCTCGATTATGCCTCCGTCTATCACCCCCAAACAAACGGTAAGGTCAAACGGGCAAATGGTCTTATCATGAGCGGCATTAAACCCAGATTAGTGCGATCCTTAAAGGAATCAGATACGCACTGGGTAGAGGAGCTCGACTCCGTACTATGGGGGTTGCGGACCACGCCAAATCGCACAACCGGATACACACCATTTTTCATGGTGTACGGCACGGAGGCGGTACTGCCCTGTGACATCATTCATGACTCACCTCGAGTGCGCATGTACGAAGAGAAAGAAGCCGAGCTTGATCAGCAGGACAGTTTGGACACCCTGGAGGAGGAGCGTGACATGTCAAAAGCCCGCTCCGCATTCTATCAGCAATAGGCTCGACGATATCAAAGCAGAGAAGTACGGGCCAAAACTTATAATGTTGGCGAACTAGTTCTACGCCTACCAGAGAAGAAAAAGAACAAACTCGAGCCCAAATGGGAAGGTCCCTTCGTTATCGACCAAGTTCTGACCGGTGGAGCGTACCGTCTGCAGGATGCATCGAACAATCGACTTGAGCCAAACCCATGGAACGCAGCCAGACTCCGAAGGTTCTACGCCTAGTTCCAGACTATGTGTTCGTCTCCTTACCTCCGTCAATTTTTTATATATCAGCTATATGTCTTTTTCTTTCTTTCTTTCTTCCCTTTTTTCTTCACAGCCTTACAAGGTTAAAATGTGTCTTGACTACACAATCTTGACGCGCTAGGCGTGCTCATTATACCTGGAGGCTTCTTATACAGAAGCTTAATATAATTATGTTCCGGGATTTATGGCCCCCGCACATGTTTTCCTTTTCCACATGTACCTTTTCTTCGCCATTCTATGCATCGATATGACTTAAGTTTTGGCCAAGCTGGGTTGCCTGGCTCTTGTGTTTATGCCCTACGTTCCCGTTAATTCGGCTAGGGCATAAGGGGAGCACCTCTGCGATTGTTACTATCGGGTCAGCCGGATGTGTACCTCAGACTGGGTGAAGCCGAAAGCTAGCCTTCTTAAGGAAATATTCGGTCGGTGAACAGAAGATGACTTTTATTTATTGTAATAACATGCCCCCAGATGTTTATATCCTACGTCCGCTTTCGCAGTTCGGACATGCACATTAATGCATGTGTACCCAGGGAAAGGAACCCTTAACGGAACTATTCTCCCTGGAAGATGTTTCTTACTATCCATGTAATATAACATAGCTAGTTGGGTACTTGTCTTCTCAAGCACTTATGACCCCTACGCCTGGTTTCCACGCGTACCCCGGTTTTTACATAACTGAGCGGGCATTCGGATACACTCCGGACTGTCGGGTCCGGAGGTCAAAGCGAAAAGGTCCGCCATGACAAATGATTTACAATCCGGCTAGGGACAATATATGTCAATTGAAGTACACAGTCACTTAGACTGACTAAATTCTTCTTCTATACCATCCAACAGGCTGTCTAGCCTACAATCCTGTTGGGAATACTTTGCGCCTAATTTTACCTGGTCATACACCAAACTGACGGGGATTTCTTTCCCATCAGACCCCACAGGTTCGACTTCAGCCATATGGTTCGGGTCAGCCTTGGTATATCGAGTCTTCACCATGGCCCAGGCTTCCCTCGCACCTTGTCGGCAGGCAGATATCTTCCATAATCGGAAGCACCACCGCGCTCCCCTAAGCATCTCTATGAGCTCCCCCATGCCTCCTGGCAGGGAGGCGGATGGCCACAAGGCCTGGGAAATGGCCTGCATCGCCTGCCGAACTTGTTCGTGCAGTCGTGAGAGCTCGGGCAGAAGATCACCTGCAGACCCGGGCATCTCTTCTGCGGGACGACCCGTCCGCATACCTATAGATAACTCTGTTAGCCGGTTTCTTCGCTGAACTCTATAAAAGTTCGTTTAAGCACTTACTAAAAATGCCGCATTGAAGCCTCTTATTCTCCTTTACGGAGTTAGCAAGCTGGGCCCGAACATCTTTCAGTTCAACACTCAGCCGGATATTGGCATCTTGGAGATCGTTTTTCTCATGCCTAACTTTCTTAAGCACGCGCTCGCCAGCCTTTAACTGTCGTTGAGCATGTTGCTCATCCCCTCGCACGACTTCCTGATTCATTTCGGGATCATCTGCAGAATCTATTGTTAGATTTGCATACATGTCGCACACTAACCGGTACATGTCATTCTTTTTGATAGAAACAAGTTTTACCAGATGGGGCCTTCTCGGACTCCTTCATTGCGGCAATTGCGGCCCGTAGCTGGGCTTTGCACTCCTCCAGCTCTTGAGACAACTGGGTATTCTTCTTCGTAAGAACCTACACAAATAATGATCCTTAAATCAGTTGTGTCAACTATTTCAAGTCTCAGGGGCTACTGATATACATAATTATCAGATCTTCTTCCCCGTATATCCTTTACATACTAGTCCGTGGCTCTGGCAAGACCATTTTGAGCAGCTCGAATGTACGCATCTCCTGAGTTGAAGGCATCAAACGCCTCTTGAGAGAAACAAGCGTCGCGGAGTACGGCTCGGCGACGCCGGTGATTCACGGCACTCTCCACTTCGGAATTCGTAGCGGACAGCCTATCCGCATCCTCTGTAGGAGGAACATCCGGCGTTGGCCCCATGTTAGCGTCTGCCTCTAAGTCCGGCTCTAGAGCCCGGCTGTTGGAGGCGTGGCCGACAGGATCTCCGGATATAGTCCGACGAGCATTTTTTCTGCCAGGAACCATGGGCGTTATTATATTTAAAGACGATAACCACGGAGCAGGGTCCTTTTCCATACCTTTGCGACGGCGTCTCAGTCCTGACCGCCTTCCTTTTAAGCCTACCCGGTTTCGGTGCCCCTTGTTGGTGAGTCACTGCGGGTTCGGCATGGCGTCCCGAGGGCCTTCCCTGTAAGACACCAAATGTGTGCGGTAGGAGAAGTGCAAAAAACGGGATCCTTCTTGGAAGTTGGGACTCCGGTTTTACTTACATGTGATGCAGGGAGCAGTCTGGGATAATCGGCTATGATGGCCACCAAGACACCGTCGCAGCTTAACTGATAGAACGTCCTATCGATGAGCTCCACAAATGTGTCCGGATCTTCTTCGAGTCCGGGGTCGAGGGCCCGGTCAGGGTCCTCTGGTTGTGGAGACGGGCTGTGGACCTCCCTCATAGCTTTTCGCAGTTCCTGCTATGAAATAGCAAGGTAAATATTTACGACAAAGAATGCGGAAAGGTCTGGAGTAAAAAGTAGCAGCTCACCCAGTTTGGGGGGTTGTACATGGAGAATCCATCCCGTGGCTTGATGCGGATGAACTCCTCTTCCTCTCCTTTATATAAATCGGACAGTATTTTTGCTAGAGCAGCGACGGAGTCCGGACCTTTACGACCGCAGCGGGTGGCATCGTCTTCTCCATTGAAGTGCCACATGGGTTGTCCCCGATATTGAAGTGGCTGCACCCCCCGCATTATACATATTGACATAACCTCGATTATTGTCAATCCTGATTTGGCCAGCATTTGTATCCGGCCCATCAGGTAAAGGACCTCTCTGTTGTCTTCCTCCTGGGGGCTCCGAGGGCGCCAGCTACGGCGTTTCTTCAAAGGGGCGTTATTAAACTCAGGAAGGCCCATCCGAATAGGGTTCGGAAGGGGGACGTCCTCCATATAAAACCACTCCGAAGGCCAGTCTTCGGATGTCTTCTTCGGAGTACCGGACAGGTATCCGGTCCCGGCGATGCGCCATATCTCGGCTCCGCCCACTTGATATATTGACCCCTCCTGTGTACGGGGTACGAGGCAGAATAGCCTCTTCCATAGCTCGAAATGAGCTTCGCAGCCCAAAACAGCTCGCAAAGGGCAACATAGCCAGCGATGTGTAATATGGAGGCGGGAGTAAAATTATGCAACTGGAGGCCGTATTATTATTATATTTCCTTGTTCATAATAATCGTTTATTATCCATGCTAGAATTGTATTGATAGGAAACTAAGATACATGTGTGGATACATAGACAACACCATGTCCCTAGTAAGCCTCTAGTTGACTAGCTCGTTGATCAATAGATGGTTACGGTTTCCTGACCATGGACATTGGATGTCGTTGATAACGGGATCACATCATTAGGAGAATGATGTGATGGACAAGACCCAATCCTAAGCCTAGCACAAGATCGTGTAGTTCGTTTGCTCAGAGCTTTTCTAATGTCAAGTATCATTTCCTTAGACCATGAGATTGTGCAACTCCCGAATACCGTAGGAATGCTTTGGGTGTACCAAACGTCACAACGTAACTGGGTGACTATAAAGGTGCACTACAGGTATCTCCGAAAGTGTCTGTTGGGTTGGCACGAATCGAGACTGGGATTTGTCACTCCGTGTAAACGGAGAGGTATCTCTGGGCCCACTCGGTAGGACATCATCATAATGTGCACAATGTGACCAAGGAGTTGATCACGGGATGATGTGTTACGGAACGAGTAAAGAGACTTGCCGGTAACGAGATTGAACAAGGTATCGGAATACCGACGATCGAATCTCGGGCAAGTACCATACCGGTAGACAAAGGGAATTGAATACGGGATTGATTGAATCCTCGACATCGTGGTTCATCCGATGAGATCATCGAGGAGCATGTGGGAGCCAACATGGGTATCCAGATCCCGCTGTTGGTTATTGACCGAAGAGTCGTCTCGGTCATGTCTGCGTGTCTCCCGAACCCGTAGGGTCTACACACTTAAGGTTCGGTGACGCTAGGGTTATAGAGATATTAGTATGCGGTAACCCGAAAGTTGTTCGGAGTCCCGGATGAGATCCCGGACGTCACAAGGAGTTCCGGAATGGTCCGGAGGTAAAGATTTATATATGGGAAGTCTTATTTTGGTCGCCGGAAAAGTTTCGCACTTTATCGGTATTGTATCGGGAGTGCCGAATGGGGTCCGGGGGTCCACCAAGGGGGTCCACCAGCACCGGGGGGCCACATGGGCTATAGGGGGTGCGCCTTGGCCTATATGGGCCAAGGGCACCAGCCCCAAGAGGCCCATGCGCCATGAGATAAGAAAAAAAAGGAGAGTCCTAAAGGGGGAAGGCACCTCCGAGGTGCCTTGGGGAGGAAGGACTCCTCCCTGGCCGCACCCTTCCTTGGAGGAAGGGCCAAGGCTGCGCCCCCCTCTCCCTTGGCCCTATATATAGTGGGCGGGAGGGAGGGCAGCAAAACCTAAGCCCTGGCGCCTCTCTCTCCCTCCCGTGACACACCTCCCTCCTCCCGCAGCGCTTGGCGAAGCTCTATTGGAATCCCGCTACTTCCACCACCACGCCGTCGTGCTGCTGGATCTCCATCAACCTCTCCTCCCCTCTTGCTGGATCAAGAAGGAGGAGACGTCGCTGCTCCGTACATGTGTTGAACGCGGAGGTGCCGTCCATTCGGCGCTAGGATCATCGGTGATTTGGATCACGACGAGTACGACTCCATCAACCCCGTTCTCTTGAACGCTTCCGCTCGCGATCTACAAGGGTATGTAGATGCACTCCTTCCCTCTTGTTGCTAGTAAACTCCATAGATTGATCTTGGTGATGCGTAGAAAATTTTGAATTTCTGCTACGTTCCCCAACACTGGCATCATGAGCTAGGTCTATGCGTAGTTTCTATGCACGAGTAGAACACAAAGTAGTTGTGGGCGTTGATGTTGTCAATTTACTTGCCGTTACTAGTCTTATCTTGATTCGGCGGCATCGTGGGATGAAGCGGCCCGGACCGACCTTACACGCACACTTACGTGAGACAGGTTCCACCGACTGACATGCACTAGTTGCATAAGGTGGCTAGCGGGTGTCTGTCTCTCCCACTTTAGTCGGATCGGATTCGATGAAAAGGGTCCTTATGAAGGGTAAATAGAAATTGGCATATCACGTTGTGGCTTTTGCGTAGGTAAGAAACGTTCTTGCTAGAATCCCATAGCAGCCACGTAAAACATGCAACAACAATTAGAGGACGTCTAACTTGTTTTTGCAGGGTTTGCGATGTGATGTGATATGGCCAGAAGATGTGATGAATGATATATGTGATGTATGAGATTGATCATATTCTTGTAATAGGAATCACGACTTGCATGTCGATGAGTATGACAACCGGCAGGAGCCATAGGAGTTGTCTTTATTTTTTGTATGACCTGCGTGTAATAACGCCATGTAAGTTACTTTACTTTATTGCTAAGCGCGTTAGCCATAGAAGTAGAAGTAATCGTTGGCGTGACAACTTCATGAAGACACAATGATGGAGATCATGATGATGGAGATCATGGTGTCATGCCGGTGACAAAGATGATCATGGTGCCCCGAAGATGGAGATCAAAGGAGCAAAATGATATTGGCCATATCATGTCACTATTTGATTGCATGTGATGTTTATCATGTTTTGCATCTTATTTGCTTAGAACGACGGTAGTAAGTAAGATGATCCCTCACTAAAATTTCAAGAGACGTGTTCCCCCTAACTGTGCACCGTTGCGAAGGTTCGTTGTTTCGAACTACCACGTGATGATCGGGTGTGATAGATTCTAACGTTCGAATACAACGGGTGTTGACGAGCCTAGAATGTACAGACATGGCCTCGGAGCACATGCGAAACACTTAGGTTGACTTGACGAGCCTAGCATGTACAGACATGGCCTCGGAACACAAGAGACCGAAAGGTCGAGCATGAGTCGTATAGAAGATACGATCAACATGGAGATGTTCACCGATGATGACTAGTCCGTCTCACGTGATGATCGGACACGGCCTAGTTTGACTCGGATCATGTGTCACTTAGATGACTAGAGGGATGTCTATCTGAGTGGGAGTTCATTCAATAATCAGATGAACTTCATTATCATGAACATAGTCAAAAGGTCTTTACAAATTATGTCATACGCTTTAGTTCTACTGTTTAAGATATGTTCCTAGAGAAAATTTAGTTGAAAGTTGGTAGTAGCAATTATGCGGACTGGGTCCGTAAACTGAGGATTGTCCTCATTGCTGCACAGAAGGCTTATGTCCTTAATGCACCGCTCGGTGTGCTGAACCTCAGCGTCGTCTGTAGATGTTACGAAACATCTGACATACACATTTTGATGACTACGTGATAGTTCAGTGCGTAATGCTAACGGTTTAGAATTGTGGCACCAGAGACGTTTTTGAAACGTCGCAGAACATGTGAGATGTTCCGAAGACTGAAATTGGGATTTCAGACTAGTGCCCACGTCAAGAGGTATGAGACCTCTGACAAGTTTCTTAAGCCTGCAAACTAAGGGAGAAAAGCTCAATCGTTGAGCATGTGCTCAGATTGTCTGAGTACTACAATCGCTTGAATCGAGTGGGAGTTAATCTTCCAGAGGAGATAGTGATAGTTCTCCATAATCACTGCCACCAAGCTATTAGAGCTTCGTGATGAACTATAACATATCAGGGATAGATATGATGATCCTTGAGCTATTCGCGATGTTTGACACCGCGGGAGTAGAAATCAAGAAGGAGCATCAATTGTTGATGGTTAGTAAAACCACTAGTTTAAGAAGGGCAAGGGCAAAAGGGATACTTCATGAAACAGCAAGTCATTTGCTGCTCTAGTGAAGAATCCCAAGGTTGAACCCAAACCCGAGACTAAGTGCTTCTGTAATGAGAGGAACGGTCACTGAAGCAGTACTACCCTAGATACTTGGTAGATGAGAAGGCAGGCAAGGTCGACAGAAGTATATTGGATATACATTATATGAATGTGTACTTTACTAGTACTCCTAGTGGCACCAGGGTATTAGATACCGGTTCGGTTGCTAAGTGTTAGTAACTCAAAATAAAAGCTGCGGAATAAATGGAGACTAGCTAAAGGTGAGATGACGATGTGTGTTGGAAGTGTTTCCAAGGTTGATGTGATCAAGCATCGCATGCTCCCTCTACCATCGAGATTTGGTGTTGAGCATAAACATGATTGGATTATGTTTATCGCAATACGGTTATTCATTTAAGGAGAATAATGGTTACTCTATTTATTTGAATAATACCTTCAATGGTCTTGCACCTAAAATGAATCTCGATCGCAGTGATACACATGTTTGTGCCAAAAGATATAAGATAGTAATGATAGTACCACATACTTGTGGCACTGCCACTTGAGTCATATTGGTGTAGAACGCATGAAGAAGCTCCATGTAGATGGATCTTTGGACTCACTCGTTTTTGAAAAGATTGAGACATGCGAACCATGTCTATTGGTATATATGCATGAAGAAACTCCATGCAGATGGATCGTTTGTACTCACTTGATTTTGAATCACTTGAGACATGCAAATCATACCACATGGGCAAGATGACTGAAAGGCCTCGTTTTCAGTAAGATGGAACAAGAGAGCAACTTGTTGGAAGTAATACATTTTGATGTATGCAGTCCAATGAGTGCTGAGGCATGCAGTGGATATCGTTATGTTCTTACTTCACAGATGATTTGAGTAGATGCTGAGTGTATTTACTTGATGAAACACAAGTCTGAATTATTGAAAGGTTCAAGTAATTTCAGAGTGAAGTTGAAGATCATCGTGACAACAGGATAAAATGTCTGTTATATGATCATAGAGATGAGTATCTGAGTTACGAGTTTGGCACACAGTTAAGACATTGTGGAAAGTGTTTCACAATTAATACCGCCTGGAACACCATAGTGTGATGGTGTGTCCGAACGTCATAACTACACCCTATTGGATATGGTGCATACCATGATGTCTCTTATCGAATTACCACTATCGTTTATGGGTTAGGCATTAGAGATAACCGCATTCACTTTAAAAGGGGCACCACGCAATTCCGTTGAGACGACACCGTTTAGAGAAACCTAAGTTGTCGTTTCTTAAAAGTTTGGGGCTGCGAAGCTTATGTGAAAAAGTTTCAGGCTGATAAGCTCGAACCCAAAGCGGATAAATACATCTTCATAAGAATACCCAAAACAGTTGGGTATACCTCCTATTTCAGATCTGGAAGCAAAAGTAATTGCTTCTAGAAACGAGTCCTTTCTCGAGGAAAAGTTTCTCTCGAAAGAATTGAGTGGGAGGATGGTGGAGACTTGATAAGGTTATTTAACCGTCACTTCAACTATTGTGTAGCAGGGCACAGGAAGCTGTTCCTGTGGCACCTACACCAATTGAAGTGGAAGCTTATGATAGTGATCATGAAACTTCGGATCAAGTCACTACCAAACCTCGTAGGACGACGAGGATGTGTAATACTTCAGAGTAGTACGTGATCCTGTCTTGGAAGTCATGCTGTAGGACAACGATGAACCTACGAGCTATGGAGAAGCGATGGTGGGCCCATATTCTCACAAATGGTTAGAAGCCATGAAATCCGAGATAAATGGATCTTTAAGAAGAAGACGGACGTGGACGGTAATGTTACCGTCTATGAAGCTCGACTTGTGGCTAAGAGTATTTCCACAAGTTCAAGGAGTTGACTACGATGAGATTTTTCTCATCCGTAGTGATGCTTAAGTCCGTCGAAATCATGTTAGCATTAGCTGCATTTATGAAATCTGGCAGATGAATGTCAAAACAAGTTTCCTTACCAGTTTTCGTAAGGAAAGGTTGTATGTGATACAATCAGAAAGGTTTTGTCTATCCTAAGGATGCTAAAAGGTATGCTAGCTCCAGCGATCCTTCCATGGACTAGAGCAAGCATCTCGGAGTCAGAATATAAGCTTTGATGGAGTGATCAAAGTTTTTGGGTTTATACAAAGTTTGTTAGAAACATGTATTTACAATAAAGTGAGTGGGAGCGCTACAACATTTCTGATAAGTATATGTGAATGACATATTGTTGATCCGAAATGATGTAAAATTTCTGGAAAGCATAAAGGGTTGTTTGAAAGGAGTTTTTCAAAGGAAGACCTGGATAAAGCTGCTTACATATTGGGCATCAAGATCTAGAGAGATAGATCAAGACGCCTGATGATACTTTCAAAGAACGCACACCTTGACATGATTTTGAAAGAGTTCAAAATAGATCAGCAAAGAAGGAGTTCTTGGCTGTGTTACAAGGTGTGAGTATTGAGTAAGACTCAAGACCTGACCACAGCAGAAGAGAGAGAAAGGACGAAGGTCGTCCCCTATGCTTTAGACGTAGGCTCTATAGTATGCTATGCTGTGTACCGCACATGTAGTGTGCCTTGCCATGAGTTGGTCAAGGGGTACAATAGTGATCCGGGAATGGATCACATGACAGCGGTCGAACTTATCCTTAGTATCTAGTGGATTAAGGAATTTTCTCGATTATGGAGGTGAAAAGGAGTTCGTCGTAAAGGGTTACGTCGATGCGAACTTTGACACTAATCCGGATGACTCTGAGTAGTAAACCGGATTCGTATAGTAGAGCAATTATTTGAAATGGCTCCAAATAGCGCGTGGTAGCATCCACAAGATGACATAGATATTCGTAAAGCACACACGGATCTGAAAGGTTCAGACACGTTGACTACAACCTCTCTCACAAGCATAACATGATCAAACCAGAACTCATTGAGTGTTAATCACATAGTGATGTGAACTAGATTGTTGACTCTAGTAAACTCTTTGGATGTTAGTCACATGGTGATGTGACCTGTGAGTGTTAATCACATGGTGATGTGAACTAGATTATTGCCTCTAGTGCAAGTGGGAGACTGTTGGAAATATGCCCTAGAGGCAATAATAAATTGGTTATTATTATATTTCCTTGTTAATAATAATCGTTTATTATCCATGCTAGAATTGTATTGATAGGAAACTAAGATACATGTGTGGATACATAGACAACACCATGTCCCTAGTAAGCCTCTAGTTGATTAGCTCGTTGATCAATAGATGGTTACGGTTTCCTGACCATAGACATTGGATGTCGTTGATAACGGGATCACATCATTAGGAGAATGATGTGATGGACAAGACCCAATCCTAAGCCTAGCACAAGATCGTGTAGTTCGTTTGCTCAGAGCTTTTCTAATGTCAAGTATCATTTCCTTAGACCATGAGATTGTGCAACTCCCGGATACCGTAGGAATGCTTTGGGTGTACCAAACGTCACAACGTAACTGGGTGCCTATAAAGGTGCACTACAGGTATCTCCGAAAGTGTCTGTTGGGTTGGCACGAATCGAGACTGGGATTTGTCACTCCGTGTAAACGGAGAGGTATCTCTGGGCCCACTCGGTAGGACATCATCATAATGTGCAAAATGTGACCAAGGAGTTGATCACGGGATGATGTGTTACGGAACGAGTAAAGAGACTTGCCGGTAACAAGATTGAATAAGGTATCGGAATACCGACGATCGAATCTCGGGCAAGTACCATACCGGTAGACAAAGGGAATTGAATACGGGATTGATTGAATCCTCGACATCATGGTTCATCCGTTGAGATCATCGAGGAGCATGTGGGAGCCAACATGGGTATCCAGATCCCGTTGTTGGTAATTGACCAGAGAGTCGTCTCGGTCATGTCTGCGTGTCTCCCGAACCTGTAGGGTCTACACACTTAAGGTTCGGTGACGCTAGGGTTATAGAGATATTAGTATGCGGTAACTCGAAAGTTGTTCGGGGTCCCGGATGAGATCCCGGACGTCACAAGGAGTTCCAGAATGGTCCGGAGGTAAAGATTTATATATGGGAAGTCTTATTTTGGTCGCCGGAAAAGTTTCGCACTTTATCGGTATTGTACCGGGAGTGCCGAAAGGGGTCCGGGGGTCCACCAAGGGGGTCCACCAGCCCCGGGGGGCCACATGGGCTGTAGGGGGTGCGCCTTGGCCTATATGGGCCAAGGGCACCAGCCCCAAGAGGCCCATGCGCCATGAGATAAGAAAAAAAAGGAGAGTCCTAAAGGGGGAAGGCACCTCCGAGGTGCCTTGGGGAGGAAGGACTCCTCCCTGGCCGCACCCTTCCTTGGAGGAAGGGCCAAGGCTGCGCCCCCCCTCTCCCTTGGCCCTATATATAGTGGGGGGGGAGGGAGGGCAGCAAAACCTAAGCCCTGGCGCCTCCCTCTCCCTCCCGTGACACACCTCCCTCCTCCCGCAGCGCTTGGCGAAGCTCTGTTGGAATCCCGCTACTTCCACCACCACGCCGTCGTGCTGCTGGATCTCCATCAACCTCTCCTCCCCCTTGCTGGATCAAGAAGGAGGATACGTCGCTGCTCCGTACGTGTGTTGAACTCGGAGGTGCCGTCCGTTCGGCGCTAGGATCATGGGTGATTTTGATCACGACGAGTACGACTCCATCAACCCCGTTCTCTTGAACGCTTCCGCTCGCGATCTACAAGGGTATGTAGACGCACTCCTTCCCTCTTGTTGCTAGTAAACTCCATAGATTGATCTTGGTGATGCGTAGAAAATTTTGAATTTCTGCTACATTCCCCAACAAGTCCAGCACGGACGGGGACCATATACGCGGGAGGGAGAAACCCCTGGGTCTGTAACTCTACTAACTGCCTGTGGGAGACGGAACACTTCTTCCAATTGCCTGGCTTAGGGCTACGGGAGCGAGAGGAGGAGCTGCGATGGCCGGCCATGATGGGATGGATTTTTTCGGGCGCGCTCCGACGGATACTCGCTGAGGGAGGATGGTGTGATCTGGATCTGAGGATCCCCGGCCCCTTAAATAGACGATTTACTCACATGGTTAGGGTGGCAAGTGTAAAAATGCCTCGACTTCTCGCATTCGCTCGACACATGGAAGATAGCCATTATTAGGCGCGGAGGCCAAGGAGCGCAACATTTATGGGAAGCCGGACACTACTTGACAGGTACTCAGTATTTGGAGAAGAACCCGCCTTGCAATGCCGAAGAAAATTTGCGCGCCGGACTCATCGTCATTGAAGCCTGGTTCGGGGGCTACTGAGGGAGTCCTGGATTAGGGTGTCCTCGAACAGCCGGACTGTTGGACTATGAAGATACAAGATTGAAGACCTTGTCCCGTGTCCGGATGGGACTCTCCTTTGCGTGGAAGCCAAGCTTGGCAATACGGATATGTAGATCTCCTCCCTTGTAACCAACTCTGTGTAACCCTAGCCCCCTCCGGTGTCTATATAAACCGGAGGGTTTAGTCCGTAGGACGACAACAATCATAATCATAGGCTAGCTTCTAGGATTTAGCCTCTACGATCTCGCGGTAGATCAACTCTTGTAATACTCATATCATCAATATCAATCAAGCAGGAAGTAGGGTATTACCTCCATCGAGAGGGCCCGAACCTGGGTAAACATTGTGTCCCCCGCCTCTTGTTACCATCCGCCTTAGACGCACAGTTCGGGACCCCCTACCCGAGATCCGCTGGTTTTGACACCGACAGTAGTTGCCCCTCGGCAAGCTTGGGGTACCCGGCAACCTCCTTGCCGGCGGCTCCTAGGAGCTCAGCGGGAAGGTACTTGCCAGGGCTTGTCTTCCTTCGCTTGTTCTGCCCTGCTGATGGCTCTACGGATGATTGTATTAACTGAAGTACAAAGGTACCTGGTTCCACAGGCAACTTGAGTGCAGCGCATTTCGACAGGTCGTCGGCAATGCTGTTCTCCGCTCGGGGAACATGTGCTGCCTGTAGGCCGTCGAAACGTTCTTCCAACTTCCTCACTTCATTCACGTAGGCCTCCATCAACGTGCTCTGGTATTCCTTGTTGACTTGCCTGACGACGAGCTGCGAATCACCTCTGATGATGAGCTTCTTGATTCCGAGGTCTGCCGCGATCCTGAGACCGGCAAGCAACCCCTCGTACTCCACCATACTATTCGTTGATTTTTCCCGGGGGAAGTGCATCTGGATTACGTACTTGAGGTGGTCTCCAGTGGGTCCGACGAGTAGCACGCCAGCATCAGCACGTTGGAGTGAGAAAGCTCCATCAAAGTACATAATCCACTCACTGCTCGTCTCCTTGCCGGGAAGGGTGGTCTCTTGGATCTCCTCGTCGGGCGTTGCGGTCCACTCTGCTATGAACTCTGCCAAAGCTCGGCTCTTGATCGTTGAAGTACTTTCAAATCTGAGGCCAAAGCTCGACAGTTCCAGTGCCCACTCCACAATCCTCCCTGTCGCATCTAGGTTGTGCAAAATCCGTTGCAAAGGGAGGCGGGTGACGACGGTGATCTCGTGTGCTTGGAAATAGTGGCGCAGTTTTCTCGAGGCCATGAGAAGGCCGAAAAGCAGCTTCTGCATTCCAGAATATCTTGACCTAGCCCCCTGCAAGAGGGAACTGACAAAATACATTGGGTGTTGCACCATCTTCTTCTTCTGTCCCACTTCGCCCATCCGCTCAGGCTCTGCCTCGGCTGGTCCGAGCCTTGCCGGGGGTTCTGATTTGCCGCCGTCAGGCTCTACCGGGGAAGACCCCGGCTCGACATCCGATGGCTCTGCTGCAATTGTTGCTTCTCCCTCAAGTTCCCTCTGCGCCACCAGCATAGCACTAACCACTTGATTCGTTGCTGCTAAGTACAGCAGCAACGGCTCCTGTGGTTTAGGCGCGACTAGTATTGGCGTGGAAGAGAGGTACCTCTTAAAATCTTGCAGTGTTGCCTCTTCCTCCCGAGTCCATTTTACTGGACCCGCCTTTTTTAGAACTTTGAAAAAGGGGAGGGCACGCTCAGCAGATTTGGAGATGAACCTACTCAGGGCAGCAACGCAGCCGGCGAGCCTACGAACGTCTTTGACCCGTTTCGGCGCCTCAATCTGCTCGATCGCTTTGATCTTGTCGGGATTTGCTTCAATTCCGTGTTGAGACACAAAGAACCGAGAAGTTTGCTGGAGGGGACACCGAACACGCACTTCTCTGGGTTGAGCTTGAGGTTGATCTTGCGCAGGTTTGCGAACATTTCTTCTAAATCTTGCACGAGTGTGGCCCTGTCCTTGGTTTTGACCACTATGTCATCCATATAAGCTTCCATATTTCTATGTAGCTCGGGCTCAAAACCAATCTGGGCTGCTCGGGCAAAAGTCGAACCAGCGCTCTTCAACCCGAAAGGCATTCGTACAAAACAGTATGTACCACATGGGGTGATGAACGCGGTCTTCTCTTTGTCTTCCTTCATCATGAAGATCTGGTGGTACCCTGAATAGGCATCGAGGAATGACAGCAGGTCACACCCGGCAGTGGAGTCTACAATCTGGTCGATGCATGGCAGAGGGAAAGGATCCTTTGGACAGGCTTTATTGATGTTTGCGTAGTCAATACACAGCCTCCACTTCCCATTTGCCTTACGCACCACCACCGGATTGGCCAACCACGTGGGGTAGAGTACTCCTCTTACCAGGCCTGCCGCCTCCAACTTCCTGATCTCTTCAATGATGAATTCTTGTCGCTCCAAAGCTTGCTTCCTGACCTTCTGCTTGACGGGCCGCTCGTGAGGATAGACAGCAAGATGGTGCTCAATCACCTCCCTGGGAACGTCGGGGATGTCAGATGCTTGCCATGCAAATACATCGACATTCGCCCGCGGGAAGGCGATGAGCGCGCTTTCCTATTTGCTGTCGAGGGTGGAGCTTATAGTGAAAGCCCCGCCTGTGTCGTCCTCCTTGACGGACACCTTCTTGGTTTCTAGTGGTGCAGCCTTGGACTTCTTGCTCTTGCCGGTGGAGCTCTCTGGCACATCCTCAACGGGAGCACAACACTCCGAAGAGGTGCGCTTTCCGGAGTGGGTGCAAGAGGTCTTGCCGGAAGAGGTCTTGCCCGAAGGAGTCTTGCCCGAAGGAGTCTTGCCGGCCTTCTTCCTCCCTAGAGCTTCAGCGGTAGGAGCAAGTGCCCTGGCGGCAGTTGCTGCAACTGCCTCACGGTAGAGTTGGTCGGCGAAGATGAGCATGTCTTTCTTGTCAGAGGGGATGGTGATGATGGTCAGCGGCCCCGGCATCTTCAACGTGTTGTAGGCGTAGTGGGACACCGCCATGAACTTGGCCAGCGCTGGCGGCCAAGGATCCCATTATGGCAAGGGGATCTCGGCGACATCAAAGACGATCTTGTCCGTCCTATAGTTTAGCTCGCCCCCAAACGTAACCGGCAGCTTTATTTTACCTTTAGGCTGGCTCCTTCCGGGGTTGACCCCTTGGAACGTGCCCGTCTCTTCGAGGTCTCCATCAGGAATCTGCGGCTTCTTGATCACAGCGGCTGAGATCAAATTCAGATCGGCCCCACCGTCAACCAGTACTATGGTCACCTTGAGGTTGCGTATTGTTGGTGAAACCAACAATGGCAAACACCCGACCGCAGTTGTGCGGTCAGGGTGATCCTCGGTGTAAAAAACGATGGGCGTGCGGGACCACTTCAGTGGCTTCTGGGCATCGAATGACGGCTCCGCCGCAGTGACCTCACGCGCCCACTGCTTCAGCTGGATGTGTGAGGTGTGCAACGAGGCGCCACCGTCGGCGCACATAGCCTCTGTAGCCTTCTGGAACTCGTGCTCGCCGGACTCGTCGTCCTCGTCGTGATCATCATCCTCCTCTTTCTTGTCGCGGCCCCGAGCGGGCCTCTCTTGTTGGTTATCTTTGCCGCGGCGACCCCCTTGGCCACCATGCTTCTTGCCAGATCCCTCAGCACCATCCTGACCCTTCTCCTTGTCTCGCCTTTCATATTCAGCCTTCTGCTTTTCCGCAAGCAGCTCAACTTGTCGGCAGTTCTGGAGGTCATGGCCCTTGGTGCGGTGGATCTTGCAGTACTGCTTGTCGGAGCCTCCTGGCTTGCCGGCGGCCACCAGGGCCAAGCAGGTGGCACACCCGGCAACCTCCTTGCCGGGGTCGTCAGCCTTGGCCTTCTTGGCAGCGTCGAGCTCGCCGGATCCCTCAACGGCAAGCACAGTCTTGCCCTTGCGCTTCCTGTTGCGGCGCCGGCCCTTCTTTGTGGGGGCGGCGGTGTCTTCGTCTATGGAGTTGGTTTCCACACCGGCATCCTTGCCGGGGTACTTCCTCCCCTCTTCAGCTCAAGCACATCTATCGGCCAGAACATAAAAGTTCGGCCACATCTTTGACCTTGTTCATCGCCAACTCTTCACGCATCTTGCGGTTGCGCACATTCTGATGTAATGCGCTGATAACGGTGGCGGGATGAACATCTGGGATGTTTTACTGCACCCGGCTGAACCTCTGTATGTACTTGCATAGGTTTTCACCTTCTTTCTGGGGGATGATATGCAAATTGCTTGCCTGGCCATGAGCTTGGTGGCCTCCAGTGAAGGCGCCAACAAACTCATGACACAAATCCGATCAAGAAGAAATGGAATCCACTGGCAAGTGCATCAACCATGACATGACATTGGGTTTGAGTGCCAACGGGAAGTAATTGGCAAACACCTTGTCGTCGCGAGCTCCAGCAGCTTGCATCGCGATGGTGTAGATGCTGAGGAACTCCGACGGGTGGGTCTTGCCGTTGTACTTCTCGCCAACATCGGGCTTGAACGTGCGGTGTAGGCCACTAGAACTGCCGCAGCTCTCAGGTAAAGGCTGGACAACCCACCTTGTAAGGCAGCTCGCCGGGGCCCCCCGGCGCCGGGTGGTCCATAGTAGGCCCCACATGCCGATCTGACTGATGGCGCGTCTCCCGTCGTCGTTTGTTGGTAGTTCGAGCGTCTTCCTGGGCCCGTTGCCGAAGGACTTGACATTGGTCGCGGCGGGTTCGCGGGTCGGACGACGCTGTGGAAACGTTTTCACCGACGTCGGGTCAACGGGCCGGTGTCTGTTGTCGCGGCCGTGGGGGGGGGGGAGATTGCAGCGTGGTCGCAGCGTCTCTGGTCCCCCCACCGCCGGCATGCACCGACTCATCAGGACGCCGGTGTGAGGGTCCCGTTGGGAGCGGCTCGTCTTTTTGGCGAAGCTGACAAGGCTTCGGATGGTGGCTCTCCACTCGTCGAGCTTCTCCGCAGCAGCGGGGAAGTCGAGGAGCAGCTGCACGCGCGCTAGCGCTTCTGCTGGTGTAGGCGGCGGCGAGATCTGCGTAGACCATGACGCGCTCTGACTTCTAACCGGGTTAGAATGGGCTCTGTCGTGGTCTCGCGGTCGCACGCCGCCTGCACCGGCGTCTGAGCCCGCACGCCGGTCTGGTTCATCCTGCGAGTGGCACACAGGGCTCTTTCCGCTGCAGTGCCCGGGGGCTCCGGCATCGCGGTGTTGCTCATCACGCGCGGCCTAGGAAGGGCATGGCACGGGCGCCAGCTTGGGTGCCGTAGAGGCTGCTGCGCCACCTGTGGGTAGCACGGCCCCGCCCCCAGACCCAGCGGCGCGTGGCTCGTCGTCTCGGATTCGGACGACGCCGCTCGCCTGGCTCTGATCGCCAGAATGTTATGGATGCTTGCGGGCCAAGTGTCCGGCCCCATCCATGGGCACCCGGCCGCCTGCTCGCGCTGGCGCAGACGGGCCGGCCCCGGACGAGCCGATCGCTGTGATCCCCTTTCTCTTGGGGGCCATGGTGATGATGAAGTCGGTGTGCTAACCTTCAAACCGGATTTTCACAGCTTGCGCCCCTGATGTCTACTACGCAACCTTCTTCTTGTAGACGTTGTTGGGCCTCCAAGGGCAGAGGTTTGTAGGACAGTAGCAAATTTCCCTCAAGTGGATGACCTAAGGTTTATCAATCCGTGGGAGGCGTAGGATGAAGATGGTCTCTCTCAAGCAACCCTGCAACCAAATAACAAAGAGTCTGTCGGGTGGTAGGTGCGACATATGCCAACGGGTGGCTTATCATTGTGGGAGCCAGTAAGACGTCGCCGGTGCCTGGAAACGGGATGAGGCGAAGACATGCTCGCCGACGAATCTTACCCAGGTTCGGGGCTCTCCGTGGAGATAACACCCCTAGTCCTGCTCTGCGGGGTCTCCGCATGATCACTAGATCAGAACGAGTAGCTACAAGTGCTCCTTGAGCTGTCTGGTTCAAGGGGGAAGAAGAGCAAGTCTAGCTCTCAGTTCCCTCTCTATATGGTGTGTGTAACTCTAAGAAGCCAACCCTTTGCATGGGTGCCCCGGGGGGTTTATATAGGCCTACCCCCCGGGGGTACAATTGTAATCCGGCTGGGCGCGGGTCCCAGTCGTTAGTGTCTGCGCTCGCCGGCTTCTCCGCCGGCCGTTGGGGCCCGCCGACTGGTGGGTCCCGCCGGCTGCCGGCCTCCTGGTCGACAGGCTGGCCTCACCGCCTGGGGGGTCTTGTCGGCGGCTGTTTACTGTAGCCTCGCCTCTGATGACGAGGGCTTCGTCGGGGTAAGCGTGGCTACAGTGTGCCGCCTCGAGGGCTCTTACTGTAGCCTTACCTTGTCTTGTCTCCTTAATGTGGCACATGTTTTGAGGGAAGGGGTAGCCGGCTTCTGGGGGCCGGCTACGCCCCTGGCCGACTGGGGGAGGCCGAGCCGCCTTCGTGCCTCTCTCTGGCTAAAGGGGCCCGCCGCCCGTGGGCCGTACTGGCGTCTGTCGTGGATGACGTTGAGGCCAGCATGGCTACAGTGCCGAGCCGGACGGGAGATGGCTGACCCGTACGGCGTCCTGTGGCCATGCCTGCTTCGGGATTCAGGGGTAGTGGGCTGCACTGTGGCCACACCCCATCTTGTCACCATTATGTGGACGTAGTTTTGGTGGGTGCGGTCTTGGCGGGCTTCTTGGAGTCGACGCTCTTCATGGCCGGCTCTTGGGAGTCGGCGTTCTCCGTGGCCGGCTTCCTGGAGTCGGCCATCTCGTAGTTATCCTGGGGGAGGTTTCTGAGGCTGGGTCGCCTTCCGAGAGTCGGCTCCGGGGGTAGCCGGCCGGGGGAAGGTAGCCCAATGCCTTGAATGCTTGAAGGCTCAAATGGCCTGATAATTTTTGAAGAGCCAGGGGTAGTCGGTTAGGCTACCCATGGCCATTTACTCCGACAGTAGTCCCTGAAGCTGATTGAGCTTCGAGGTTGGGTGGGGGTCGAGAAGCTCGGTCAGCTTCCTATCTTGACAAGCCGGCAGCTGGGAGCCGGCTTCGGTTGGGTGCGCCGTCTCGGCGAATTTTTTTGGAGTCGGAGGGCAGGAGCCTGCCTGCGCGCGCACCGGGCCGCGTCCGGCCACTTGCCGCCTGCGAACCACATGGCATCCCTTGGCTAAAAAGCCTGCCAGCCCACGCGCGCGACGGTATGTCGCCACAGGTCGGGGGCCCGCCACGCCTACGCCCGGGCCCAGGCGCGGATTCTCTGCGGCCCGAAGCCGCCCGCACGTCTTCCTGCGGCGGTTTCGGCACGCCTTTAGGGCGTAATAATCGCGAGGCGTGAGGGGAGTGGGTGCAGTTAATCCCACATCTCACCCCACGCCCCGCCTCCCCGGCTTCACTGTGCGAAGCTATAAGTAGGGGGAGGGGGAGAGCGGCAGGCGCTCGCACACCCCTTCCCTCTCCGCCATCTTCTTCCTTCTGCTCTTTCTTGCGACAGCGCCTCGCCGCCGCACCGCTCCACCACTCGATCCTCCACCGCCGCACTCATTCTCGCCAGCCCCACGCCATGATGCAGTTCCGCGGGGATTGGGATGGCTCCAACGTCCATGAAGATCACGTCGAGTTCCTCCGCAAGACGCGGCGGCTGCCCGGCGCGGACAAGGTGGAGGTCCGTCTTGCGCCGACGAAGGAGATCACGCCGGAGCCGGAGGAAGGCGAGCGGGTAGTCTTCCGCTCGCATTTCTTGCGCGGCATCGGCTTGCCCGTGAGCGCCTTCTTCCGCTCCTTTCTCGAGTTCTACCAACTCCAGCCGCACCACCTCACCCCGAACACGGTGGTGCTGCTGTCCGCCTTTGTCACCCTGTGCGAAGGATACCTCGGCGTCCTCCCCACCCTCTAGCTCTGGGGGGAGTTCTTCCAGTCCAAGTTGGGCACGCGCATGCAGGGTGTGCCGGCTCAGACTAGCGCCTTCGTCGCGATGCGGAGGGTGGCTGCCGACAACCCCTTCCCCGTCATCACGCTGATCCAGTCGGTGAAGCTATGGCAGAAGTCATACTTCTACGTGAACAACGTCGCCCCGCAGGGCGACTACGTCAATCTGCCGGCTTACGTAGCCAGCCCACCGGTAGGCAGGCGGCCCCAGTGGTCCTATCGGGCCGTGACGCTGACGCCGGCTGGAGCCGCAGCTGTCGCCCGAGTGCGGGTGATGATGCAGTCGGAGGGCTTGTCGGGGCCCGACTTGCTGGCCGCCTTCGTCACACGCCGGGTGCTCCCGCTCCAGAGCCGCCCTCATCTGATCTGTCAGATGAGCGGCCAGCTTGATCCGAGTCGGATGTCCACCAAAGACATGCCGCACGACGAGGTGTGACACCCAAGTTTTTATTTGGTTTTTTCAAAAAAGATTTTTATTTGACTTGAGGGGAGTGATTTAAAAATTTTTCTTCAAGAGAACTCTCACTCTCAAATACTTTTCTTTATGACAAAAATTTTATTTGGATTCACCCAAGATCTTCCTTTGGTCTTGGAGGTTCTTGCTTTTCATTGGACTCAAAACAAAATGGTTTTCATTTGGAAAAATAACTTTTGAAAACCTTTTCTTGAATATGCACTATGGCTTTTGGAAAGTCCTTTGCCACTTTCAACTATCCCTGCTTGCCATGACATAAGTGCAAATCCTCTCTCCTAACCCTTCCCTCACCTCTGGATCATGTTTTGCATCAAATCCAGCAAGTTGAACCTCCCCATGTATTTATTTCCATTCAAATTTCATTCAAATATTTTTCTGCCTTCTATTCTACCTCTTGGAGATTTACAAAGGAACTCCATTTTCTGTTTGGACTTTTACCACCAAACTTCTTTCCCCTCCTAGTCCTTTGAACCCTCAACCTAGAACCATGAAGATCCACTGGTCTCCAGTTCAAAATTTTCAAACTACATCAGCTGCAAGTTTGGACCAGATTTGCCAAATTTGGTGAAATTCATTCAAAACTTTCTCCAAAAATTCCAAGTAAATTTATGCAGCCCCTGGGTGCTTTGAGTGATCATCTCACCAAGTTACAGCTCCAGAAAAATTTATCTCTTTACCAAACCTACTGTCGAACACCTGCATTGCTTGGTCACTGTCAAGGTTCAGTTAACTTCAGAGTTCAGTCAGTGCTCACTGTCGTTTTCTTCAGAGACGGGCATCGATCTCGCCAGTGCCATCGCGTCGCCTTGCTCCTCGTCCTCGCCCTCTCGTTCCTGCACCGCACGAGTGCCTGGCATCTTGCGGGCGTTGGCGACGAGCAGCAGAAGGTGCGCCGCCCCGTGACCGACGCCGGCGGCGGCTTTGCGGGCGCCAACGGGAGACACGGCGCCGCCAACTCCACCCAGCGCCGCCCAAACCACCGGAGCCCGCCGCGTGGCCGTCCACTCCCCCGAATGCGCTGCCGCTCTCGTCGTGAACCCCAGGGCGCGGAGCGCGCTCTCTGCCGCCGTTGAGCCCGTGCGGTCACCTCACCGTGGACAGACGCCATTACGCCAGGGCCAGCCCCGTTTAGCTGCAAAACGAGTCCCGTAACATCCTCTGATGCTGCTCGACCGCTCAAACCCTCTGCCAACCCACTGCTCCGCCGTAATCGCTCGCCGGAGATTCTCCGTTCGCGGCCACCCCGTCGATCTGCCTATAAATAGGGGCCCCGAGCTTCAACTCGAGCACCCACCAGCCCTACCCTTCCCCTAGAGCACGCCTAGCCACTGGAAGAGCCCCGAGGAGGTCTCCTTCCTCGACTCCGGCCACCGCGATCCGCCACGGGATCCCGCCCGATTCGCCCCCGTGTGTGCTCCGCAGCCCCCATTCTCTTGCCAGTAGCTTCTCCTTGCATCACCCGTTCTGACCCGCGCCTCAATTCGTGCTTTGCAGCCCTCCACCGGAGTTCCCCAACCTCACCGAACCGCCGTCCGCCGGAGATAGTGTCGCCGTCGACGTGGTGCTCCCCGTTGGACGAGTCCACCACCCACCGACGCGCAAGAAGACACTGAAGCTCTTGGTACCCTCCGTTTCTCCTAACTCGCCGTGGTTCGACGCCGGCGTCCACCGCCGTCTTCGGGCGCCGGCGAGCTTTCAAACCTGACATGCGGGCCCCGCGTGTCAGCCTCTGTTTTATTTCCCCGAACCATTTTCTGTTGGCGCCTTCGGGCAAAATACGTTTTCTCCTTGCGCTTGCGCATTCCCAGCCGAAGCGTTTTCTGTTTTCTCAGTTAAAACCCTGGAACTTTTCTGTTTCATTACAGAAAGGTCCCTGGACAGAAACCTTTATAACTTTTTAATAAAAAGGTATTTTTGAGTGATTCTTTTTCTGTCAATCTCCAAATTTTGTCTAGTTTGTTATGGGATTTATTTGAAAAATATTTGGCAAAGTTTCTGTGCATGTGTTGGTTTTCACGTTAGTACCCCGTTTCGTGATTGCCGTAGGTTCCGGGAGAGGGGACGGAGCCGCGAACTTCGCCGAGCTAGACTCCGACTTCTCCGAACCAGGCAAGCATGTTTGAACATTTGATATGGCAGATGTTTTGCATGTTCATGTGAAAGTTTGTGTGTGGCATATGAGTGTCGGTAAATACCCCGTTGCTTGTAAGGCGACGACCCGGTTGTTCCGAAGTTGCGATGACCTCTGATGAGAGGTGGCCTAATCATGTGGTGACATGAAGGGCAGCAAGGTGGTACTGTTGTAGCATGCCAGCCTTGCGTCATCCGACTTTCTTCGACGTTAACGTGGTTGGAGCCACGTTATCGATCTTTTCCCGCATGTTCCAAAGTTGCGATGACCTCTGATGAGAGGTGGCCTAATCATGTGGTGACATGAAGGGCAGCAAGGTGGTACTGTTGTAGCATGCCAGCCTTGTGTCATCCGACTTTTCCGACGTTAACATGGTTGGAGCCGTGTTATCGTCCCTTCCCCGTTCCGTGCTACCACATGTCTCATTGCCAGGATACGGTTTAGTAAGTTGGTAACCTCTTTCCGTGTACACACCAAACAGAGAGGCCGGGATGATGGTACCTTGGCCCAGGATTAAAGCCAGTCATTCGGTCAGGGGGCATGGGTGTTTCCGGTTGGGACCGAGAGGGGGGGCACCCCATTATAGCGCGCGTATAGAAATTTGATCCCATGCTACGCGAGGTTGTAGCCTCCCCGACTCAGGGTTTTTCCTGAATGTTGCCGAGGGTGATCCCTGGCTTCGGATGGATAAATTGGGTGTGTACTGGTTAGACGTATTCCTTCCAGAACACCGTAGACGGAACTAGTCCCCGTGACCACTGAAATCCGTTGGCTGTGGTTAAGTACAAACTCTGCAGAGTCAATTCTTTCCAAATCATCGTATCCATGATCAGTAATGTAGACTTTACATCCAAATCTATCCGTGTGAAAATCTTGCCCCCGGTGAACAAGCTCAAGTGGTAAAATTCAATTTCATTGTTATTCCTGTGGATGGACTAACTTTATTTTTGTGTCTCATGCTTGTGATAATTTATGTCTCCGAGCTATTGTATTAATGAGTTGGGATATAAGCCCTTTATGTGATGTCGCGCAGACGTCCGACTGTGGCGTGTACTCGTTTCTCACTTTAAACATAAGCCCTTTATGCGATGTCGCTCAGACGCCCGACTGTGGCATGCACTGTCTTTACTTTCTGTAATAAGCCCTTTATGCGATGTCGCTCAGACGCCCGACTGTGGCATGCACTGTCTTTACTTTCTGTTATAAGCCCTTTATGTGGTGTCGCCCCGAAGCCCGACTGTGGCATTATTATTCCGCATTTTCCTCTCGAGGAGTCTTTCAGACACTCGTTTGGCACCAGCATTATTATTCCGCATTTTCCTCTCGAGGAGTCTTTCAGACACTCGTTTGGCACCAGCATTATTATCCCGCATTTTCCTCTCGAGGAGTCTTTCAGACACTCGTTTGGCACCAGTATTATTATTCCGCATTTTCCGCTCGAGGAGTCTTTCAGACACTCGTTTGGCACCCGCATTACTATTCTGCAGTTTCCGCTCGAGGCGTCATTCAGACCCTCGCTTGGCACCCAGTATTTATTATCTCTATGTCTGATCGCACTGGTTAACTTATTCATGTGCTTCATGTTTGCATTGGTTATACCTTATGTCCGAATTGTCTTGCGAGTACTTTCATAGTACTCACCTGGCTTGTTGATTTGGCCAGATGTTGACGAAGGCGATCTCTTGGATGAAGAGTTTGATAGCGCGTCCGACGCCTAGAGGAGTCCCAGTCAGTCCTGCGCGATCCCGGATATTGGTCACTTGTATCGTTTACGCTTCCGCCACCCGCAATAAGTATTCTCGAGCCTCACTCCGACGCTCGAAGAGTTGTAGTACCCTGGAATCATGTCACTCGCTTCGCGATGATATTTCCACCACCGTTATTATCGTGAGTTAGAAGTTTGCCACCCTATCCGCCGTATTGTTTTATCGGCGTGCATGTAATAAATTGTTGGGCAGTCTCTGCTCAACTCTGTATTATATTTAGTACTCCTGGTATTTTTTTTTTCTTCTGTGACCAATGTATTGTCTATCAGTGAGAAGGAATTCTTCCTCGCTGGTCCGTAGTAGGGATTGGTTTCTCAATAATTATTTTATTGAAAAACCGGTCGTGACAAGCTTGGTATCAGAGCCAGGCTGACTGTAGGAAGCCACTAGGTGCGATCGCTAATCGGTTATTAGCGTCTTTAGTGCTTCTTCAGCATTTTGCAATTGTAGCTATTTTCTGTTGGTCATCATAAATTTATGACATGACTACTCAGAATTTTGCCTACTTTTGTAGATGGCTGGCAGCGGCTGTGAGAATCGAGTGTTCACCAACGTGCCCGAGGGGTTTGTCAAGCTCCTCGTCTCCATCACCAAGCTCGCGATCGGGCCAGCAGCTCGCCCGGAGTTCACCCTCTATCAGCACAAGCTCAGTGACGACGTGTCTATGCACCAGGCTGTGGTGCAATTCAAGGGAGGACGATCTGCTGCTCGCCATTTCCGTTTTACGGGAAGGGCCATGCCTACGGAGAGGCATGCCATGCAGATGGCTGCCCGTGAGGCGATAGCTCGCCTTCGGGACATCCTTCCTACGATGAAGACTCGTCGCTACCGCTACCTCCCATGCCATGTGCCTTACACCAGCCACTATGCGTTCGCCTGCCATCGGGGAGAGCGAGATGAAGCCATCGAGATGGTTGTGGAGTATCTCAAGGCTCTGGAGGAGTCTTTCGACAACCTCGTAGATGATCTTGTGGCTGCCCGCATGGACTTAGTCCGGGGCGGTCCTGCCAGCAGGAAGGAGCTTCTCCACACGGCGCCGCCTCTGACATTCGTCTCGTCTTCAGCCTCGTATGCACCGGCCGTTTTGGCCACTGCTCGCCGTCTGCCTACCACTGAGGAGTTCGACCGAGTCATCGCTCCTACTCCAGTCAGAGCCGCACCGCCTGCCGCACGCGCTCTACAGCCAGTCGCCCCCGCACCATCACCGCAGCGCAGCGTCGCACGCCAGGAGCCAGCTAGAGAGGAGGAGGTTGATTCTCCTGGACCGCTGAGCCTTGCCCTCGGCAAGGGGAAGGAGATCTTCACCATCTCCGACTGAGAGCATCGAGTAGCCGCGTGTTATGCCTGCTTGTATGATGTGTTGTTCTTATCTGTACGCTAGTTTGTATTGGTGTGTTTGCTGCCTTCCGGAGTAGTACGCTAGCTTTTAATAACATGTCAGGATTGTGTACGCACAACCTGAGTGCTGTATCTTGTGTTTGCTTTCGCATGTAAGCTTTGTGTTAAGCACTTCTTCTCCGTGAAAAATCATTTGTGTTTCTTGAAAACCTTGAAGCCTTTTTGATTATTGCCTTTGCAAGGGTTTTCCTGCACTACACAATTTTTCTCATGGGTTTTGCAACTGATACCCCAGACTGGAAAAATGTCTCGCCCTTGGACTCGCTCTATGCCCAATCAGCCAGAAGAGGTTTACGGAACACAGACCAGCAACAATTTCACTCAAGGTCAGTCCAGCCAACAGGATAGCGAAGCGGCACTATCTCAAGTGTGCCGTCTCTTCGAGCAAAGCCAGCAACAGCACCAGGAGATGATGAACCATGTCATCAATATGAGAAACCACCGTGAACCCTATCAACCACATTCCAAGTTATCTGAGTTACAGAAGACTCGCCCCTCAACTTTTGCTCACACCGACAGGCCACTGGAAGCCGATGATTGGCTTCGCGAGATTGAAAGGAAACTGATTATCGCTCAATGCTCAGATCATGAGAAGGTGCTTTACGCACCACACTACCTTACTGGAGCAGCCGCAGCATGGTGGGAAAACTTCCTACACATGCACCCCAGGGAACACAACATCACCTGGGAAGAATTCAAGGAAGGCTTCCGTGGGGCACACATTCCCAGGAGCATCCTAAAGATCAAGAAGCGAGAGTTTGATGACCTGAAGCAAAGAGGCATGACCGTCACAGAATACAATGGCCAGTTTACCCAACTGTCTCGTTATGCCTACGACGAGCACATGACAGAAAACAAGAAGATGGAAAAATTCCTGGACGGCCTGGCACCAGCATTAAGATGCCAACTGATTGTACACACCTTTCCGGATTTTAAGACGCTGGTGGACAAGGCCATCACCCTGGAGAATGAGCGCCGTAGTCTGGAAGATATCCGCAAGCAGAAGAGGGACAAGACGACTCTTGCCCGCAGCAACCGAGGCAAGACTGAGGTCCCAAGGACAGACACGAGGAGATCCACGACTACTGAGCCAAGACCCGTCGAACAATTTCATGCCAGAGACAAGGAGTTCACCTACCGTCCAGGGGTCACCTGCTATGCTTGTGGACAGCAAGGGCATTATGCTAAACAGTGCCCGAAGCCAAGAGACTCGGCACCCAAGCCGAACAATGGTGGAAACAATCCCGCCCCCAAGCGCAACAACTTCAATCCCAACAACAACCACAGGAAGGGTCACCTGAACCATGTGACCAGGGAAGAAGCGCAGAATGCCCCAGACATCGTGCTCGGTACGTTCCCTGTCAACACAGTACCTGCCACGGTTTTGTTTGATTCTGGAGCTTCCCATTCGTTTGTTTCGAAGAGTTTTGTTTCACAACACGGTTTTCCGATACTCCCCTTGGAAAAAGCTATGATCATCAAGTCCCCCGGAAATAAGCAATTTGCTCAGGGTTACTGCCAAGGAGTGGTCATTGAGTTCGAAGGACTACCATTCCACGCGAATCTCATCGTGTTGGAAAGTAAAGGACTGGATGTCATTTTAGGAATGGACTGGTTAACCACCAACAAAGGATTCATCGACTGTTTCAATCGGACAGTGATTCTCACTCACCATCACGGCAAGACAATAAGAGTTTCCGCTCAAGAAAGGCCACGATCACAGAAACCAAAGCTGAACAAGATGGACATCGCAGAATTAAGAAAAGTGCCAGTAGTATGCGAGTTCCCTGATGTGTTCCCGGAAGAACTACCAGGTATGCCACCAGACCGAGAGATCGAATTCAGCATCGAACTAGCACCTGGCACCGCTCCCATTTATAAGAAGCCGTATAGAATGGCACCCTCAGAATTGGTGGAGTTGAAGAAGCAGATAAAAGAATTATTGGACAAAGGATTTATTCGAGCCAGCTCCTCACCTTGGGGTTCGCCTGTGTTGTTCGCCAAAAAGAAGGATGGGACTTTAAGGCTGTGTATAGACTATCGAGCCCTCAATATGGTCACCATCAAAAACAAATATCCGATGCCACGGATCAATGATTTGTTTGACCAGCTCGCACAGGCTAAAGTATTTTCAAATATTGATTTGAGATCAGGATACCATCAACTGAAGGTACGAACAGAGGATATCCCCAAGACAGCATTCACTTCCAGATATGGGTTATACGAGTTCACAGTGATGCCTTTTGGTCTAACAAACGCCCCCGCATACTTCGTCCACCTCATGAACAAAGTATTCATGAAATTCATGGACAAATTTGTGGTGGTATTCATTGACGATATTTTGGTTTACTCGAGGACACCAGAAGAACATGCTGAGCACCTCAGAATGGTTTTGGGAGAATTGAGGAAGCATCAGTTGTACGCCAAGTTTAGCAAATGCGAATTTTGGCTAAGACAAGTTGGTTTCTTAGGCCATATACTGAAGCACGAAGGCATAGCCGTAGACCCAGAAAAGGTCAAGGCCATACTGGACTGGAAACCGCCCGCCAATGTTACAGATGTGCGGAGTTTCCTAGGAATGGCCGGATATTACAGGAGATTTATTGAAGGATTCTCCACTGTGGCAAAGCCTATGACCCAACTACTCAAGAAAGACAAGAAATTCGTATGGACGGAAGCATGTGAGCAGAGCTTCCAAGAACTCAAGAAAAAGCTGACAACCGCACCAGTCTTAACCGTACCAGACATACACAAGAGCTTTGAGGTGTATTGTGACGCGTCCCGAAAAGGTCTCGGATGTGTGCTAATGCAGGATGGCAAAGTTGTCGCATATGCCTCCAGGCAGCTGCGAAAACATGAGGAAAATTACCCAACACATGACTTGGAACTAGCAGCAGTTATACATGCACTCAAGGAGTGGAGGCACTTTCTGTTGGGAAATTGCTGTGAAATATATACAGACCATAAGAGCCTCAAATATATTTTCACACAGCCAGAGCTGAATTTACGCCAATGACGCTGGTTGGAACTGGTCAAGGACTATGACGTCGGTATTCACTACCACCCAGGAAAAGCAAATGTAGTGGCCGATGCCCTTAGTCGAAACCCCAGCCCGGACAGTGACAGTCAGCAAAACTTGAGGCCTGAGTTTCAGCGAGAGTTCACTCGGCTCAACATGATGTTAGTCTCTGAGGGCACCATATCGAACCTGGAGGTACAACCCACCCTAGTGGAACAAATCAAGAAGCCTCAACAAGGACATCCCAGTATCGAAGGCATAAAAAAGAAAATGAACCGTAGTAAGACTTCAGAATTCGTCACGGACAGTGAAGGAACATTATGGTACCGGGACAGACTTTGCGTACCTAACATTGAGGAACTCAAGCAACAGATCTTGACGGAGAGCCACACCGCTCCATACTCGATCCATCCTGGAGGAACCAAAATGTACAAGGACATCCAGGAAAGATTTTGGTGGCACGGTATGAAAAGAGATATAGCCACATTCATTGCTTGTTGCGATTCATGCCAGCGTATCAAGGCCGAGCACCAAAAGCCAGCAGGGCTACTCCAGCCTAACAGGATACCGGAGTGGAAATGGGATGAAATAGGAATGGACTTCATTGTCGGATTACCCCGATCGCAACGCGGAAATGACGCCATCTGGGTCATCACAGACCGACTGACCAAGGTTGCTCACTTCATTCCCGTGAAGACTACCTACTCCACACAAAGACTGGCAAAACTCTATCTCTCCCGTATAGTTTGCTTGCACGGAGTCCCGAAGACTATAATATCAGACCGAGGCACCCAATTCGTCTCCAAATTTTGGGATCACCTACAACAAGCTCTGGGCATGCAACTAGCTTTCAGTACAGCATACCACCCTCAGACAGATGGACAAACAGAGCGTGTAAACCAAATCCTAGAGGATATGCTAAGAGCCTGTGTGCTCACCTATGGATCCAGTTGGGAAGAGAGTTTGCCGTATGCCGAATTTGCGTACAACAACAGTTACCAAGCCAGCTTGAAAATGGCACCCTTTGAAGCATTGTACGGACGGAGGTGTGGTACCCCATTGAATTGGTCAGAAACAGGTGACAGCCATATCTTCGGCCCAGATATGCTTAAGGAGGCCGAGGAAAAAGTAAAACAAATCAGGGACAGACTCAAGACAGCACAGAGCCGACAAAAGAGCTACTATGATCAGAAGCATCGTGAGGTCAGCTTTGAGCCTGGTGATTCCGTATACCTCCGAGTATCTCCTATGAGGGGTCTGCAACGGTTCAAAATAAAGGGGAAACTAGCCCCAAGGTTTATTGGACCATTTTATGTAAAGGCACGAACAGGCACAGTAGCCTACCAACTAGACCTACCCAAGGAGCTATCAGACGTCCATGATGTATTCCACGTCTCGCAGTTGAGGAAATGTGTGAGTAACCCGGAGAAACATGTACCTCATGAGGACATTGATATGCAACCAGATCTCACATACAGAGAAAGGCCAGTAAAGATTTTAGAAGAGTCTGAACGGAGGACCCGTCAGAAAACGACAAAGTTTTTCAGGGTCCAGTGGAGCAACCACACTGAGGATGAAGCCACATGGGAAAGGGAAGATTTCCTCCGAGCAGAGTATCCATATCTATTTGAGGATCAGCAGAAATCTCGAGGACGAGATTTTTCCTAAGGGGGTAGGTGTTGTGACACCCAAGTTTTTATTTGGTTATTTCAAAAAAGATTTTTATTTGACTTGAGGGGAGTGATTTAAAAATTTTTCTTCAAGAGAACTCTCACTCTCAAATACTTTTCTTTATGACAAAAATTTTATTTGGATTCACCCAAGATCTTCCTTTGGTCTTGGAGGTTCTTGCTTTTCATTGGACTCAAAACAAAATGGTTTTCATTTGGGAAAATAACTTTTGAAAACCTTTTCTTGAATATGCACTATGGCTTTTGGAAAGTCCTTTGCCACTTTCAACTATCCCTCCTTGCCATGACATAAGTGCAAATCCTCTCTCCTAACCCTTCCCTCACCTCTGGATCATGTTTTGCATCAAATCCAGCAAGTTGAACCTCCCCATGTATTTATTTCCATTCAAATTTCATTCAAATATTTTTCTGCCTTCTATTCTACCTCTTGGAGATTTACAAAGGAACTCCATTTTCTGTTTGGACTTTTACCACCAAACTTCTTTCCCCTCCTAGTCCTTTGAACCCTCAACCTAGAACCATGAAGATCCACTGGTCTCCAGTTCAAAATTTTCATACTACATCAGCTGCAAGTTTGGACCAGATTTGCCAAATTTGGTGAAATTCATTCAAAACTTTCTCCAAAAATTCCAAGTAAATTTATGCAGCCCCTGGGTGCTTTGAGTGATCATCTCACCAAGTTACAGCTCCAGAAAAATTTATCTCTTTACCAAACCTACTGTCGAACACCTGCATTGCTTGGTCACTGTCAAGGTTCAGTTAACTTCAGAGTTCAGTCAGTGCTCACTGTCGTTTTCTTCAGAGACGGGCATCGATCTCGCCAGTGCCATCGCGTCGCCTTGCTCCTCGTCCTCGCCCTCTCGTTCCTGCACTGCACGAGTGCCTGGCATCTTGCGGGCGTTGGCGACGAGCAGCAGAAGGTGCGCCGCCCCGTGACCGACGCCGGCGGCGGCTTTGCGGGCGCCAACGGGAGACACGGCGCCGCCAACTCCACCCAGCGCCGCCCAAACCACCGGAGCCCGACGCGTGGCCGTCCACTCCCCCGAATGCGCTGCCGCTCTCGTCGTGAACCCCAGGGCGCAGAGCGCGCTCTCTGCCGCCGTTGAGCCCGTGCGGTCACCTCACCGTGGACAGACGCCATTACGCCAGGGCCAGCCCCGTTTAGCTGCAAAACGAGTCCCGTAACATCCTCTGATGCTGCTCGACCGCTCAAACCCTCTGCCAACCCACTGCTCCGCCGTAATCGCTCGCCGGAGATTCTCCGTTCGCGGCCACCCCGTCGATCTGCCTATAAATAGGGGCCCCGAGCTTCAACTCGAGCACCCACCAGCCCTACCCTTCCCCTAGAGCACGCCTAGCCACTGGAAGAGCCCCGAGGAGGTCTCCTTCCTCGACTCCGGCCACCGCGATCCGCCACGGGATCCCGCCCGATTCGCCCCCGTGTGTGCTCCGCAGCCCCCATTCTCTTGCCAGTAGCTTCTCCTTGCATCACCCGTTCTGACCCGCGCCTCAATTCGTGCTTTGCAGCCCTCCACCGGAGTTCCCCAACCTCACCGAACCGCCGTCCGCCGGAGATAGTGTCGCCGTCGACGTGGTGCTCCCCGTTGGACGAGTCCACAACCCACCGACGCGCAAGAAGACACTGAAGCTCTTGGTACCCTCCGTTTCTCCTAACTCGCCGTGGTTCGACGCCGGCGTCCACCGCCGTCTTCGGGCGCCGGCGAGCTTTCAAACCTGACATACGGGCCCCGCGTGTCAGCCTCTGTTTTATTTCCCCGAACCGTTTTCTGTTGGCGCCTTCGGGCAAAATACGTTTTCTCCTTGCGCTTGCGCATTCCCAGCCGAAGCGTTTTCTGTTTTCTCAGTTAAAACCCTGGAACTTTTCTGTTTCATTACAGAAAGGTCCCTGGACAGAAACCTTTATAACTTTTTAATAAAAAGGTATTTTTGAGTGATTCTTTTTCTGTCAATCTCCAAATTTTGTCTAGTTTTTTATGGGATTTATTGCAAAAATTTTTGGCAAAGTTTCTGTGCATGTGTTGGTTTTCACGTTAGTACCCCGTTTCGTGATTGCCGTAGGTTCTGGGAGAGGGGACGGAGCCGCGAACTTCGCCGAGCTAGACTCCGACTTCTCCGAACCAGGCAAGCATGTTTGAACATTTGATATTGCAGATGTTTTGCATGTTCATGTGAAAGTTTGTGTGTGGCATATGAGTGTCGGTAAATACCCCGTTGCTTGTAAGGCGACGACCCGGTTGTTCCGAAGTTGCGATGACCTCTGATGAGAGGTGGCCTAATCATGTGGTGACATGAAGGGCAGCAAGGTGGTACTGTTGTAGCATGCCAGCCTTGCGTCATCCGACTTTCTTCGACGTTAACGTGGTTGGAGCCACGTTATCGATCTTTTCCCGCATGTTCCAAAGTTGCGATGACCTCTGATGAGAGGTGGCCTAATCATGTGGTGACATGAAGGGCAGCAAGGTGGTACTGTTGTAGCATGCCAGCCTTGTGTCATCCGACTTTTCCGACGTTAACATGGTTGGAGCCGTGTTATCGTCCCTTCCCCGTTCCGTGCTACCACATGTCTCATTGCCAGGATACGGTTTAGTAAGTTGGTAACCTCTTTCCGTGTACACACCAAACAGAGAGGCCGGGATGATGGTACCTTGGCCCAGGATTAAAGCCAGTCATTCGGTCAGGGGGCATGGGTGTTTCCGGTTGGGACCGAGGGGGGGGCACCCCCTTATAGCGCGCGTATAGAAATTTGATCCCATGCTACGCGAGGTTGTAGCCTCCCCGACTCAGGGTTTTTCCTGAATGTTGCCGAGGGTGATCCCTGGCTTCGGATGGATAAATTGGGTGTGTACTGGTTAGACGTATTCCTTCCAGAACACCGTAGACGGAACTAGTCCCCGTGACCACTGAAATCCGTTGGCTGTGGTTAAGTACAAACTCTGCAGAGTCAATTCGTTCCAAATCATCGTATCCATGATCAGTAATGTAGACTTTACATCCAAATCTATCCATGTGAAAATCTTGCCCCCGGTGAACAAGCTCAAGTGGTAAAATTCAATTTCATTGTTATTCCTGTGGATGGACTAACTTTATTTTCGTGTCTCATGCTTGTGATAATTTATGTCTCCGAGCTATTGTATTAATGAGTTGGGATATAAGCCCTTTATGTGATGTCGCGCAGACGTCCGACTGTGGCGTGTACTCGTTTCTCACTTTAAGCATAAGCCCTCAGACGCCCGACTGTGGCATGCACTGTCTTTACTTTCTGTTATAAGCCCTTTATGCGATGTCGCTCAGACGCTCGACTGTGGCATGCACTGTCTTTACTTTCTGTTATAAGCCCTTTATGTGGTGTCGCCCCGAACCCCGACTGTGGCATTATTATTCCGCATTTTCCTCTTGAGGAGTCTTTCAGACACTCATTTGGCACCAGCATTATTATTCCGCATTTTCCTCTCGAGGAGTCTTTCAGACACTCGTTTGGCACCAGCATTATTATCCCGCATTTTCCTCTCGAGGAGTCTTTCAGACACTCGTTTGGCACCAGTATTATTATTCCGCATTTTCCGCTCGAGGAGTCTTTCAGACACTCGTTTGGCACCCGCATTACTATTCTGCAGTTTCCGCTCGAGGCGTCATTCAGACCCTCGCTTGGCACCCAGTATTTATTATCTCTATTTCTGATCGCACTGGTTAACTTATTCATGTGCTTCATGTTTGCATTGGTTATACCTTATGTCCGAATTGTCTTGCGAGTACTTTCATAGTACTCACCTGGCTTGTTGATTTGGCCAGATGTTGACGAAGGCGATCTCTTGGATGAAGAGTTTGATAGCGCGTCCGACGCCTAGAGGAGTCCCAGTCAGTCCTGCGCGATCCCGGATATTAGTCACTTGTATCGTTTATGCTTCCGCCACCCGCAATAAGTATTCTCGAGCCTCACTCCGACGCTCGAAGAGTTGTAGTACCCTGGAATCATGTCACTCGCTTCGCGATGATATTTCCACCACCGTTATTATCGTGAGTTAGAAGTTTGCCACCCTATCCGCCGTATTGTTTTATCGGCGTGCATGTAATAAATTGTTGGGCAGTCTCTGCTCAACTCTGTATTATATTTAGTACTCCTGGTATTTTTTTCTTCTGTGACCAATGTATTGTCTATCAGTGAGAAGGAATTCTTCCTCGCTGGTCCGTAACAGGGATTGGTTTCTCAATAATTATTTTATTGAAAAACCGGTCGTGACACGAGGTGGCCTATATGGTGAACTACCTTGCGAACTGCAAGCTCTCCGCAGAGTGGCAGTTCGGCAAGGAGCCATATTGCCGAGCCCATCCGCCGCCCACGGTATGTTCTCTTTTTCTCTTTCTCTTCTCTCAGTTTTGTCGCCGAGTTCCTTTTGGCCAACTCTGACTAGTCGGCTTGTCTCGACAGAGCCCTCTTCTTCGGCCTGCAGGCGGGTCGGATGCGGGGCGCCGATTCGTCCCCGACCGGACGGAGCACGATCTGGAGGACCCTGATTTGGGGGCGGCCGCTATGGACGACAACACCGAGGCGGGCGGTAGCCAAGCCGGCGGCGAGGCAGGCGGCTCCGGGCTTGGAGTCAGCTTCGACGACTGGCCGGACGATGACGAGGCTGAAGTCGTCCCACGCCGCCAGCCGGCGCCTGGCCACGGCGCGGGTTCCTCCGCCGCGCCGCCTGCTCGGGGTGGCGGGCAAAAGCGTCGTGGCGCGCCGGGCTTGTTCGGCAGTCGGCCGAAGAAGCCCAGAGGCGGGGCAGCGGCGACCAAGCGGGAGGAGGCGGCCGCGAAGGCGGCCCGCTTCCGCAAGGCGGTGAAGCAGCCGCAGACGGTGTCGGTGTAAGTATATACTTCTTCGTGTATTCTTTTTTCT
The DNA here is from genome assembly GCF_018294505.1 of Triticum aestivum. Lineage (NCBI taxonomy): Eukaryota > Viridiplantae > Streptophyta > Magnoliopsida > Poales > Poaceae > Triticum > Triticum aestivum. Next base: position 58,763,482 of record NC_057796.1, read on the forward strand.
TGTCTCTAGTAGATCCTGAGTCCTTGTCTTTTTCTCCAAAAAACCAGGGCTCCATTGTCGCTCGAGCGGGCTGCTGCCACCTCCGTCGTTGGGTCGCCGGGAGGATCTGGGAGCACTACTCGCCGCGTGGACCCCCGTGCCGATCTTCAGGCGGCGACGGAGCGGAACGCGCGGGAGGTGCGAGAGGAGCGGGAGGCGCGGGAGGCGGAGGTGTTGAGGGCGGCCGCCGCCAAGGCGGCGCAGGAGGAGGAGGTGGCGAAGGCGCGCGCTGACGCCGCAGCCAAGGCCCAAGCAGAGGCTGCGGCTGCGGCGATGGCGGAGGGGGCCTTGCTGGTCACCCTACTACGCGTCGCGGCGCCTGGGGCCCCGGAGCCCCCGCCAGCAGAAGCTGGCGGTGACCATCCGGGGCTGGAGAGGGATGACGACGTCGTCATCCTGGAGAGGGTGGCGGCACCGACCCCGCCGACTGTGCAATCGGCCGGGGGCGAGCCGGCCGCGAGGGCTGATCTGGTGGTCCGGACGCCGTCGCGCCTGCGCGCGGGGAAGGCCGCATCAGAGCCGCAGAAGGCTGCATCAGAGCCTCAGCCGGCTGCGGGCTGCAGCTCGTCGGCCCAAGATATGGAGGCGGCCAGCGCCAGCTCAGGGTGGACGCCGGGCGGAGGGACGGCCGTGATGAACGTAGCCGCGCAGGACGTTCGGACCAGGCTACGACGCTGAGGAAGTACAACAACGAGTTCCTTGCGACGCGGGCGGCCATCCGAGTTAGTCTTCTTATCTTGCTTTTTTTTATCTTGGTTTCTTCCATGGGGGTGCGTCAGCGCACCCACTGGGTGTAGTCCCCAAGTTCCGAGTCGGCTGCTGAGCAGGCGGCTTCGAACTTCTTAGTGGATCTAGTTTTGCTGTTCTTGCTCTTATTTCGCTCTTCTGCCTGTCTTGCAGGACTACCACAATCTTCGTGCGGCTGCCTTCAACTCCCAGGCTCGGGAGCTGACCCAGAAGACCGCCGACCTAACTGAGAGCCGGGGTAAGTGCTTCGTCCTTTATCTCACGTGGGGGCGCGTCAGCGCACCCACTGGGTGTAGTCCCCGAGATTCGGGCCGACTGCTAAGCAGTCGGGTCGGATCTTCCTTGACGACTTCTTCTTATTATTTCTTCTTTCTCTGCCGTCCCTGCAGTGGCCAACGCCAGTCTAAGGGCGCAGCTGGGAGGGTCTCAGGCTGCCCTTCGTGCCAAGGAGGTCGAGTTTGCCGCCTTGGTGCAGGAACGTGACCGCCTAGCCAAGAGGTTGGCCGACCAGGAGGAGAGCCACAAGGCGGCTCTGAAGGCGGTGCAGGACAACGAAGCCGCCCTCCAGGCCGAGTATGAGACAGAGGTGGCTGGCTGGGCCGAAGCAAGGCAGACGCTGATCAATGCCTATGGCCAGATCGAAGATTTGGTTGACGGTAAGCCGCCTACTTCTTCATCCTTTCTTGCCGCCTGCCGCTTTTGGCTCGTTTTCTGACTTGGTGTTTTCTCTTCTTTCTCTTTCTTTCTTGCGCAGAGTACTTCCCTGGCTACTCTACCGCCGCCAACCAGATCATCGAGGCCCGCCGCGAGGCACGGAGGCAGGCTGGCGCCGAGATTGCACCAAACGTTAGCCGGTCGCTGGAGCAGCAGCTCTTGGCGATCTAGGCCCGCCTCCAGCCGGCTCACCGACTGCTCCGCCGGCTTCAACGTGCTGGGGCACAGGTGTTGGCCGCCCTCTGGCCCGGCGAAGTGGTTCCCCGCACCCCTAGCCGGACTGCCGACTGGCTGGAGGTGGCGGTCGGCCGCTTCGAAGCCTGGAAGGCTTCGGCGGCTCGGTCCGGCGCCAGGCGGGCACTGGAGTTCGTCAGGGCCTGGTATCCCGGCCTGAGTCTGGACCAGCTGGCTACCTGGCGGCAGCAGGCCGACACGGAGCTGGAGTCGGCGTGGCCGGCTATCATCTGGCGGGCTTCGGCGATCGCCGACTACACCGACACCAGCGCTTTCGCCCCTGAGGTAGATGACAACGGTGTTGCCCAGCCGGAGGAATGGTTCGGGCTGAACCCGGCAGACGGCGAAGACTCGGCGGAGGAGATCGACTCCAGCGACGAGGGCGAAGAAGAGGAGGACGAGGGTGAAGACGCCGGGCCGGATGGTGGGGCGGCCGGCCAGCCTCAGCTTGACCGTGCCTCCAGCAAGACGTCACGCACGGGTGCGTCGCCTGCCACCGGTGGTGATCAAGCCGAGACCCGCCAGCCGGCCACTCCTTCAGCTGGCGACGCCGTCTCCACCGACCAGCCCGGCTCCCACATCGCACCTTTAGTCTAGTCTGCTATCTTTTATTTTCCTGTCTTGTCACTTTTGGAACAATATTCTGTTAAGTTTACACAATTCCACCCACCGGGGGTGTATTCGAACTATGTCGATTGCCAGCCTGTTGGGGGCTTTATATGTATATATGACTATGCAAGTGTTTGGCTTTTCCTTGTTCTTTGCTTTTCATCCTTCTGTTGTTTCCTTTGCCGCCCTTCCTTGGTTGCCACCTCCCCAGTCAGGCAGTTGCTCTGCAATCTGTGGCTGGAGAAGTGCTTGGCCAATTGGGAGGGCAAGTACTCTAGCTTTGTTGGATTATAGCGAAGTGTTTGGGAAGCCGGCCAGCCGACTGTTCTGACAGCCGGCAAGCGTGGTCGGAGGCCGTCTTTTCGTTATACAAGTTCATTAGTCCTTAGCCGTTTTTCGTGTGGGCATCCTTTTTGCCTTGGCTCTTGCTAGTCGGACAGTCGGTTCTTCGAGCTGCGACTTTCAACAAGAGAGGACTCGGGAGCCGGCACACTACTTGTCTGACTTCAGGTAGAACTTTAATATAGCTTAAGGCGGCCAGTCCCCGGGCCGACTAGTCGAACCCGGTGCCAGACAGGAAATCAAATGTACTAATACATTCATAGATATGACACTTGTCACGCATAGATAAATGAAGGCAGTCCCCGAGCGCTCCTCGGGGGGCCTGTTGTTTCGTACTTAATACAAAAGGGTAGCATGATACATACTGCTTTCAACTGTACAATCTTCTCAGGAGGTTCGCGTTCCATGGTCGCTCCGACTCCCTGCCGGAGTCATCCCTCTTGCGTGCTCTTGGTTTTTGTGCGTCGATCAAGTAGTAGGAGTCATTGCCTAGTGCCTTGCTGATGACGAAAGGGCCTTCCCAGGGGGCCGAGAGCTTGTGCTGGCCGGCTATTCGCTAGATCAGCCGAAGCACAAGGTCGCCCTCCTGGAAAAATCTTGTCTTGACCTTGCGGTTGTGGTAACGGCGCAACCCCTGCTGGTAGATGGCGGACCGGCTGAGTGCTAACAGCCGGCCTTCTTCCAGTAGGTCGACACCGTCTTCTCTTGCTTCCTTGGCCTCCGCCTCCGTGTACATGGTGATCCGAGGTGAGTCGAACTCGATGTCGGTTGGGATGACGGCCTCGGCACCATATACAAGGAAGAATGGAGTGAAGCCGGTTGACTTGTTGGGGGTAGTACGCAGACTCCAAAGGACAGCCGGCAGCTCATCGAGCCAGCAGCCGGCCGATCGCTCCAGTGGTACAACCAGTCGGGGCTTGATGCCGGAGAGGATGAGTCCATTTGCTCGCTCGACCTGTCCGTTTGACTGCGGGTGGGCAACAGATGCTAAGTCCAGTCGGATACCCTGCGTCGCGCGGAAACGTGCCAGTGCTCCTTTGGCAAAGTTTGTGCCGTTGTCGGTGATGATGTTGTGCGGCACGCCGTACCGAGTAGTGATGTCGGTGATGAATGTCACGGCAGTCAGCCCGTTCAGCTTCTTGATCGGCTTCGCTTCGATCCACTTGGTGAACTTGTCCATGGCGACAAGCAAATGTGTCAAGCGGCCGCGGGCTGTCTTGAAAGGGCCCACCATGTCCAGTCCCCAGACGGCAAAGGGCCAGGTGAGGGGAATGGTCTTGAGTGCAGAAGCCGGCAGGTGTTGCTTGGAACTGAAGACTTGGCATCCTCTGCAGCTCTTGACTATCTCTTTGGCATCTTCCAAAGCAGTCGGCCAAAAGAAACCATGGCGGAAAGCTTTGGCCACAAGTGATCTTGAGGCTGCGTGGTGGCCGCATTCGCCTTGATGGATATCCTTGAGGATTGCCACTCCTTTTTCTAGCTCGACACAGCGCTGGAAGACTCCAGTGATGCTGTGCTTGACAAGCTCTCTGTTGATTATTGCATATGCTCCGGCTCGTCGTTGCACTAGTCTTGCTGAGATCTCATCAGCCAGCAGCTCTCTGTTGACTAGGAACTTGAGGATGGGCTGGGCCCATGATGGAGTTGTGACTTCTTCTTCTGTTAGTACGGCCACCATGACTCGGGTGGGTGGGTCGGGTGGCGTGGAATTGGAGTCGGCCACCGCTTCTTGTGTTGCTGCAGTCCCCGGGCCGACTGCTGCAGTCCCCGGGCCGACTGCTGCAGTCCCCGGGCCGACTGCTGCAGTCCCCGGGTCGGGTTCTGAAGTCCCCGGGCCGGGTGCGACTATGGCAGTCCCCGGGCCAATTGTCGAAGTCCCCGTGCCGCCTGCGGGGTTCCTCCAGTCGGATCCGGCTGCATCTGGCACAGGCGGTACGAAGATAGAGTCCGACTCTGGAGACGGCTTGATGGACGGCTTGAGGAGGCGCTGGAGGGAGAAGCCGGTCGGTATAGCCTGTCGGGTGGAGCCGATCCGTGCCAGGGCATCTGCTTGGTCATTGTCGGCCCTTGGCACGTGAAGGAACTCGCACCCTTCGAAGTACCCACTGATCTGCTGGACGAGGAATCGATAGCTCGCCATGTTTGCATCCTTGGCGTCCCAGTCGCCAGACGACTGCTGGACCACCAAGTCTGAGTCGCCATAACACAGGATCCGGCGTATGCCGAGTTCTTTGGCTAGCCGGAGCCCATGTATGAGCGCCTCGTACTCGGCCACGTTGTTGGAGGCGGCGAAGTGGATCTGCAGCGTGTATCTGAGTTTGTCGCCTTTGGGAGAGGTGAGGACGATGCCGGCTCCCAAGCCGGTGCGCATCTTGGACCGATCGAAGTGCATCCGCCAATGGGTAGAGTCGGGAGCCGGCGGTAGGTACTGGGTCTGGGCCCAGTCGACGAGGAAGTCGGACAATGCTTGGGACTTGATGGCGGTGCGGGGTTGGTAGAAGATCGTGTATGGTGCCAATGCAATGGCCCATTTAGCCACCCGGCCGGATGCATCCCGGCTGCCTATGATCTCGGCAAGCGGGGCGGTGCACACGACCGTGATGGGATGCTCTTGGAAGTAGGGCTTCAGCTTCTTGGCGGCGAAGTACACCCCATAGCACATCTTCTGGTAGTGCGGGTAGTTTTGCTTTGAGCAGGATAGTACTTCGCTTAGATAATACACCGGCCTTTGAACTAGCTGAGCTCGGCCTTCTTCCGGGCGTTGGACCACGACAACTGTATTGACCACTCGGCTGGTCGCGGCAATGTAGAGGAGCATGGGCTCCTTCTCAGTCGGTGCCGCCAGGACAGGTGGAGTGGTCAGCATCTTCTTCAGCTCATGGAAGGCTTGGTCGGCTTGGTCATTCCACTCGAAGTGAGTGGACTTCTTCATGAGTCGGTACAGGGGGAGAGCCTTCTCTCCTAGCCGGCGGATAAAGCGATTTAGGGAGGCCAAGAACCCGGTGAACTTTTGCACATCTCGCAATTTGGTGGGAATCTCCATCCTCTCGATGGCCTTGATCTTCACAGGGTTGCACTCGATGCCGCGTTCGGAGACCAGAAAGCCTAGCAGCTGGCCGGCTGGTACTCCGAACATGCATTTCTCGGGGTTGAGCTTGATTTGGAATCGGCGCAAGTTGGCGAATGTTTCTTTAAGGTCCTCCAGCAGGGTGTCGCGCTTCTGTGTCTTCACCACAATGTCGTCTACGTAGACGTGGGCATTTCTGCCGAGTTGCTTGAGGAGGCATTTCTGCATGCAACGCTGAAAAGTGGCACCGGCATTCCTCAAGCCGAATGTCATAGTCAGGTAACAGAAAGCTCCGAATGGTGTGATGAAGGCAGTCTTCAGTCGGTCTGCTGGGTCCAACTTGATTTGATGGTACCCTGAGTAGGCATCCAAAAAACTCAACAGCTCGCATCCGGCTGTGGAGTCTATCACTTGGTCAATCCGTGGCAAAGCAAACGGATCCTTGGGGCAGGCCTTGTTGAGGCTGGTGTAGTCTATACACATACGCCACTTGTTATTCTTTTTCAAAACCAAGACTGGGTTGGCAAGTCACTCTGGAAAAAATACTTCCATAATAAAGCCAGCGGCGAGGAGCTTGGCTATCTCTTCTCCTACGATTCTTCGCTTCTCTTCTGACAGTCGGCGGAGGGGCTGCTTGACCAGCTTCGCGTCGGCTCGGACGTGCAATTTGTGCTCGGCGAAATCCTTCAGGACACCTGGCATGTCCTTTGGGGACCATTCGAAGACATCTCGATTCTCACGGAGGAAGTCGACGAGCTCGCCTTCCTATTTACTGTCCAGGTTTGCCCCAATGACAGCAAACCTTTCTGGGTTCTCCGGGTCCAGAGGTATCTTCTTCGTCTCCTTGGCCGGCTGGAAGGAGCCCTGCGCATCATAATCTTTGGGGTTGGGGGAGAAAGCCAGCTGCTTGCCGACCATGGCCACAACCAGTTCCAGCATCTTCTTCTCTTCTGCCACCACGAGTGACTCGGCCAGCCGACTGCTGGCCATGGCGCACTCGATGGACTTCTTGTAGTTGCCGGCTACGGTGATGATCCCCTTTGAGCTCGACATCTTCATCTTTAAGTAGGCGTAGTGGGGCACAGCCATGAACTTGGCCAGAGCAGGTCGGCCAAGCAAAGCATGGTAGGGGCTCTCCAGATCCACCACCTCAAACCAGATCGCTTCTCGGCGAAAATGATCCTTGTCTTCGAAGAGAACATCCATCTTGATCTTGCCAATCGGGGAACAAGAAAAGCCGGGCACGATGCCATGGAACACGGTCCGGCTTGGCATGAGTTGCTTCGCCTTGATGTTCAGCTTCTCCATGGTATCGCGGTACAGTATATTGATACTGCTTCCGCCATCAATCAGGACGCGGGAGAATCGGGCAGCTCGCCTCTCCGTCGCGAGGGTGACATCCAAGACTAGTGCATAGGAGCCAGGAGACGGCATCACATCTGGGTGGTCGGCCTGGCTCCAGCTGATGGGCTTCTCGGACCAGTGCATGAACTCGAGAGCGCTAGAGGCGACTGCGTTGACCTCTTGATGCTGACGGCGCCGACTACGCCTGTCTTCAACTTGGCTTGTGAAGACGACGTAGGCGGCGTGCTCTTCAGGGAACTCATCTTGAATGGCTCCGACTGCTGGCCGAGCAGCCGGCTGCTGGGGGGGTTGGAGGCGGCGGGCCGGGAGGCGGAGGCGGCACCAACCCCTCGCCCTTGGAGATTCGCGTGAGCCAGTGGCACTTTCGGGTCGTGTAGTTGGACGGCTTCGCGCCGCTGTGGAACTTGCAGGGGGCGTCGAGAGTCTGCTCGTAGGAGAAAGCCGGCTGCCAAGCCGGCCTGCCACCCTTCTTCTTGGGAGCGGGCCGTTCTTCGGGTTGCACATCTTCAACTGTGGCCACCTGCCGACTGGTGGAAGGCGGCATAGGGGCCTTGCGCTTGTGGTCGTTCTGGTAAGGGCGTCGATTGGAGTCGCCAGCCGGCGTCTTGGGAGCCGGAGCGACCACCTTCCCAGAGGCGTCCACTCGAAGCTCGGTCTTCATCGAGGAGTCGGCCGTGGCGTACTTGTCCGCGATGATCAGCAGTTCGTCGAGGGTAGCCGGCTCATCGCAGAGGAATCGGTGCTTGAGGAGGGTGCCCTCTCGGCACCCGGCGGTGAAGTACTCGATGGCCTGAACCTCGTGCACCCCCTTGCAGGAGTTGCGGAGCTCGGCCCACCGCGTGAGGTAGTTGCTGGTCGACTCGTTTGGCCCTTGGACGCATAGGGAGAGCTGGCGAGGCTTGGGAGGCCGCTTGTACGTGCTGGTAAAGTTGCGGACAAAGACTTCCGTGAAGTCCAGCCAGCTATTGATGCTGTAGGGCTTGAGGCTGTTGAGCCAGGTGCGCGCCGTGCCCTGTAGCATGAGGGGGACGTACTTCACGGCCACGCGCCGATTGCCATTGGCTATGCTGACAGCAGTGGAGTAGTCGATGAGCCAATCTTCCGGCTTCACAGAGCCGTTGTACTTGGGCGTGTCTCTGGGGAGCGAGAACCCTTTGGGGAAGGGCTCGTCGCGGATGCGGGGGCCAAAGCATGGCGGACCGACATCATCTTCTTCTTCTAGCACCAGGGACCGAGCTAGGCGGTCGATCCGGTGGCGGGCGTCGTTCTCGCCGACTCCTTCGCGGTGGCCTAGTCGGCCACCAAGAGTCGGATGCGTGACAGGCGGCGGGGTGGGGTATCTCTCCCCTCGAGGCGGGGGAGGAGGCGGATTTCCCTGGCGCTCCACCGCTCGAGGGCGGCCTTCCGCGTCGCGCTCGATGGTGATACGAGTCCGGCTGCGGCTAGCAGCCGGCTCCTTGTCTTTCCTCACGTGGGCGCCGCTCGCAGTCGGCGACCGGGACGTCGCGGTGTGCTCCCGGCGCGGGGGATGACTATCAACGCGGGCGCCGGCTTCGTGCCGTTCTGCGGCCGCGTCGATCAGCTGCCGGATCCGCCTTGTCATGTAGAGGAGCTCATCGGCTCCCAGCCCATTTAGCTCTTCAGCGGCCGCCTGAGCGGCTCGTAGATTCTCGAGCGGGGTGGCGTAGACGGGGCGATCTGCCCCCAGCATGCTGGCGATAGCCGCGCCGCGCTTCTGGACGAAGCCGGCTCGGCTCGGCCCGCTACGCGGCGGCGTACCGAAGGCGGCGCGGTCGACTTCGCGCTGGTGGGCCTCGGTGAGGCGTCTCATGGAGGCTATCTTCTCGCCTTCCGCAATGAGGGCGAGGCGGCGTGCCTCCAAGGTCTCGACGTCGGCGTCGGCCGGGATGGGGACGGATAAGTCGTGCATCGCCGCTTGCAGGGCGTCGTGGGCGTTCTCGCCCGAGTTGGCGACATGGCTGATGACCAACACTTCGGTGACAGCGCTTCTGCCGCTGTCAGCCCGAGGGAGAGGGTCGTCGGAGACCACCACGTCAGAGGGGTAGGCGTCGAGCGATGCCATGTCGGAATCGACAAGCATCGGGTCAGTGGAGCCGACCGACTCCAAGTCTGCAGCAGGCTCGCTAGAGACGTGAAGTTGGTCGAGGAGGCTGACGAGGCGGCTCTCGGGGTAGTCCGTGCCTGCGTCAGATGCGGGCTCGTCGGAGATGCGAGCCTCGCCGAGCAGATCGGCAAGGCAGCTTGCTGCGCAGGCGTCGTCGACGCCTTGCACCGCGTCGGGGCAAACGCCATCGGGCGCAGCAGGCTGGCTACGCTCGCGGGGGAGGAAAAGGGTTCCCGTCCAGAACAGGTCTCCGGACGATGGTGCACCTGGCCCCACGGTGGGCGCCAAATGTCGGGTGGTAGGTGCGACATATGCCAACGGGTGGCTTATCATTGTGGGAGCCAGTAAGACGTCGCCGGTGCCTGGAAACGGGATGAGGCGAAGACATGCTCGCCGGCGAATCTTACCCAGGTTCAGGGCTCTCCGTGGAGATAACACCCCTAGTCCTGCTCTGCGGGGTCTCCGCATGATCACTAGATCAGAACGAGTAGCTACAAGTGCTCCTTGAGCTGTCTGGTTCAAGGGAGAAGAAGAGCAAGTCTAGCTCTCACTTCCCTCTCTATATGGTGTGTGTAACTCTAAGAAGCCAAGCCTTTGCATGGGTGCCCCGGGGGGTTTATATAGGCCTACCCCCCGGGGGTACAATTGTAATCCGGCTGGGCACGGGTCCCAGTCGTTAGTGTCTGCGCTCGCCGGCTTCTCCGCCGGCCGTTGGGGCCCGCCGACTGGTGGGTCCCGCCGGCTGCCGGCCTCCTGGTCGACAGGCCGGCCCCACCGCCTGGGGGTCTTGTCGGCGGCTGTTTACTGTAGCCTCGGCTCTGATGACGAGGGCTTCGTCGGGGTAAGCGTGGCTACAGTGTGCCGCCTCAAGGGCTCTCACTGTAGCCTTACCTCGTCTTGTCTCCTTAATGTGGCACATGTTTCGAGGGAAGGGGGTAGCCGGCTTCTGGGGGCCGGCTACGCCCCTGGCCGACTGGGGGAGGCCGAGCTGCCTTCGCGCCTCTCTCTGGCTAAAGGGGCCCGCCGCCCGTGGGCCGTACTGGCGTCTGTCGTGGATGACGTTGAGGCCAGCATGGCTACAGTGCCGAGCCGGACGGGAGATGGCCGACCCGTACAGCGTCCTGTGGCCATGCCTGCTTCGGGATTCGGGGGTAGTGGGCCGCACTGTGGCCACACCCCGTCTTGTCACCATTATGTGGGCGTAGTTTTGGTGGGTGCGGTCTTGGCCGGCTTCTTGGAGTCGGCGCTCTTCATGGCCGGCTCTTGGGAGTCGGCGTTCTCCGTGGCCGGCTTCCTGGAGTCGGCCATCTCGTAGTTATCCTGGGGGAGGTTTCTGAGGCTGGGTCGCCTTCCGAGAGTCGGCTCCGGGGGTAGCCGGCCGGGGGAAGGCGGCCCAATGCCTTGAATGCTTGAAGGCTCAAATGGCCTGGTAATTTTTGAAGAGCCAAGGGTAGTCGGTTAGGCTACCCGTGGCCATTTACTCCGACAGAGTCTCTTGTGTCCCCAACACACCCAATACAATGGTAATTGTATAGGTGCACTAGTTCGGCGAAGAGATGGTGATACAAGTGCAATATGGATGGTAGATATAGGTTTTTTTAATCTTAAAATATAAAAACCGCAAGGTAACTAATGATAAAAGTGAGTGTAAACGGTATTGCAATGCTAGGAAACAAGGCCTAGGGTTCATACTTTCACTAGTGCAAGTTCTCTCAACAATAATAACATAATTGGATCATATAACTATCCCTCAACATGCAACAAAGAGTCACTCCAAAGTCACTAATAGCGGAGAACAAACGAAGAGATTATGGTAGGTTACGAAACCACCTCAAAGTTATTCTTTCTGATCAATCTATTCAAGAGTCCGTAGTAAAATAACACAAAGCTATTCTTTCCGTTCGATCTATAATAGAGTTCGTACTAGCATAACACCTTAAGACACAAATCAACCAAAACCCTAATGTCACCTAGATACTCCAATGTCACCACAAGTATCCGTGGGTATGATTATATTGTATGCATCACACAATCTCAGATTCATCTATTCAACCAACACAAAGAACTTCAAAGAGTGCCCCAAAGTTTCTACCGGACAGTCAAGACGAAAACGTGTGCCAACCCCTATGCATAAGTTCACAAGGTCACTGAACACACATGTTGATCACCAAAACATACATCAAGTGAATCACGTGATATCCCATTGTCACCACAGATAAGCACATGCAAGACATACATCAAGTGTTCTCAAATCCTTAAAGACTCAATCCGATAAGATAACTTCAAAGGGAAAACTCAATCCATTACAAGAGAGTAGAGGGGGAGAAACATCATAAGATCCAACTATAATAGCAAAGCTCGCAATACATCAAGATCGTATCACCTCAAGAACACGAGAGAGAGAGAGATCAAACACATAGCTACTGGTACATACCCTCAGCCCCGAGGGTGAACTACTCCCTCCTTGTCATGGAGAGCGTCGGGATGATGAAGATGGCCACCGGTGAGGGATCCCCCCTCCGGCAGGGTGCCGGAACAGGGCCCCGATTGGTTTTTGGTGGCTATAGAGGCTTGCGGCGGCGGAACTCCCGATCTATTCTGTTCCCCAAAGTTTTTAGGGTATATGGATATATATAGGCAAAAGAAGTCGGTCAGCGGAGCCACGAGGGGCCCACGAGGATGGGGGCGCGCCTCCCTGCCTCGTGGCCACCTTCTTGATTCCCTGACGTACACTCCAAGTCTCTTGGATTGCTTTCGTTCCAAAAATAACTCTCCCGAAGATTTCATTCCGTTTGGACTCCGTTTGATATTCCTTTTCTTTGAAACACTGAAATAGGCAAGAAAACAGCAATTTGGGCTGGGCCTCCGGTTAATAGGTTAGTCCCAAAAATAATATAAAAGTGTATAATAAAGCCCATAACCATCCAAAACAGATAATATAATAGCATGGAACAATCAAAAATTATAGATACGTTGGAGACGTATCAAGCATCCCCAAGCTTAATTCCTGCTCGTCCTCGAGTAGGTAAATGATAAAAACAGAATTTTTGATGTGGAATGCTACCTAACATATTTATCCATGTAATTCTCTTTATTGTGGCAAGAATATTCAGATCCATAAGATTCAAGACAAAAGTTTAATATTGACATAAAAATAATAATACTTCAAGCATACTAACTAAGCAATCATGTCTTCTCAAAATAACATGGCCAAAGAAAGTTATCCCTACAAAATCATATAGTCTGGCTATGCTCTATCTTCATCACACAAAATATTTAAATCATGCACAACCCCGATGACAAGCCAAGCAATTGTTTCATACTTTTGATGTTCTCAAACTTTTTCAATCTTCACGCAATACATGAGTGTGAGCCATGGACATAGCACTATAGGTGGAATAGAATGGTGGTTGTGGAGAAGACAAAAATGAGAAGATGGTCTCACATCAACTAGGCGTATCAACGGGCTATGGAGATGCCCATCAATAGATATCAATGTGAGTGAGTAGGGATTGCCATGAAACGGATGCACTAGAGCTATAAGTATATGAAAGCTCAATAGAAGAAACTAAGTGGGTGTGCATCCAACTCGCTTGCTCAGGAAGACCTAGGGCATTTTGAGGAAGCCCATCATTGGAATATACAAGCCAAGTTCTATAATGTAAAATTCCCACTAGTATATGAAAGTGACAACATAGGAGACTCTCTATCATGAAGATTATGGTGCTACTTTGAAGCACAAGTGTGGTAAAAGCATAATAGCATTGTCCCTTCTCTCTTTTTCTCTCATTTTTTTATTTTTTTTGGGCCTTTTCTCTTTTTTTATGGCCTCTTTTTTTCTTTCTTTTTTATTTTCGTCCGGAGTCTCATCCCGACTTGTGGGGGAATCATAGTCTCCATCATCCTTTCCTCACTCGAACAATGCTCTAATAATGATGATCATCACACTTTTATTTACTTACAACTCAATACCTAGAACAAGATATGACTCTATGTGAATGCCTCCGGCGGTGTACCGGGACGTGCAATGAATCAAGAGTGACATGTATGAAAGAATTATGAACGGTGGCTTTGCCACAAATACGATGTCAACTGCATGATCATGCAAAGCAATATGGCAATGATGAAGCGTGTCATAATAAACGGAACAGTGGTAAGTTGCATGGCAATATATCTCGGAATGGCTATGGAAATGCCATGATAGGTAGGTATGGTGGCTGTTTTGAGGAAGGTATATGGTGGGTGTATGATACCGGTGAAAGGTGCGCGGTATTAGAGAGGCTAGCAATGGTGGAAGGGTGAGAGTGCGTATAATCCATGGACTCAACATTAGCCATAAAGAACTCATATACTTATTGCAAAAATCTATTAGTTATCGAAACAAAGTACTACGCGCATGCTCCTAGGGGGATAGATTGGTAGGAAAAGACCATCGCTCGTCCCTGACCGCCACTCATAAGGAAGACAATCAATAAATAAATCATGCTCCGACATCATCACATAACGGTTCACCATACGTGCATGCTACAGGAATCACAAACTTTAACACAAGTATCTCTCAAATTCACAACTACTCAACTAGCATGACTCTAATATCACCATCTTCATATCTCAAAACAATCATAAGGAATCAAACTTCTCATAGTATTCAATGCACTTTATTCGAAAGTTTTTATTATATCCCTCTTGGATGCCCATCATATTAGGACTAAATTCATAACCAAAGCAAATTACCATGTTGTTCTAAAGACTCTCAAAATGATATAAGTGAATCATGAGAGTTCATCTATTTCTTCAAAATAAAACCACCGCCGTGCTCTAAAAGGATATAAGTGAAGCACTAGAGCAAATGACAAACTACTCCAAAAGGTATAAGTGAAGATCAATGAGTAGTCGAATAATTGTGCAACTATGTGAAGACTCTCTAACATTTAAGAATTTCAGATCTTGGTATTTTATTCAAACAGCAAGCAAAACAAAATAAAACAAAATGACGCTCCAAGCAAAACACATATCATGCGGTGAATAAAATATAGCTCCAAGTAAAGTTACCGACGAACGAAGACGAAAGAGGGGATGCCTTCCGGGGCATCCCCAAGCTTAGGTGCTTTATTATCCTTGAATATTACCTTGGGGTGCCTTGGGCATCCCCAAGCTTAGGCTCTTTCCACTCCTTATTCCATAGTCCATCGAATCTTTACCCAAAACTTGAAAACTTCACAACACAAAACTCAACAGAAAACTCGTAAGCTTCGTTAGTATAAGAAAATAAAACCACCACTTAGGTACTGTTGTGAACTCATTCTAAATTCATATTGGTGTACTATCTACTGTATTCCAACTTCTCTATTGTGAACGGAAGTTTTTAGGGTATATGGATATATATAGGCGAAAGAAGTCGGCCAGGGGAGCCACGAGGGGCGCACGAGGGTGGGGGGCGCGCCCAGGGGGGCAGGCGTGCCTCCCTGCCTCGTGGCCACCTCGTAGCTTCCCTGACGTACACTCCAAGTCTCCTAGATTGCTTCCGTTCCAAAAATAACTCTCCCGAAGGTTTCATTCCGTTTGGACTCCGTTTGATATTCCTTTTCTTTGAAACACTGAAATAGGCAAGAAAACAGCAATTTGGGCTGGGCCTCCGGTTAATAGGTTAGTCCCAAAAATAATATAAAAGTGTATAATAAAGCCCATAAACATCCAAAACGGATAATATAATAGCATGGAACAATAAAAAATTATAGATACGTTGGAGACGTATCAGCCCCCTACCTGGCGCACCAAAGATGTCGGGGGAAAAGACACCTACGGGAGCACGAGGAATCCCTTTTGCTACGGTTGGCGGGCGTTGGGCTGTGGAAAGAGCGGGATTGAGATATCAACGTGGGGGGAATTATCCAGGTTCGAGCCGCAAGTGAAGCGTAATACCCTACTCCTGCTGGTTTTTGTTTATCTGGTGTTCTTGGACTAGCTACAAGGCGTGCGGGGTCCAAAAAGTCTGAATCCTCTCCCAGTATGCCGCGGGCCTCCTTCTATAGACAAAGGGGCTGCCACAGTGGCACACAGGAGGTGGAAAGCTATACAGTGGTCGAGACTATCCTCTGGCACCAAAGGACAAATGCATTTAATGCGTTGCCGACGTGCCCTTCTTGCTTTATCTGGGACGGCAAGGAAGCCCGTCCCAGCTGTCGCCACCTCGCCTGGCTTCGACGTGCGTCCGAACTGACGAGGCGGGTAGTGCCACGCGGGCGGGCTGCCTGCTGAGTTGGTGCGGTGGCAGAGCCTTCACGAAGATCTGCATGCCACCACGCAGGTGCTTGCTGAGTTGGCCTAGAGGCCGCACGTCACCATGCAGCTGCATGGGAACGGCGGCGGAGTCTTGGCAGATGTGGGCCTGGCTGCGGCCCCGCGGATGTCTTCGGCAAGAGTCTTATCGGGGCCCCGACAAGAGTCTTGCCGTGGCATCGTGGTCGTCCCCGACAAGGGGCTTGCCGGGGGTCTCGTGGGTATCCTTAGCAAGGATCTTGCCGAGGATCTTCGTCTTCTGGTTATTCATCTAGTCTTGTATGCTTCTGGTCTTCACAAAGATCTGCATGCCACCATGGAGGCACTTCCCGAGCCTTGGTTCCAATGTGGTTGGAGGGCATCGGAACTCTCAGGCTCAAGGGTGGCAGCCTTGCTGGCGTTGGGCAAGTTGCCCCGGCAAGGCTCTTGCCGGGGCTGTGGAGGCCACCCCGGCAAGGGCCTTGCCGGGGGAGTCCACCTCGCCCTTCTGCTCTTTGTGTTTCCGTCTTGGTGTTGGTCCAGTCGTCTTGTGCCTTTGCTTCCTGTGCCCCTCCAAGCGCGGCCAGGGGCATGGGGCTGCAACTGCCCGCGCACAAGTAAAGGGGTACAAAAAGGGGCCCCTACTTTTGTACACCGACATTTAGCATTGATATTTTGAAAACCATGGTTGCTTGTTGGTATGCTTGAGTATTTTAAGTCCTCATGTCAAAACAAGACTATTGCTTTGAACCATATAAAAGTCCAAATGTCCATGCTACAAAGAAAAGAATATGAGATGACATGTTAGGCAGCATTCCACATCAAAAATTCTGTTTTTATCATTTACCTACTCGAGGACGAGCAGGAATTAAGCTTGGGAATGTTGATACGTCTCCAACATATCTATAATTTTTTATTGTTACATGCTGTTATATTATCATTCTTGGATGTTTTATAATCATTTTATAGTCATTTTATATCATTTTTTGGTACTAACCTATTCACATAGTGCCAAGTGTCAGTTGTTGTTTTTTGCATGTTTTTTACATCACAGGAAATCAATACCAAACGGAGTCCAAACACAGCGAAACTTTTTGTGGATTTTTTATGGACCAGAAAGACATCCAGTGGGCAGAAGAAGCACCTGGGGGGTTCTCCGAGGGGAGCACAACCCACCAGGGCGCGCCTGGAGGCTCAGGCGCGCCCTGGTGGGTTGTGCCCACCTCAGTTGCCTTCCGAACCGCCTCTTTACTCTATAAATACCCAAATATTCCAGAAACCCTAGGGAGGTCGACGAAAATCAATTCCAGCCGCCGCAAGTTCCAGAACCACCAGATCCAATCTAGAAACCATCACGGAGGGGTTCATCATGTCCATCGGTGCCTCTCCGATGATGCGTGAGTAGTCTTTTGTAGACCTACAGGTCCGTAGTTAGTAGCTAGATGGCTTCCTCTCTCTCTCTTTTGATTCTCAATACAATGGTCTCTTGGAGATCTATATGATGTAACTCTTTTTGCGGTGTGTTTGTTGGGATCAGATGAACTTTGAGTTTATGATCAGATCTATCTTTTTATCCATGAAAGTTATTTGAGTCTTCTTTGATCTCTTATATGCATGATTGCTTATAGCCTCGTATTTCTTCTCCGATATTTGGGTTTTGTGTGGCCAACTTGATCTATTTATCTTGAAATGGGAAGAGGTGCTTTGTGATGGGTTCGATCTAACGGTGCTTGATCCCAGCGACATAAGGGGAACCGACACGTATGTATCGTTGCTATTAAGGATAACAAGATGGGGTCTATTTCTACATAAATAGATCTTGTCTACATCATGTCATCGTTCTTATTGCATTACTCCGTTTCTCCAAGAACTTAATACACTAGATGCATGCTGGATAGCGGTCGATGTGTGGAGTAATAGTAGTAGATGCAGGCATGAGTCGGTCTACTAATCTTGGATGTGATGCCTATATAATGATCATTGCTAGGATATCGTCATGATTAATTATTTGAAGTTATATCAATTGCCCAATAGTAATTCGTTTACCCACCCTTTGCTATTTTTCTCGAGAGAAGCCATTAGTGAAATCTACGACCCCCGGGTCTCTTCCTTATTATATTTGCCTTTGCAATCTACTTCATTTGCTTTTATTTTCAAATAAACCAAAAATACAAGAATACCTTGCTGCACTTTATTTTATTTGGTGTTCGATCTATCAACTTATTACAACTTTCTCACGCCTGTTTGCCAATTTCTGGCGCCGTTACCCGAAAGGCATTGACAACCCCTTTAATACGTCGGGTTGCAAGTATTTGTTACTTGTGTGCAGGTGATGTTTATGTAGTGTTCCTTGGTTCTCCTACTGGTTCGATAACCTTTGTTCTCATCACTGAGGGAAATACCTACCGTCGCTATGATGCATCATCCCTTCCTCTTTGGCAAAATACTGACATAGTCTAGCAGACATCACGGTGCACGCCGCAAGCCGGGATAGGGAAGATCATAGTAGTAGCTCAGTGCTCTGGAACTCGGTGGCGTGAGGAAGGTGTTGTTATGGTGTGTCTTCTGGAGAGGAGCGACCTCTCATTTAAAGGCACAGGAGAAGGAGGCGAACATGCAGCGACGGGAGGTGAAGCAAACTAGGGAGATGAAACGAACAAGCAGCAACCGAAGGATGCAGCGTCCGTATTCAATCTCCACTACAGAAAAACTTTTCAGGTCTCGTGTTACCTTTCATATACCAGTCGTGCATGGCAAAAAATTAGACAATGGCTCAGCTCATTCCTCCAACCCGCGACGCGATGTGGCGTGGCGGGCGGCGGAGGAGGAGCGCGCGTGATTGTCTCTCTTATTCTCATCCTCATACATGTGGAGAAACAACCTTCCTTATAAAAATGTCTAACTCCTACTAGGTGAGCAGTATGAGACTAAACTTTAGTCCTACATCTTGCCTAGCATGAATGGTCTAAGTGGGTCTCTAGAATTTATTAGGAATTCTGAAAATTCTATTGGGCTGAGCCAAAAGTAGACTAATTTCAGCAATCCCCCACCAGATACGAGAGACACACAAAATTTGCCTTTGGTTCCAAAATATTGTTTCTATACCGTTACTGCAATGGAGACTGTTAAGTTGAACTTCCACCTAGAACTCTATGCTATACTAGTAAGCAACTTAAACAGTAGACCAGGCGTTAAACTGCAAGTTTTCTGCGAATCTACCTTCACAAAAAGCATTGACATATATTGGAAAATAAATGTCCATGATGTATACCAAAACTATACAATATTTGTTAAAGATGTAGCCGTGTGTCGAAGAAAAATGGGAAACACGAAGAAAGCCGGTGAAAATCGATGAAACTGAAAAAAGAAACACCTAAAAAATGAAGAAATTAAAAAGACGAAGAAAACTGTTAAAATCCATTAGAAAACAAAAAAATAAAACAAAACAAACTAGAGAAATCAGTGAAGAAACATAAAAAATGAAAAACAAAGAAAAACACAAAAACCCATGAAAAAATAAAGAAAAAGCAAGAAAACCAAAGAACACCAGGGATAACATGTAATAAAAGGGGAAAAGAACCAAGGAAAACCGGACTAGTCCAGGTCCAGCCACTATACATTGACCGAACCAGCAAGTTCATGTTTAAATATACGGTGAACGGCTTTCAATACAGTGAACATTTTTGTATTATACGCTAAACATTTTAAAAATATGCTTTGAACCTTTTGTAAAATATGCTGAACAATTTCTTAGTGTATGATGAACATTTTCAAAATGTAGTTTGACCTATTTTGTAGAATTTGTTGAAGAATTTCTTAGTATATGATGAACATTTTTTATAATACATGGTAAACTTTTTAAATATACGATGAACATTCTCTTAATATGTAGTGAACATTTTCGGCACATGGTGAACTATTTGAATATTGATTTAAAAAAATTATAATATATAATAAAAATAAAAAAACGATCTTATAAATGTCAAGAAGTTGAGGAGGCGTCATATAAAGTAATCAAATTACAAGTCAAGAGGCCGGATGTGCTGGAATGTCAGTTTAGCTATTATGTCATGTCAATTAGTACTCCCTTTGTAAACTTTTATAAGATCGTTACTTTAGTGATCTAAACGATCTTATAAACGTTTACAAAGGGAGTACTTAGTACTAGTTGTTTCCTGTAATATCGTGGCTCATGGCAGTATGTAAGCCGGAGTGTGGGTGGAGGGCGGCACGATATGAATAAAACCATAAATTTCCTTATCTTGCATTGTTTCCTTAGCTTCATGTTTTCTGTTGTCGTCTTCATGCCTTGGCATGATATCAACAGTTCATCGACCAAAAAACTCTCCTTTTGCCTTGTTCGCTCTGTCAGCTACTTGAATCTTCCAAGTCTTGTAGAAAGAGTTCCTCCTCTCCTCTGTTTATCTTCCAGTTTGAGTGGAATCAGCCCAGAACTATTTCGATGTGTTTATGCCCAGACCTATTGCAACATAAGTGTCTTGCAGCTCAATGTTTTGACAGCATATGATGTACTAGTTCTTCATCACAACATAAAAGGTTGCAATAGGTTCAGCCTTTCAGGTAAATGGTGATTTACCAAATGGGTGAAATTTTGCTTCCACAAAGTATTTTAAGACTGAATATTTTGATAATGGTTGGCTCTTTTGGTTTTTGGCTGTGACTACTGCTGTACTGCAAATATCAATTCCTTAAAAAAGTGAAAAGTACATGTCTATTAAGATTTGAGATTTTTTTTTCAGCCCAAGAAAATGATTTTGGTGTTTCCAAAACAATTCTGATTCTTAGAAATCCTTCCAGAACTACTCTTTTTGGTGTTTGTGTTGTGGTTATTACTGTACTACTCCACAACCCATCATCTAATAACTACTCCACAATGCATTCCCTTAGGCCCAAATATGGTGAAGTGTCATGTAGTCGACGTTCACATGACACCACTAAGGGAATCACAACATACATACTATCAAAATATCGAACACATATCAAGTTCACATGATTACTTGCAACATGATTTCTCCTGTGACCTCAAGAACAAAAGTAACTACTCACAAATGATAATCATGCTCAAGATCAGAGGGGTATTAAATAGCATATTGGATCTGAACATATAATCTTCCACCAAATAAAGCATATAGTAATCAACTACAAGATGTAATCAACACTACTAGTCACCCACAAGCACCAATCTATAGTTCCAGTAACAAGATTGAACACAAGAGATGAACTAGGGTTTGAGATGAGATGGTGTTGTTGAAGATTTTGATGGAGATTTCCTTCCCCAAGATGGGAGAGTTTTTGGTGATGATGATGATGATGATTTCCCCCTCCGGGAGGGAAGTTCCCCCAGTGGAATCGGTCCACCGGAGGGCAAAAGTGCTCCTGCCCAAGTTTCTCCTCGAGACGGCGGCGCTCCATCCCGAAATTCCTCTCCTTATTTTTTTCTAGGTCAAAATGACCTATATACCAGAAGATGGGCACCAGAGGTGGGCCTGGGTGAGCACAACCCACCAGGGCGCGCCTGGGGGCCCAGGCGCACCCTGGTGTCTTGTGCTCACCAGGGTGGCCCCCTCTGGTACTTATTTGCTCCAATATTCTTCATATATTCCACAAAAATTCTCCGTGATGTTTTAGCTTATTTGGAGTTGTTCAGAATAGGTATCCTGACGTAGCTTTTCCAGGTCCATATTTCCAGCTGCCGGAATTCTCCCTCTTTGTGTGTACCTTGCATATTATGAGAGAAAAGGCACTAGAATTACTCCAAAAGGCATTATTATGCATAAAAACATCATAAATAATAGAAGGAAAACATGATGCAAAATGGACGTATCAATGATTTTGGGAATTAATAAAAACTATTGGCGAAAGAATCAACCGAAGGGGGCCCACACCCTGGCCACAAGGGTGGGGGGCACACCCACCCCCTGGGCACACCCTCCGTCCTTGTGGGCCCCCTGGACCTCCACCAACCTCAACTCCAACTCCATATATTCATGTTCGGGGAGAAAAAATCAGAGAGAAGGATTCATCGCGTTTTACGATATGAAGCCGCCATAAAGCCCTGTTCTTCCTTGGAAGGGCAGATCTGGAGTCCGTTCAGGGCTCCAGAGAGGGGAAATCGTCGCCATCGTCATCATCAACCATCCTCCATCACCAATTTCATGATGCTCACCGCCATGCGTGAGTAATCTCATCGTAGGCTTGCTGGACTATGATGGATTGGATGAGATTTACTATGAAATCGAGTTAGTTTTCTTAGGGTTTGATCCCTAGTATCCACTATGTTCTAAGATTGATGTTGACTTTGCTATGCCTAATGCTTGTCACTAGGGCCCAAGTGCCATGATTTCAGATCTGGACCTATTATATTTTCATGAATATACTTGTGTTCTTGATCCTATCTTGCGAGTTATAGTCACCTACTATGTGTTATGATCCGGCAACCCTGGAGTGACAATAGTCGGGACACTTCCCGGTGATGACTGTAGTTTGAGGAGTTCATGTATTCACTAAGTGCTAATGGTTTGGTCCAGTACTCTATTAAAAGAAGGCCTTAATATCCCTTAGGTTCCAATAGGACCCCACTGCCACGGGAGGGTAGGACAAAAGATGTCATGCAAGTTCTTTTCCATAAGCACGTATGACATACGTGCCTACATTATGTTGGTGAATTGGAGCTAGTTCTGTGTCACCCTATGTTATAACCGTTGCATGATGAATGTCATCCGACATAATTATCCATCATTGATCCATTGCCTACGAGCTTTTCACATATTGATTTTTGCTTAGTTACTTTTCCGTTGCCACTGTTACGATTGCTACAAAACTGCTATTGTTACTTTTGCCAATGTTACCGTTAGTTCCATACTACTTTGCTACTAAATACTTTGCTGCAGATATTAAGTCTTTCAGGTGTGGTTGAATTGACAACTCACCTGCTAATACTTGAGGATATTCTTTGGCTCCCCTTTTGTCGAATCAATAAATTTGGGTTGAATACTCTACCCTCGAAAACTGTTGCAATCCCCTATACTTGTGGGTTATCAAGACCTGATGTGTCTCACATGGAGTTAACCAAATCACTTAGAGTAGGTTCTTTCTTTCAGCTACCCCATTTGACTGAGGTGAATAGAGAGGCATCCTCTCATGGATTATACCATGTTCTGCACAGAAAGAATCAAATTCATTAGAGAAATACTCTCCACCACCATCGGGCCTAAGCCTCTTGATCTTTCAATCAAGTTGGTTTTCCGCTTCATCTTTATAGATCTTGAAAAAATTCAAAGCCTCATCTTTTGATTTCAGGAGATACACATGACAGTATCTAGTGGTGTCATCAATTAAGGTCATGAAATTTTTCTTTCCACCTTTTGTTAAAATACCATTCATTTCACAAAGATCTGAATGTATGAGCTCTAGTGGCGCAAGATTTCTTGTTTCCGCAGTTGTATGAGACTTACGAGGTTGCTTAGCTTGCACACAAACTTGGCACTTAGATCCCTTGACAACGGTGAAATTAAGGATTAAGTTCAACTTGGCTAGCCTCGTCATGCAACCAAAGTTAATATGACAGAGACGTGAATGCCACACATTTGATTCACTATTGGTGCAAACATGATTAACAACTTTATTGCAAACATCTGACAAGGATAGACGAAACAAGCCTCCTGATTCATAGCTGATAACCCACAAGTAGAGGGGATCGCAACAGTTTTCGAGGGTAGAGTATTCAACCCAAATTTATTGATTCGACACAAGGGGAGCCAAAGAATTTTCTCAAGTATTAGCAGTTGAGTTGTCAATTCAACCACACCTGGATAACTTAATATCTGCAGCAAAGTATTTAGTAGCAAAGTAGTATGGAAGTAACGGTAACGGTAGCAAAAGTAACAGTAGCAGTTTTGCAGCAATTGTAACAGTGGCAACAGTAAAGTAACTAAGCAAAGATCAATATGTGAAAAGCTCGTAGGCATTGGATTGGTGATGGAGAATTATGTCGGATGCGATTCCTCATGCAACAGTTATAACATACGGTGACACAGAACTAGCTCCAGTTCATCAATGTAGTGTAGGCATGTATTTCGAATATAGTCATACGTGCTTATGGAAAAGAACTTGCATGACATCTTTTGTCCTACCCTCCCGTGGCAGCAGGGTCCTATTGGAAACTAAGGGATATTAAGGCCTCCTTTTAATAGAGTACCGGACCAAAGCATTAACACTTAGTGAATACATGAACTCCTCAAACTACGGTCATCACCGGTAAGTATCCCGGTTATTGTCACTTCGGGGTTAACGGATCATAACACATAATAGGTAACTATAGACTTGCAAGATAGGATCAAGAACTCACATATATTCATGAAAACATAATAGGTTCAGAATCTAAAATCATCGCACTCGGGCCCTAGTGACAAGCATTAAGCATAGCAAAGTCATAGCAACATCAATCTCAGAAAATAGTGGATACTAGGGATCAAACCCTAACAAAACTAACTCGATTACATGGTAAATCTCATCCAAGCCATCACCGTCCAGCAAGCCTACAATGGAATTACTCACGCACGGCGGTGAGCATCATGAAATTGATGATGGAGGAAGGTTGATGATGATGATGGCGACGGATTCCCCTCTCCGGAGCCCCGAACGGACTCCAGATCGGCCCTCCCGAGAGAGATTAGGGCTTGGCGGCGGCTCCGTATCGTAAAACGCGATGAATCCTTCTCTCTGATTTTTTTCTCCCCGAACATGAATTTATAGAGTTGGAGTTGAGGTCGGTGGAGCTCCAGGGGGCCCACGAGGTAGGGGGCGCGCCCCCCACCCTCGTGGATAGGGTGTGGGCCCCCTGGTCTTGATTCTTTCGCCAGTATTTTTTATATATTCCAAAAATATTCTGCGTGAAGTTTCAGGTCATTCCGAGAACTTTTATTTCTGCACAAAAATAACACCATGGCAATTCTGCTAAAAACAGTGTCAGTCCGGGTTAGTTCCATTCAAATCATGCAAGTTAGAGTCCAAAACAAGGGCAAAAGTGTTTGGAAAAGTAGATACGTTGGAGACATATCAACTCCCCAAGCTTAAACCTTTGCTTGTCCTCAAGCAATTCAGTTGACAAACTGAAATTGATAAAGAAAAACTTTTACAAACTCTGTTTGCTCTTGTTGTAAATATGTAAAGCCAGCATTCAAGTTTTCAGCAAAGATTATGAACTAACCATATTCAAAATAACACTTAGGTCTCATGTTTACTCATATCAATGGCATAATCAACTAGCGAGCAATAATAATAAATCTCGGATGACAACACTTTCTCAAAACAATCATAATATGATATAACAAGTTGGTATCTCACTAGCCCTTTCTGAGACCGCAAAACATAAATGCAGAGCACCTTTGAAGATCAAGGACTGACTAAACATTGTAATTCATGGTAAAAGAGATCCAGTCATACTCAATATAAATTAATAGTAATTGATGCAAATGACAGCGGTGCTCTCCAACTGGTGCTTTTTAATAAGAGGAGGATGAGTCAACATAAAATTAAGTAGATAGGCCCTTCGCAGAGGGAAGCAGGGATTTGTAGAGGTGCCAGAGCTCGGTTTTGAAATAGAGATAAATAATATTTTGAGCGGCATACTTTCATTGTCAACATAACAACCGAGAGATCTCGATATCTTCCATGCTACACACATTATAGGCGGTTCCCAAGCAGAATGGTAAAGTGTATACACCCCCACCACCAACAAGCATCAATCCATGGCTTGCCCGAAACAACGGGTGCCTCCAACTAACAACAGTCCTGGGGGAGTTTTTACAAATATTTTAATTTGGTTTGAGCATGGGACTGGGCATCCCGGTGACCAGCCATTTTCTCGTGAGTGAGGAGCGGAGTCCACTCCTCTTGAGAATAACCCGCCTAGCATGGAAGATACAGACAGCCCTAGTTGATACATGAGCTATTCGAGCATATAAAACAGAATATCATTTGAAGGTTTAGAGTTTGGCACATACAAATTTACTTGGAACGGCAGGTAGATACCACATATAGGAAGGTATGGTAGACTCATATGGAATAACTTTGGGGGTTATGGAAGTGGATGCACAAGCAGTATTCCAGCTTAGTACAAGTGAAGGCTAGAAAAAGACTGGGAAGCGACCAACTAGAGAGCGACAACAGTCATGAACATGCATTAAAATTAATAAACATTGAGTGCAAGCATGAGTAGGATATAATCCACCATGAACATAAATATCGTGGAGGCTATGTTGATTTTGTTTCAACTACATGCGTGAACATGTGCCAAGTCAAGCCACTTGAATCATTCAAAGGAGGATACCACCCCACTATACCACATCACAACCATTTTAATAGCATGTTGGCACGCAAGGTAAACCATTATAAACTCCTAGCTAATTAAGCATGGCATAAGCAACTATAATCTCTAATTATCATTGCAAACATGTTTCATTCATAATAGGCTGAATCAGGAACGATGAACTAATCATATTTACAAAAACAAGAGAGGTCGAGTTCATACCAGCTTTTCTCATCTCAATCAGTCCATCATATATCGTCATTATTGCCTTTCACTTGCACGACCGAACGGTGTGGATAATAATAATAATAGTGCACATGCATTGGACTAAGCTGGAATCTGCGAGCATTTAATACAAAGGAGAAGACAAGGTAACATGGGCTCTTTGTTAAATCAACAATAATGCATATAAGAGCCACTTCAACATTTTCATTATGGTCTTCTCCTCTCGACCCCAAAGAAAAGAAAAGAAATAAAACTATTTACACGGGAAAGCCCCCGACAAGCAAAAGAAGAACAAGAATCTTTTTGGGTTTTCTTTTAATTATTACTACTACAAGCATGTAAAGTAAACTAGCTAAAAGCTACAACTAATTTTTTTGGTTTTTCTTAAGGTTATTCAAGCACACAAGAAGAAAGCGAGAAAAAGAAAATAAACTAGCATGGTGATACGTCTCTGTCGTATCTATATTTTTTGATTGTTCCATGCCAATATTCTACAACTTTCATATACTTTTGGCAACTTTTTATACTTGGGACTAACATATTGATCCAGTGCCCAGTGCCAGTTCTTGTTTGTTGCATGTTTTATGTTTCGCAGAATATCCATATCAAACGGAGTCCAAACGGGATAAAAACGGACGGAGGATTATTTTGGAATATTTGTGATTTTTGGGAACTAAAATCAACGCGAGACGGTGCCCGAGGTGGCCACGAGGGTGGGGCCCACGCCCACTCCAGGCAGGCGCGCCCCTGACCCTCGTGGGCCACCCGTAAGGCGGTTGATGCCCTTCTTCGGCCGCAAGAAAGCTAATTTTTGGAAAAAGATCTGGCCGAAGGTTTCAATCCAATCGGAGTTACGGATCTCCATATATACACGAAACGGTGAAAGGGCAGCAGACGGGAACGCAGAAACAAAGAGAGACAGAGAGACAGATCCAATCTCGGAGGGGCTCTCGCCCCTCCCACGCCATGGAGGAAAAGGACCAGAGGGGAAACCCTTCTCCCATCTAGGGAGGAGGTCAAGGAAGAAGAAGACGAAGGGGCCCCCTCTCCCCTTCTCTTCCGGTGGCGCCGGAACGCTGCCGTGGCCACCATCATCACCGCAATCTTCACCAACAACTTCACCGCCATCATCACCAACTCTTCCCCCCTCTATGCAGCGGTGTAACCTCTCTCTTACCCGCTATAATCTCTACTTAAACATGGTGCTCAACGCTATATATTATTTCCCTATGATGTATGGCTATTCTATGATGTTTGAGTAGATCAGTTTTGTCCTATGGGTTATTTGATGATCAAGATTGGTTTGAGTTGCATGTTTTATTATTGGTGTTGTCCTATGGTGCTCTCTGTGTCGCGCAAGCGTGAGGGATTCCCGCTGTAGGGTTTGCAATATGTTCATGATTTGCTTATGGTGGGTGGCGTGAGTGACAGAAGCACAGACCCGAGTAAGTAGGTTGTTTGCGTATGGGATAAAGAGGACTTGATACTTTAATGCTATGGTTGGGTTTTACCTTAATGATCTTTAGTAGTTGCGGATGCTTGCTAGAGTTCCAATCATAAGTGCATATGATCCAAGTAGAGAAAGTATGTTAGCTTATGCCTCTCCCTCAAATAAAATTGCAATAGTGATTACCGGTCTAGTTATCGATTGCCTAGGGACAAATAACTTTCTCGTAACAACAAACTCTCTACTAAAACTAACTTAGTTGTGTCTTTACCTAAATAGCCCCTAGATTTTATTTACGCGCTCTTTATCTTCTTGCAAACCTATCCAAAAACACCTACAAAGTACTTCTAGTTTCATACTTGTTTCCAGTAAAGCGAACGTCAAGTGTGCATAGAGTTGTATCGGTGGTCGATAGAACTTGAGGGAATATTTGTTCTACCTTTAGCTCCTCGTTGGGTTCGACACTCTTACTTATCGAAAGAGGCTACAATTGATCCCCTATACTTGTGGGTTATCACATGGATATTACAATGAAAAAGTATGAGCACCGACAACTAGCATGAGTGTGTGAATATGAATGTAATGTCGGTGGGAAATACGTACTCCCCCAAGCTTAGGCTTTTGGCCTAAGTTGGTCTATGCCCATGGATCAAAGTTGTCCTCTCTTGTGCACTGAGGAGGATCCTCAGAGTGCCACTGGTTAGCGATCTCCTTCGGATCCCACTGATAAACAGACTGACGGTGAGGATCAAGTGGTGGCTCCGGCTCGGGCTCTGGAGCTGATGTTAATTAGGCTCCGGTAGGCATGAATGGCCTCCGGCAGAACAAGGTACATGCCTGAAAATATGTTGAACAAAGAAGGAGCAGGCAAGGTAATAGTCTCAAAGTAATTTTTATCAAATATCAGTCTATAGTTAAGCATCTTTTTCTTATTCTTAATAATAAAATCATGTGCTACCATACTCTTATAGTCTAGAAAAATAGGAGGCAGCAACTTTTCTTCTTTCTCATAATGTCTAAAAGGTATCTCAAAATATTTAGCAAGACGCGAAGCAAAGATACCTCCAAAGATGGGACCCTTCGTACGGTTCAGATTTAACCGCTTAGCAACAATAGTGCCTAAACTAAAAGTGGTATCACGAAACAAAGCATGGCACAGAATAACAATATCAGGGGCACTAAGATTTCCACAGTTCCCGTGACCAATTAAGCATCTACTAGCAAATATTGCAAAGTAACGTAGAACAGGAAAGTGAAAGATAGTAATTCTTGCATCGAAAACCTTCCTCGTCTCCCCTACAGCGACCATATCAATAAACCCTTCCACATCATTACGATGTGGTTCCTCTATGCTGCCCTCAAAGGGCAACTTGCAAACCCCACAAAAGTCATAAAGTGACATCTCCTTATACTCATCATATAAATAAAAATCCACCGAAGGTGGCGATCTCCTAGCATGGAAATGAAAAATTTTGCACAAAAATATTAGTGAGTAGGAGATACTGATCGAGCTGGTCGTGGAGGAAGTCGTTGAGGCCTGCATTCTCAGCCAAATAATAAAAATCATCATGATTCCCGGCTGCTCTCAAGAACTCATCACAAGGCCATTCACATGGCCGAACCTCCGCGGTGCGAGGGAGATTATATTTGGGCTTCTTATCCTCTTCACTTTGCTTATCCTTCGAGCTTCGGCTTGAAGAGCCCCTCAATAATCTCTTCATCATTTTTTGAAAATTTATGAAATTTTTAGTAACTCAAAATAAAAGTGAACCAAACTCAACAAAATTGATAGCAACTACTCCCGCAAGTGCCTAGAGACTATATCATGCATTAGAACTACTTGGGACCATATAAATTTGACATGCAAGCTCAAGAACAGGGTCACCTAAGCAGCAAAAATTTGCAATGAATAAAGCACTAGAACAAAAACTAATTGGACCATTGGAGGAGTCACATCACTACAAAAAATACACTTCCATGATGATACGTGTTTGTCACAGTAGGTCGCATTTTTTGTCATGCATGTACATCCATGACGATTTTATGACAGAATCAAGATAGTCATACCTGTGCTGTCGTAGAAGTGTTCCATGACATTACCAAAATTATCATCACGGAAGTGTCCACTTCCATGACGATAAATCGCGCGTCACAGAAGTGCTTTCGTCAAGGGTGACCGACACGTGGCATCCACCGTAACGGAACGCCGTTAAGCTATCGGGTCGGGTTTTGGATCCGATAACCCGTTAACAGCCCCGACCAATGGGAAATTTCCACGTGTAAAATTCTTATTGGCCGGACGAAACACGTGTCAGCTCGTCAGTGGGTCAGATAGGCGCCTATGATATGTCGACACGTGCCACGGCCCACCACTGGCCCATTTAGCTTACAAAGCCGGCCCGTTTGACTTGGTCAAAAGTTAACGGGCTGGCCCATGAAAAGCCTGTTAACGGTCTCTTCGCAAATAGCCCATTTTACGGCCCGTTAACTCACGGCCCGTTAGGCCCTAAAGGAAATCGGCCCAACAACGTCATGTGGGCCGTCGAATATAACACCAGCCCATTTCACTTTCGGCCCATGTATGGCCCACGACGTCTTTCGGCCCATATGAGGCCTTCGTATCTTTCGGCCCTTTACAGGCCCACGGTGACTCTAGCCCATAATGAACAGTAATTTTCTTTATACCCGTTAACGGCCCGTGATTTACATGGGCCGTTTCCAGCCCGTGTTAGCTTTCGGCCTATTGACGGCCCATACGTTCTTGGGCTCCTTTTCGGCCCTCGATTACTTCCGGCCCGTTACTGGCCTGTTCCCCTAATGGGCCAAATTCGGCCCATGGCAAGAGTCGGCCCGTTACTGGCCTGTTCCCCTAATGGGCCAAATTCGGCCCATGGCAAGAGTCGGCCCGTTACTGGCCTGTTACCCTAATGGGCCAAATTCGGCCCATGGCAAGAGTCGGCCCGTTTCTGGCCTGTTAACCCGTTGCGCCGTTTCCAGCCCGTCCTATATTCTGGCCCATTAACGACCCGTTATGCCTGTGACAGAATTAAGCCTTTGCTGTCCTACGGCCTGTTACGGCCTGTTACCGTGCTGGGCCGATACCAATTACGCCCGATTACGGCCCATGTAGACCCATTTATCCGACGGCCCGAGGCCCACCGATTACAGGCCCATTTATCGACGGCCCGTAGGAGACCCATGGATCCTACGGCCCGTATATGGCCCATGGTAGTTGCGGCCACTAGCAAACCAGGGAAAAAGAAGACTAGGAAATAAATAAGGCCGAAACTAACGCTAGGCTATTAAGGCGATTGCACAGATTACATCCACTCGGCATCAAAGATCGCCACCAGTGCAAATATAGGGAACACCCTACACTATACAAAAATGGCTTGCTGTTTTCTTCAGCCGGTGGCTGCACGTTAAGAATAAATTTTGTATCGCACCAAAACAAATTACAACTATATAACAAAAGGAAGGTTGGCATAAAACTTAACAGTCTAGCAGATAAATGCACCACCAGAAGTTCAGAAGCTCAGTTCATTTGACCTGACTGTTACGTTTTCATGCTGTATTGTCCGATGGAGCACCATAACCCTCGCCTTCATTTCCCCTAGGCTCCTGAACAACATAGCAAATGTCTGATAGTCTGGTTTCAAAACCATG
The DNA here is from genome assembly GCF_018294505.1 of Triticum aestivum. Taxonomy (NCBI): domain Eukaryota; kingdom Viridiplantae; phylum Streptophyta; class Magnoliopsida; order Poales; family Poaceae; genus Triticum; species Triticum aestivum. The sequence continues at coordinate 58,794,650 of NC_057796.1, forward strand.
CATATCTTGACGACATTGAGCAATGTTTCTCCTTGTTTCACAAAGGGTCTCTGTTAGGGAATGGACTTGTGTCTGGAGCGCAGATACAACATTGCTTTGAGCTTGCATATCTTGATCATGAGGCAGTTTGGACGATATTGCCTTAACAACCAACCCAGTATTACGCAGGAACGTGCTTTTGGCACTGTTAGTGGACAGGTACTGACCCACTGCAGCAAGAGCTGACATTGCGGTTATAGTTGCCTCGCCACCTTCAGAAGGTGGCGGTTCCACCATTTTTTCCATAGCTTGCTGAAAAGTTGAGGTTTTACATTAGTAGTACCAGAACAGAAGATATTAAGGAGGCAGCAAAACCAAACAAAATAGCTTTGGTCTATATACAGAACTTATTCTGGTGAACCCATGTAAAATATTAGTTGTATTTTATTGCAAAGTACATAATAAAACCAGGTTCCAAACATATGACCATGTACCATCGCTAATGTATTGTCTATTTCTTCACATTGTATTGAGGGCTAAGGATAAAGAGACGAAGTTTATAATACGGTAAGCATAGTATGACATCATTCATATCACAAAACAACTGAGAACAGACAAACAGGCAATTGTAACGTTGTGTGGGCAAGTCCAGCACGGAACTAGATTACGGGTCAAGATCAAAGGAACATCACTCCTCTCTTTTAAACCTTGTAAGGTGCAATGATACGCTAAGACAATTGTGTATAAAATTGAAAAGAGTAATAGACATTGGCTGCAAACCATGCAGTTCAAGGCACAAGTCAGAGTAAGTAGTAGTTAAAAGGCATGAGGATTAAGGACTTACAACAGCGGCTTTGACTGGTGTAGTCATGCCCTTCTTCTTGCTGGTGTGACAGTCCTTGAAGATTTCCACAGCATTTGGTTCAGGTACTTTTTGGTCCTTGCGGGCTTTCCTCTGCATTTCGAACAAGTCAATATAGATCTGATAATATGGTACAGCGAAAAGAGTGAAACAGCAGCTAATTACAAGAGCCTCGCAGTGTGCAATATAGCTACGAGATCCTGTCGTCTGTTGGAATTTCACTTTCGTACGGTTGGCCTTGTTCTTTGAACAGTTCACCTACAAGAAGATAGATTTGTGTGGCACATGCGTAAATAGGACTTCAACATGTGATCTGATCACATATATATAATGTACCTGATACTTCGGATCAGACCAGTGTTTAACAAGGCCCCTCCAGTCTTCATCCGATATATTTTCCACTGGAGATGTTTGGGAAAGTTCACTGTTAGCCTTGCCTTCAAAGTGAGTTTTCCTCAAGTTATACCGATACTGTCGCAGAGCAGACTTGAAAACATGGGTGCAAGCTTGTCTGGTTGCATCATCTTGGCTATCCAACTTGAACCTCATCTGTTGAAAATTATGGGAGTCTCATTATCAGCAACCTAGAAAGTATGGGACAGAGCAAGACGATATTACTAGTTTCCATACATAACCATACTTACAGATAAATGGTCGAGGAAGGTGTTGAACTGGGTTTCGTCTTTGTCATTCCTGTACTGAATCCATGTTGGGAGGATACGTACATGACACCTAACGGCAACCGCTGCCTCTGATACTAACTTGGCTGACTCTGTAGCATCACGTGGCCTTTTTAAACCTGCCTCAAAACGGATCTCCATTCTTCCTCCTCTAGATTTAGTTAACCTATCGAGCATTATCCCTGATGTTTGTTTCCTCTTGCGCCTAGGTGCTAGTCCAACAACGAACATAGGAAGTGTTAGTGTACATCAAACTGTGAGACTACATATAAAGAAGCATGCAACTGTAACTTGACTCCAGCAACTACCTTCTTGCTGTTGAAGCTCACAAGGTTCATCTGATATTGCCAACTCGTCTTGTGTCAAGAGTGCTTGGGAAGTAGTGTCAGGTGGCAAGGGAGCTTGGGAACGTGCTGCTAGCTCAGTTGACGCACGAGTAAGTCGTGCAGCTGGTAGTACTGTGGTAGGTGTTGCAAGAACTAGGGCTGTCTCTGCTTGTTTGGTGGCAGCTATTTGTTTCTGTTTGGCTTTTTTTGCAACTCGTGTAGCATGGGATGCCGTGTTTGTAGAATTTTCCGCTGGACTTTGACCTTCTATTGCACCATCAGTACCAGCAGAATCTGCAGGATTCATCCGCTTCTCATTCCCTGCCATTCTGTGTTTCTTCCTCTTTCTCTGTGCCATGTTAAGTCAAGCCGACAAGAAAAACGAATAACAATTTAGTTCTTCAGAACAAATTGATGCGTGATGCAGACGAACTGAACTTTGATGTTAGACAACCACATGATAGGAGGATGTAATATGTATGAAAAACAGGACGGAAGAGATAACCAGAACTATGATGTGTAAACTAAGAAGAAGACATTTCACCAAATTAGAAGCAATGCAATGGAAGGTAGACACCATATGAAAGATGCTACAAATATCGCTCTGCCAAGTTAACAGTGTCTCATCATAAATGGCGTTTAAACAAATGTGAAGCAGTACAAGAAATAAATCATATGCAAGATGCAAACAACATCACACTACCATGTTAGAGGTCTCTCGTCATTAGTGCCATTGCATATTCACAGCATTGCATATTCACAGCTTATGATGTGTAAACTAAGGAGAAGGCATTTCAACAAATTAGAAGCAATGAAAGCTAGACACCATATGAAAGATGCAACGAATATCACTCTACCAAGTTAAAACTGTCTCGTCATAAGTGCCATTTCAACAAATTAGTAGTACAAGCTAGAAAAGAATGTGAGATGTAACCTATATCACACTCCGAAGTCAAACGTGTCTTATGATAAGTGATTGTTGCAGGTTACACAACAGTAGTAATTTGATGTAAGAACATGGTGTGATAGACAGATATTGTATGTTCTAGAAACAGGAACACGTGTCTTATTCAAGTATAATGTGTAAAGTAAGCAGATGGAATTCAACAAAATTAGAAGCAATACAAGCTAGACATCACACATAACATGCAACCACATATAACAGTGCCAAGTTAGAGGGAGCACCGGTGATGCTGCACTAGGGGAGACGTGCTCATCATAAACACAGCTTTGTTGAGTGTCTATGCATGTGTTGTCTTGGAAATCATCTTGGGGGTGTGGAGGAGTAGAAACTGTAGAGGCCCTCCGTTCGGAAGGAGCACCTTTATCCGCTGCCTTGCTAACTTCCTTCCGCTTTATTGATTTTGAATTGTCAAGTAAAACCGACAAGAAAAAGCAATAAAATTCTCTCTTCAGAACTCATTCATGCATGATACTGACAATCACTACTTTGATGTAAGGCAAACACATGATACCAGGATGGAATATGTACGAAAAACAGGACGGCATGGCATGTTCACAACTGTTTGTGTAAACTAAGCAGAAACCATTCCAGCAAATAAGAAGCAATGCAAGCTAGACACCACATGAAAGATGCAACCAATATGACTCTGCCAAGTTAAAAGCGTCCCATCATAAATGGAATTTCAACAAATTAGAAGCAGCGCATGCTATAAATCATATGAAAGATGCAACTAATATCGCACTGCATATACTAAAGGTGTCTCGTCATGTTGATTGATGCGGGATACAAAAAAACAATAGTTTTATGTAAGGACATGCTTAATAGACAGATGTACTATGTACTAAATACAGGAAGGCATGTCACATTAACAGGTATAATGTATAAGCTAAGCAGACTAGCACATGCAGTTTAACCAGATTGGAAGAATTACAATCTAGACACCATATGCAACATGCAACCACATATCACGCTGCCAAGTTAGAGCAAGCACCTGCGATGCTAGTGTAGGGGAAATGCTGTAATCAACTACAGAGCTACGTTCACTATCTTCATCTAGCATTTCTGTTTCTTGAGAATCATGTCGGGAGGCTGACGCTGCATTCTTTAAATGAGGAGTAGTCCCCTTGCCTGCCTGCCTCGTCATAAGTGATTGATGAGGGATACACAAGAACATTAGTTTGATGTAAGAACATGGTTAATACACAGATGTACTAGTATGTACCAAAAACAGAAAGGCATGTCATATTCAAAGGTATAATGTGTAAGCTAAGCAGATGCAATTTAACCAAATTGGAAGCAATACAAGCTAGACATCCGGCTGGAGTGGTGAGCATGATCATCTAGGACCTGAGAGCCTGGTGGGAGGCGGGCTGCTTCGCCACCATCGCAGCTTTTTAGTTGGCTTCCAGGTGATGCCTATCTTTGCTGGGCTTGTCACTGGCTCGGCCAGTGCCCTGACTAGCTATTTGTCTTCTGGTGCTCACGGGATGGTGGTTCATGTAAAAAAATATCTTTCCTTATCTTACCGACTTCGGCCTTTCGAATACAAGCTAGACACCATATGGAACATGCAACCACATATGACACCGCGAAGTTAAAGCAAGCACCTGGGATGGTGGTTCATTGCGAGCGAGGTCATCAACTCCAGAGCTACGTTTACCGTCTCCATCTGCTGACACTGCACCCTTTATAGCGCTGTAACGTGTCTTGCCTAACCGCACACGAAGCTGGAGCGACTTCTCTCTTTTCTTTTTGGCTTCTCTCATGGCAGCAGAGTCTGAAATACCCTTGCATAAAAACACAATAGTGAGAGTAAGGGTGAAGTGTGTGCAGAACTAGTGCACTGTAAAAGTAGCAGATAGCAGGTGGCTGAAAAATAAATGACAGGAGACATATGATAGCTCTACAACATTGCATGGCAAACAAAATTAGATTCTACTCCGTATGATTTTGTAATATATGAGCACAGGAAATGCAGGTACTCCTCCAGCACACCACCACATGTGGTCATATCTAAGATAACAGTCGACTGAAAATAAATAGGTCAGTCGATTTTTTTAATGAACCGTCCGATCTATAAGGAACGGGCAGATGGCCTTCGTCTACCTCCCGCCAGTCACTGTTGACGATCTTTCTCGAACCGCCAGCGACCACCGGCCCAGACCCCTGCCTCCGCCGCCCCGCCCTCCCATCGACCTCACACCACCGCCGTGCTTGGCAGCGCCCCCAGGCCATCCCTTTAATCCCGGCCGACCTCCAGATCGGGCGCCAGTAGCTCTAGGCCGCACACGCCCCTAAGATAAACACCAAGGCGCTGCTTCCCCGGCGTAATAGGCGTACTAGCGCCTGTTACGCCGGGGAATGCTTCCGTTAATTGGGAATCAACTGGCCAGAAATTGAAATTCAGGGGGGCGACGGACCTCTAGCTAAGGTGAAATAGTATATGAGGAGAAACCTTGTGCATCGCGAGTTACTAGGAACATCTAGTATCAAGAAGAAGCGGTCAACTAGTGTCTTCTGTGGGATGAATACCGTGCAAGCAGAGACGTAAGATTTGCACGAATAAGGGAAGAGGAGTACCTTTTTCGGTTGCCGGTGTGGTCACCTCCACATGTCGCGCCGATCTTCTTCTTTTTACCGGGGAAACCGATGTTCTGGAGGGTGCAGGCTTGGACGAACCCATGGCCAAATTGTTGACTGTGTTGCCGTGGCCGTATGTCGGCGGAGGGGAAGCAGATCCGAGGCGGCGAAGGACGGCGTAGCAGGAACAGCTCCGGTGCGGTGGAGGGTGGCGAAGTTGGAGCGGCAGCGGTGAGGCGCAGGACGGCGTGGTTGAACTGGCTCGGGTACGGACGGCTCGGCCTCGGCTTCAACTACTAGCCGTGGAGGGCGTTGCGGTTGAGGTTGCGGTGGACGACGACGTCGGGGTATCGGCTCCGGCGTGATGGAGGAGGGCGGCGGTTGATGGGTGGGATGGGGTGGCGGACGGAGGACGCCGGGGTTTCGCGGCTGGTGGAGAGGTAGTTTTGGCGCCCACGGAGTACGAATGGGGAATCGGACGGGTGGGGGGAACCATGTTTCGGTCTGGGACGCGCTTGTTTTTGGCTTTTTTGAACAGAAGATGGGACGCGCTTGTTTGAAATTTGGGGAAAGTACAAACTTTGCCCCCCTCTTAAATTTCGGACCTACTGCGGGTCGGGGGTAGGATGGTAATCCCAGGTGTCCCAAATAGTGGGCGGGAGCGATTTCGGCCGCGCGCATGTGTGCTTAGGCGGCCATTGTGTATGAATGTTTTTCGGATGCGGTTGCGTGGCGTCTAGATGAAGCTACAAACCTACCCCGGTTTAGACCTTTGGACGTCGGGCCGGTAGGTTTCACGGGTCGGAGTTATTAGAAAAGTAATTTCCTTGTACTACCAAACATTGGTCTCACGCGGTTTCGGGCGAGTAGAGGCTCTTTTGGCGCTTCGTTCGAAATTTTGAAACACAAGCATTCACGTTTAGAGTACTCTTGAACTATGAGGATTGACCTAAATAGACAACGTTATATTTGACCTTGTATGTTTGAAAACCTCATTAAATTATCCGCTTCTTTTTGAAATTTTGACACTTGAAAATCCTATAACTACGATTATTTTGGAATGGAGGAGCTAAATTTGAATCTATTTTGTACACGACTACATATGCTATTATGTACAAAATCAGAGCAAAGATTGGTGCCCCCATAATTTAGGTATGGTTTACAAATGCCATGATATCAAATTCAAATAATTGAATGGACTTCATGTTGAATTCGATTTTTTTAAACCACCTTAAGTTGAATTCAAATGTATGCTAGTTCATAGGTAGCTATTTATAATGTCCATTGTGTAACTTTCGTATGTATAATGTGCTTTACACACACAACATGAACTATACTCACGTTTATATTCGATTGCTAAAGCGATGCATTGTCTGGAGTTCAAAATACTAACTATGTGGATCAATTGTGTCGAATAATAACATAGACATGCTCAAATTCGATAGAATCTAGATGTCTGATGGATCAATGACCGCTCCTTACGCGAATTGCAAATATCATGATCCCATCCTAATATTTGGATACAATTTATATCTTTAATCAATGTGTAGAGCAGTCTTTTACGTGTAGTTTCACTCTCCATCGGTGGTCTCTCACACATGCTCACACACTCTCTCCCGAGGTGTCTTTCTCGCACACATGCTCTAGATATAACCCTCCCTCCCTCTCGTAACCATTTACAACTGTTTTCACTAACCTTTATCACAAGCACTCTTCCTCTCGCAAACATACACACGCACAATCCTCATCGACCCTTTCTATATACATGGACCTGCCTACGTGTCTCATGTACGCACATTATCTTTACGCCTGTCTCTCACGCATTGTCTCACACCTCTCTTCCTAATCGACGAGTATGATTCTAGCAGAGCATTCTGTAGGATGCCCCTTAAAGTTAGGTTGGATGAATAGTAATATCAGAGATAAAGGGGTTACCTTAGTCCGAGAACCTAGGGTTACAAATCCTAGCCGGCTTTGTCAGTGGACATAGAGTCCTTCACAATTCTGCTATCTTTGTCTTGTACGACTAGTCATCCATGGGTCTTCCTAAATGCGTCACGGGCCGACCAATGTGGCGCAGGTCGGAACCGAACGAAGGGCCTCACCTCGACCCACCGGACCTCACGCGGTGACACACCCTCTGCCCCCACGTCTCATTATCTTCTCACACCCACACATACCAACACAAACACCACACACACAGAAAATTTCTCCTGGTGCCTCTATTCCCTCCCCCCTTGCATATACACACTCAAGGGAATGGAATCTCTTGTCGTGACGTCATATTCGTCTCTCTCTCTAGACCACTCTCATTTCTCGTGCTATCTCTCCCACGCCCCCCCCGTCGGCCCCTCTATCCATGCCTCTCTCGAATACGTAATACACACACATACCTCTCTAGGCCCCGCCAAATGCATCAACTACACATTCACACATGTTACATCACGTACCCCATTGATCTAAAAAGCCCTCTCTTCACGTTTATTTCGCATACAACATTCCTTTTGAATAAAGTGTGGCCAAAAAATTATTTTAGAGTTTCTACATATATACAACATTACAAAGTTATATGGAGGAGTACGAACGCTAATTTGCATTGCATGGTGCCCACAATGATATTTATTCCGCACTGTGAATTTGTATATTTTTATACTATATACAAAGTTAGTCATAATAAAGAGAAACGAAGAGCATCTCTCTCTCCATCGCATACCCCCCTGTACGCCCCTTTCACGTATGCACACAAAACTATCTCCAGGTCCTCTAAAAGTAAGCCCCCAGAAAATTCACGCATGTTTCATCTTTCTCTCGCGATATATGCAATGACGATCATTGTATTTGAAGCGAAAGCACGATACATACATTGGACTTCAGAATCCACTCATTACGGTCACCATTTACGTTTAGTGGTTATTATACAGTCACGGGCTCACCGTACAACTCTGTATTTGCTCATGACATGACTAGTTGACCAGTTAAACGCTCCACGTGGCACCTCTAGTGTTGCATCACATTATCTCACTACCATCGTGCCCACCTGTCGACTTGTATCTACTCTACATCTACACTCTTATAAAATACATAAAATACACTCTTATAAAAAACAGAGTTGGTGATGATGGTGTGCCTGCCATCCTGCAATATAGGCCGTCCGATTTATATCTGACGGATAGGAAAGAAACTATGGCAATTTTGCAAAAAGGTACCCACACACCTCTCCACATTTGCAAATAAGGCCTTCCCTCGTTCATCCTTTTCTCTCACAAGATAAACAAGTCATACAAATGCATCTTGATGTTACGTGCAACGCACGGGCATCTTGCTAGTAAGAATGAAAACAAACGACAAAAAAATATTTGGACGGTGGTTCGAAGTCATGACCGCGGGCACAGCGGACAAGGTGGCCTTGTATTGGTATGCTGAGCCGTCTGTTTTAACACACAGGAGCTGGTGTGGTGATTATACACACACGCACGCATGCACACGAACTGCATCCACGCAACACTCACACAAACACATGCACCCACGCACGCACGCAACACTCACACGTACACACGCAGCCACGCACGCACGCAACACTCACACGCACACACGCACGCATGCATGCACACACCAGTACACCACACGACCAACACACACTCTCACGCTCAAGTGCTCAACCTACACGTGCATGCGCACACATCAGGCCCTGACAGACACATACACAACCAGGTGATTCCCGCGCACGGGTTGGAGCCTTGTCGCGCCTGCGTAAATTTGTGTTTATCTGACCTTTTGCCTATGCGAACTGACAGGTGGGACCCACAAGGAACGTGGTCAATTTAACTAGTCAACATGGCGCCACGCAGACTATTTGGCCGGTCAACAGAGTGCAATCCGATGCTGAACTGTGAGCAAGTGACCGTATAATCACCGCAAAACGTATATAGTGACCGTAATCAGCTTATTCTGAAGTTCGGTGACCGTATTACGCTTTTCTCTCTGTAGGCCCTCCAAAACTACATCTCTACACGTTCTCGCATGTTACATCTAACAACTATGCAATACAGCACTACTACTACACTCTAACACAATAAATCATATGTGTTTTTAGTTTTACTAGATATCATATTGTTACTTATAATTATTCAGTTTGCATACATTAAAATTGCCTTTGAAATGTATGGCCAGTATCATCTACCGCGCGGGAAAAATCCCGCCCTTTCCTGTTTAATCGGGTTTGTATCGATGGATCGTGCGAAACAGCAAAACTATAGTACTATACAGTACTACAAGTGACAGTTCACTGGGCCGTCGTGTCGTCTACTCCTCCGTCGTAAGAGTGGAGCGCTCGCTTTCATAAATCTTCTAGTCCCTTTCGCCGACATGTGGGACATCAAGCTACCGGGTCCACGTGCCATACCGGAATACAGTGCAGAGCAGCCGGGGTGAAGCACCCCAGTCATGGCGCCGGCGTAGTAATGAGCAATGAGGCGTCAAATCACAAGCTGCACCTTTCCCGCAGTTAAGTTGGAGGGACGAAGCAACCATCATTTCACTCGTTGCTGAATCCGCTTCTCCCTCATCTTCTTCAACTTAACCACGTGTTGCTTCTGCCGTTGTTCTGCCTCATGTGGGACGCGGATCGGCTTGGTAAAGCACTGACACGTGGGACCGCATGTTAGCAAACCGCCAGGACAACGTCCTCCGAAAATAAGAAGCCTAATCCTAGACTTACAAAGGGCTACGTAGCTGCTACGTATACTTTCCATCTAATCTATATATGCCCCCCTGATTTTCAGGTGGGGTGGGCCTAATCCTCTCCTTTAATCCAATCAAATAGTCCCACATCACATCAGTTCGTAACTTTACGTAAACCATTACGTGGATGTAGCATTGCTCAAATAAGAAACCTCCCCCGCCATCCGCGCGGCAAAATCACCTCCTTTTTACTAATCTTGATTCTATAATTTTTTAGATCAATATAATTGAGATTTGTATAGATAGCACACAGGAGCAAAACCAAGTGGTACGGTTAAGGGCATCCACAATGTGTAGCCAAATGTGAAAATAGCTTTTGGCATCGTGGGAACCATTGTGGACGGTGTTGCCAAAGCCAAAAAGATGGAACCGAAGCTCCCTGATTGATTGATTGATTGAAGGAATAGAAAAATGCAACGTCTCTCCTCTTTCTCCCATGCTTGGACGCATGTAGTACAGTATAGAGCACAGAGTCTACTCCCCTGTCCCTTCTATCACAAATCACAAAGCAGTGAGGCGTCAAATCACAAAAGCACGGACGAAGCAACCATCATTTCACTCTTCGCTGACTCCGCTTCTCCATCGTCTTCTTCGAGAAACCATCTCACCGCACTAGTACTCCTAGTAGTACTAGTAAAGGACTTCCTGGATGCAAATAAGGCGGTTGTCTCGGCTTGCAGGCGGCACTTGCGAACGACTTACCGTGGTCTCCCTCAATGGTGTTCTCCGTCGAACGCACTTCGCCAAACCACCAAAAAAAGATATCGTCGACGTCACCGCAATGGGGAAGGAAGTCAAATATAGTTACTACCTCCATTTTTTTGTACACAAGGCCAGTATATCAAAATTACAATTTGCAAAGGGCCACTAACACTAATCGAGGCAAAATTGATGGGGTTAGCAACCAAGGACATTAATATCCCCTGCATGCATGCGGAAGTGAGAAGGTTGGTTTGCATGGCGCTGCATTAATCAAGCGATGAGGAGTGAGATGGTTAGCTCTTTGGTCTTTGGAGAAAAAATACGCATTAATTGACACGTGAAACGAGGATTTGTATCGATTAAATCCCGCGAAGGAAAACCCCGCCTTTCTTTTTTAACACTAGTACTCCTAGTACGTACGTACTTATCCTGTTTGGGTCTAGGCCTTGCATTGCCAAACTTCGCCACACATTTTTGCCAAGCTTGCCTAAAGTTTTCAAAATGAGAAGGAGGTACACTTGCGCACGGCTGTCGCGGTCGCACCGCACCCTCACACGGTCGCTCCTGCACGCCGCGGTCGCACCGCACCCTCACACAGTCGCTCCTGCACGCCGCAAACCCAACCAAGGGAACGCACCCTCACTGACACGTGCTGTCGCATGTGAACAAACCAAACTCAGCCATCCTATCGCTGACACATAATTTTCGTTCATAGAGTATGTTTATCCAACCGCATGTTGGGGAGTATCCGTACGGCCCGTGCGGTGGTCTGTTGGGGAAGAAGAAGAGGTGAGGAAGAAGGAAAGAAGGGTTAGGAGACGTAGGATATTCATCCAACCGCCTGAAATGGTAGACTGACCCAAGTCAGGCGACTTGCATAACAAATATATGTTTTTACACAGCAAAAGATCCATAAAAACAACAACATAAAGAAAAACTATCACTGCTCGCGGAAAGAGACGGCCTCGTCGTCTTTGGCTGCCGGCGCGAACCAGCCGTCGCTGCCGACGTGTGTCTCCGCACCGTGGTTGTCCTCGGCCTCCAGCTACTCGTTCAAGCGGAGCGTGCGGGCGCTCTGCACGGACGAGAGCACAGCCCGGTTCAAGTCGAGGACGTCCGGTTCCGCCTGCAGGAGGGCCTCGATGGCAGCGGCATCCGCGCGCTCCGCGTCGAGTCGAGCCTCCGCCGCCCGGTTCAAGTCCAGGACGTCCGGTTCCGCCTGCAGGAGGGCGTCGATGAGAGCGGCATCCGCGCGCTCTGCGTCGAGTCGAGCCTCTGCCGCCCGGTTCAAGTCCAGGACGTCCGGTTCCGCCTGCAGGAGGGCCTCGATGGCAGCGGCATCCGCGCGCTCCGCCTCAAGTTGAGCCTCCGCCGCCCGGTTCACATCCACGACATCCGGTTCCGCCTGCAGGAGAGCCTCGATGGCAGCGGCATGCGCGCGCTCCGCGTCGAGTTGAGCCTCTGCCTCCCGGTCCTCCTTTAGTATCGCCATGTTGAACCGCTGGTCCGCCTGCACCATGGGGGACTCGGACGCCGGCACGAAGTCGACGTCCATCGTCTCATACCCATCGGGGGCCTTCTGCGCCGCGACCTCCGCCATGAACATTGGATCGGCTTCCTCCTCCTCGTAGCTTGGCTCCAGAGAACTCGGGGATTGGCCCGCCGCAAAGCGAGCTTGGGAACGGAGGTCTGTGGCGCCGACCGCCGCCGCGATTTCTGCGCGGCGCTCCGGCGTCAGCATCTTGTAGTAAGTGATCTTGCGGCGCACCATGGCTTTCCGGCGAACTAGGGGACGCTTGATGCGGGCTAGGGGATCGAAAGGTGGGGGAATGGGCTGGAGATTTGGTGTGGTTTTAGGGCAGTGGCTGGCGTAGGCCGAGCAGCGAAGGTTCTGGTGTGAATAGTGGTTCCGGTGACGACCGGTCAATCGGTTTTGACTGTACATCGCTCTTGTCGCGTTCGCGTTGCAGCCCGGCACGCTGGACCCTCCACGTCGCTCACCGAATGGAACGCGCTTCGTCTTGCGTTTTCGCTCGCTTGTGGGACCGCAGTTGAGAGCAAACCGACGTCCCTCCCCCTCCCCCGCCCGCGTCATTTATTATACCACCACTCCCTCCGTTTTATGCGGAGTAAATAAAAACAGAGGGAGTATACTACGGATGAGGATCCCCTGACGTGGCCGAACCCATTGAGTAACTGACATGCGGGGCCTAGCAAGCATGGGGTCCGCCAGTAAGTGACCGAAAGGGAGGGTAAGGCAGGGATACCTACGTCAGAGGATCCACTTCCACTATACTACTTTGACCAAATGTTAGAGTAATAATATATGACATGCAACTTACACAAATGTTAGAGTAATAATATATGACATGCAACTTACACAAAGCATACAGGGTCTAATGCGTTTTTCGAGGCTAACTTTGACCAAATGTTAGAGTAATAATATATGACATGCAACTTACACAAAGCATACGGTCAAATTCGTATGTGAAAGGAGTTTCCAATGATATAATTTTCACATTATACATCTCATGTACTATTAATCTTGTCAATAGTCAAATTGGAAACCATCTCGAGTACAAATCTAGGAGTACGTACGAATCTAACAATATTGATTGGGCGTTGTTGAATGTTGATACCTTTTTGATCAAAGTAGAGATACTTTGACTACACATAAAACTTATATGTAAACTAGAAAGGATAGGGGGAGTATATTGTACGTTCAAAAACGAAACGAACATTGAATACCCTTTATATATGATTTGCGGATGCTATGATCACCGGTTCAAAATTTTGAATCCGCCTTAGGTATCACGTGCCCCCACTCGTTCCCTCTCGATTTCATCTCGGGGTCCGGAGATCTATTGAAAGAGGACTAGGGTGGGTACATGCGAATGATACTCGGCGGAATGTTCAAATGAGGCATGCGGGAGGATGGACTCGACTGGAGGGCGACATGATCGATGGAGAAGAGGGTTGGAGAGGAATGAGAAATAAGCAAACGCCACATGATTATACTTGAACGGCTCAAATAAACAATAAGTTGTCTCGCTTGGCCTACATAGTGAAAGGCCTAATGCGCAACGCGGAGCACTGACGCTCGAATATGGCCGGGAAAACAGGGAAACCGACATGTGGGGCACACCCGTCGGGACGACGTAGCGCAGACTAGTCCAATGGAGGAGCTGGCCCACGACCTCCTCGCCACCGACAACCGTTCATGTGGGTCGTTGGGGCCAACAACGGGGCGCAGCTCCAGCACCGCCTCTGGACACGGCGACCGCGGTGAGCGACACGCTCATATCGTCGCTAGACACGGTCGGTTTCAGTGTGCCGAGGGTGGCGTTAGTGCTGTGGCACGACCAACGGTATGTTTGGTTTGTGCCCAAGGTTGCCCCATCAAAGCATTGGGTAGCCAAAATTTTGGTTGAGGTATTGGTTGCCCATGATTTGGCCGACATTGGCAAGAAAAATGAACTAGAGTTGGCTAGAGTTCATTGGCATGCCAAAGAAATGGCAACCATCCAAACAAAGACCAATCTTTGGGTCATGACCAAAATTTTGGTTGAGGTATTGGTTGCCCATGATTTGGCCGACATTGGCAAGAAAAATGAACTAGAGTTGGCTAGAGTTCATTGGCATGCCAAAAAAATGGCAACCATCCAAACAAAGACCAATCTTTGGGTCATGACCAAAATTTTGGTAAGGTGCACTTTGGCCACAATCCAAACACACCCCAACACCCGGCTCGTCGAGGATGCACGGGGCGCCGCGACGCGTCCGCGGAGTGGTGTAGCGCGGCCAACTGCATCCTCTGGACCTGAGACCATGCCGGGTCGTCTTGCTTTTTCAATGACATGCGGGGATCGCATGTGAGCAAAGGGCATCTCCAACGTTGCCACGACCGCAGCTGACTACCCTGGCACACCAAAACCCTCGTCCCTCGCGCCGTCGCGCGGTGCGTTCCCAGCCGGCGCCAGCTGCCCGCATTCATGCCGTCCGTTCGTATGTCGTCGTTAAGAGGCTCGGTGCCCGAGGAACCAACTCCGGCGACTTAATGACGCACCCGGACGCTTGGCCTCACCGGAATGCGCTACTTAAAGCGGCAACGCCCAGCTAACCTCCACACCATAGCGCATCGTCCTCCTACCTGGCACCACATCCGCCATGACCGCAAGTGCGAACGCTCTGCGGGAGAGCTTGTCTTCGGGGATGAAGCTCGAGGTCGCCGCCCTCGCTCAAGTCGCCTCTCGCGACGCAATAGCGGCGTAGCCGGACGCGGACGCGACCGCACAAGCGGTGGCCACGCTGGCGGCCGACGACGGGAGCACCGTCAGCCACGCGTCCTACTTGCCGCCGTCCAACGTCCGGCACCGCCGAGGTCGGGGACTCCTCCGAGGATGAGTAGGGCATGGGAGGCGGCAGGGCATGGTGTGCCAACTGGCCGGTCCGTATCCCGTGTTCTACTCTTCCTCGCCGGAGACCGCACCTTCACTTCACGGGTCTTGAACCCCGCCCCCGTACATAGAGATCGCAGATGGAGGACGTCGGTCGCCGCCGTAGAATAGGTTTAGGGTCGGGTTTCTTTTATTTTTCTGTCCTATAAAAGTTCGAAATGTAATGAAAATCTGCCGTGTTTGCATTAATCTCGGCCGGTGTATATGAACTTTCACAATAATATACATATTGTAGGAGTACTAGCAAGATGCCCGTGCGTTGCACGGAAGATCAAGATCTTGTGGGAGAAAAGGATGAACGAGGGAAAGCATAATCTTCAAATGTGGAGAGGAGTGCGGGTAAATTGGCAAAGTTTCCTTCCTATCCGTTAGATATAGATCGGACGGCCTATATTGCAGGATGACAGGCACACCATCATCACCAACTCTGCTTTTTATTGAACCGAGACAAATCTAACATGCGAAGTAAAATAAACACATAGGGTCTATACATACACAAATTATCTTAGGCACTCCAATAGTACGTCCACTACACATTCACGCATTTCACATCTTTCTACATCTATGGGAACCTACGAAAGGGTTAACATAAATTGCCTCTCTCTCCTCCCCTGATTTTCATGGTGGTGGGCCCCTCCCTCCCCCCAATCTACAATCAACAGCTCACACGTTTCACATTACGTTAATTACGTAACTGGGATTACGTAGGTGTAGCATTACTCGTCCTAAAAAACCCAACTAAGCCAACCTCCCAGCATATCGCGCGGGAAAAGACCCGGCCGCGCCGTTTTAGTCGGGATTACCGGATTACTAGTAGTAGTATCGATGGATCGCGCGAAGCAACAAAAAATTTTTTGAGGGGGCGAAGCACCTAGTTTAAAAGGAAAAAAGGCGGTACACTCACAGCACTCCTGTCGCGGTCGCATTGCACCCCACACACGTTCGGTCCTGCACACGGCTCACGCAAACGGAACGCGCTTCGGCTTGCCTCTTCACTGACACGTGGGACTGCACTTGGAGAAACCGACCATGCGCCAAACTCCCCCCGCCCACCGCGCGAAAATCCTCCCCCCCCACACCCAAAAATTCCCCCCAAATCCGATTCAACCGCCCTTCGGCCAACTAGCCAATAATATTCCCCAAACCCCCTCCCCCCTGTCCCCCTCCACTCCATTCGCTCCGCCAAAGCCGCCCTCCCCGCCGCGCCGATACGTCGGCGCCGCGGTTCGGCGATCCTCTCGCTCCCACAGTACGCTCTCGTAGACTGCCGTCCTCTAGCCGCGCCGCCACCTCTGGCTACGTTCTTGTGGAGGCGCACGGCGGTCAGCGCCGCCACCGCTGGCGACGTTCGTGTGGAGACGCACGGCGGTCAGCTTCTCCCACGGTACGCGCATTCTAGACTGAGGCCCCGTTCATGTCGGTGTAGCGCTGAATGTTAGCTGATAGACGCTGTTAATCTCACTGTTTGCCGAAGTAGTTTACTGTCAATATGCTCTGCTTAAGAAGCTTCCTTGCCCTGTTCTGCACTCAATCTGCTTAGCTGAGATGGCATGCCAAGGCCGATTAGTTGCTAAAATATCCTGCCATATATTTATTGTGACGTAGATTGCCATGGTCTAGTAGCCAATCTGTTAGGTGAAATAGCTCTACACCGTTTTATACTCGATCTTTGTTGCTGCGATGGCCTTCGATAGTTTCGATGGCTGTGTGCTCGGCCTCATTGACTGCTGAAACAGCCTGCCATAATTTGGCACTCAAATCTGTTTGCTGAATTAGCTTTACATATATTTCGTTACTTAGATCTGCTCGTCCAAATATCTTGCCATAGCTTTAGACATCGACCTAGGTATTTTTTTCTGGACTTCATAAAAAAGCATATATGTTTTTCCTGTAATATCTAGTAGAAGAACTAATTTGTATGTCTAACAGATGGACAGGACTTGGATAACTTCTGCTCGAAGATTCTCCGCTGCATATGTCGAGGGGGTTGAAAACTTCATGAACTTTATCAGAGCTGAGTACGGTGGTCCGAAATCAGATGTGCTCTGCCCGTGTAGCAGTTGTATGAATTCAGTTACAAGACCCCAGTCAACTGTGCAAAATCATCTACACTTGTATGGGATGTCGGTCACATATACTAGGTGGGTTCATCATGGTGAAGCTGTGAACGTCAATGTTATTGACTACGTGGAAGCAGCAGATCACCATCTTGATCTGCCTGATGCTCAGGTGGAAGAGGAGGAGGAGGTGGTGGTGGCGGAGCCAGTGAGTTTGACCAACATTGAAACAATGCTACGAAATGCTCGTGCATTCCGTGAACTTTCACCTGCAGAAGAAAAACGGTGGGCCCGCATGTTGGAACAATGCAACGTTGCTGTCACCCCAGGAAATAAGCTGTCAGTATTCTCAGCTATGGTCACCTTTCTTCAGGTGAAGACATCTGAGCGGATGACCAACAAATCATTCGATGCGATGTTGGCTGCTTTCCGCGAATCTTTCCCAGATGCGTCTGAGCTGCCACACACCTACAGTAAAATGAAGAATTTCCTTCGTGCAGTTGGAATTGGATATGATATGATCCATGTTTGTAAGAATAATTGTGTTCTGTTCCGGAAGGATTATGCCAACTTAAGTGAATGCCCGAAATGCAAATCATCAAGATGGAAAGATGGCGATGCTGTGAAGAGGATTCCTCATAATGTTCTGAGACATTTTCCAATTATACCAAGATTGCAGAGGTTGTTTCATGATGCTGAAACAAGAGAGGATGTACTGTGGCATTCTAGGAACCAGGAGTACAGAGATCAGAATGTAATGAGCCATCCATCTCATGGTAGTGAGTGGAAAAGCTTCAATGATAAACACAAAGAGTTTGCTGCTGACCCGAGACACATTAGACTTGGCTTAGCTTCAGATGGATTTAACCCATTTGGCCACCAGAGCGCCACATATAGCATGTGGCCAGTGCTTGTTATCCCTTACAACATGCCTCCAAATGTCTGCACCAAAGAATCAAACTACATGATGGCCTTGCTCATCCCAGGTCCAAAAAGTCCTGGAAAGGATTTTGATTTGTTCATGGAGCCTCTTGTGGAGGAACTTCAACAGCTATGGAAGGGTGTTCTCACTCGAGACCTATATAGCAGCCCACCAGCTGATTTCTTTCTGCGTGCTGTTATAATTTGGTGCATCCATGATTATCCGGCTTTGGGCACTATGTCAGGGCGAACGACACATGGTTACAATGCATGTGTTCGCTGTGACAGGAATCCGCTGTCATACGCAATACTTAGCAAGATCTGTTACATTGGACACCGCCGTTTCCTTGCCAAGGACAAGCCGCATCCTAGAAAATACCGAAGACATGTGTTCAATGCAAAGCATGAAAACCGTGATGCGCCAAAGAGGCTCACCGCCGATGAGTTGCAAGTGGAATTAGAGAAGGTCAGGCATATTACACCAGGAAACCATCCTGGTAATGGTAGCGGGAAAAGGAAGCGTGGCAGGGTAGAAGAGAGATTATTGTTTACCCGCAGGTCCACTTTGTGGGACTTGGAGTATTGGAAAGATTTGGATCTGCGGCATAATCTTGATGTGATGCACATCGAGAAAAATATATGTGACAGCATTATCGGCACACTTCTTAATATTGAAGGCAAGACGAAAGATACCTTAAAATCTAGGATTGATTTGACACACCTGGGTATCAGAAAGGATTTGCAGGTGCAAGATGAAGGTAAACCACGGGATATGGCACCAGCTGTGTACGTCTTGGACAAGGTAAAAAGAAAAGAATTCTGCGAGGTCCTGTCACGTGTGAGATTCCCACATGGATTTGCTTCCAACCCTGAAAGGAGAGTCAGTGCAGATGGAAACAAGGTACAAGGGTTGAAAACTCATGACTGCCACGTCCTACTTCAAAGGGTTTTACCTGTTATCCTTAGAGGATTGGGCCGCCCTGACTTATACAGAGCAGTTGCAGAGTTGGGACAATTCTTCAGGGAACTCTGCAGTAGGAATATCAGGATAGATGCTTTGGAGCGTCTTAGAGACAAGATACCAACTATCCTATGCGACCTTGAGAAGATATATCCTCCAGCCTTCTTTGATGTGATGGTGCATTTGGCTGTTCATCTACCTGATGAGGCACTACTTAGAGGTCCAGTACAGTATGGCTGGATGTACCCTATTGAAAGGCGGCTAGGCACTTTCAAGGGCTATGTTAGGAACAGAGCTAGACCCGAGGGTTCCATTGCAGAGGCCTACATTGCTACAGAAGCGTTGACATTCTGCTCAAAATACATTGAAACAGCTGATCAGCTTAGCAAAGAGGTGGGTGAAGACAATCCCGGGCTCAATGTTTTCGATTATTCTGTTCGAGTTACAGGGAAGAGTCGACAAGAGGACAAACCTAAAGATTTGGACAAAATGGTTTGGTATGTGTTGAATAACTGTCCTGAGATACTACCTTATATCAAGTAAGTGCAGTACTGCAGCTTATACATCGTAATCTACTAAACTTGCAGCACATTCTTATATATTTAGATGTTTGACGTGATCACTATGTTGTGCAGCATCTACAAAGAGGATTTACTGCCGCAAAATCCAAGAAACATTGACAAACTGGTTATGGCAGGATTTGCGAAATGGTTCAAGAACCATGTAAGCTTTTGAAGTGCACTGTCAGTTTTTTTAATATATTGAGTACATAAGATGATCAGCTTGTCTATTTTCTAACCATAGGTTAAGAAGATGCGGGGGGATGGGCAGGCAGTTGATGATGCCCTTTACTCACTAGCAATGGGTCCTGATACTCGGGTAAGACATTATGAATCTTGCGTTGTTGGAGATGTGCGCTACAACACCCTTGCACGAGACGAAGGCAGGAAGACACAAAACAGTGTCATCATGAGCACCGATACGTATGACAAAGAGACAACTGAAATGTATGCTAACATAACAGACATTGTTCAGTTGCAGTATATCTCCAGTTTCGAGGATCATCGGTGTGTGGTTCTGTTGTGCTGTCGTTGGTATAACCTGTTTTCCAGGATCGCAAAACCCGGAGCTGATGATTATTTCAAATCCATCAATGTCAAGGCGGCGTACCAGACCAACGAGCCTTTTATTTTGGCAAATCAAGCAACACAGATATTTTTCTTGGAAGACACATTTGCACGTAGCGATGACTGGAGAGTATTGCAAAGGTTTGAGCAGAGGAATTCGTTTAATGAAGTTGCACAACAAGATGATGCTTACACTGCTCCTGATGTACAAGATAACACAGATGTTCCTAATATCTTTGAGAACCATCACGTCAATGACGCCGGCGAAAAGATTGCCTGTCGTGTTGTGGACATACAAGAGTTGATCAAGAAGAAGCCAACGTTCGAGGACGTTGAGGACGAAGAAGAAGATGACACCGTGGGGAATTATGATTCAGTCTGATACACATGGAGAAGATGTTGACGCTGCTGCTACAGATGATGATTACATTGCTTTTGTCGTATTTGCCTGTCAGAAGACGTTTTTTATCTACTATGTGAAATTGTGTTTGCTATGACAACTGAAACCTGATGAACATGTTGTTTAGTATTTTGCTGTGAGAACATCACTTTTTATGTATGCTGATTTGTGTTTGGTGATTGTATGACAACTAAAACATGATGACATTGTTGTTTAGTTGTACTCATATTTGGCTGTGAAACTTGAATTTGATGACATAGTTTGCTGTTGGACTGCAATTTGCTCGACGTCTTCGAATGAGAACAAAGCTGACCCGACAAGGCCTCTGCTATTTATTTATTTATATGAGCAAAAGGGGATACCCCCTGATTTCCGTTAATAGAAATCATTAAATGTTCACAACACTACGCCCAGCCTGCTACACAGGTTTCATTCATTACTAGTTTCAGCAAAGTGCTCATGTCGTAGCCACTGAATACATCACGAGCGCTACATACACTGCAAATAAAGAGACAATCATCCTACAGAGCACATCGATTTTGCCCATTATCTTCACAAGCTCTTTCATCTCCTCATTGCTGTCAAGGCCGTTCAGCAGCTGTTGCTTGGCCATGATCAGAGGAACTGCATCTTTAACCTTCTGCTCTGCATCTTCCTCTTCTGTCGTTCCTTCAGTTACTTGTCCAACACCCCAACCTGCTGGTATTGGGATTCCTCGGCTAACCAAATAATCAGCGTAGTTGCATTCCCCCACATCAGCAACTTCCCAGAAATACAAATCACACGAATCTTCCCTTTTCTGCACGAATCAAATTGGAAGATCATCAACCAAACTATTAAAAAAATCAGCAACTGAAAGTAGCAGAACAACACTTAAACATATTATTACCCCATGATTCGGGATTTGTAGAAGACTCGGCCAGGGTTGCGGATTGTGGTTGAGACGCGACGGATGACTCTGCGTGATTTGCAGTAGTGGCACCACACCAACGGCAGCGGGTTGCGATGAGCAATCGGCTGCGGTGCGCGTGCCGGCGGGGGTGTGTTGAGACCCACAGGCGATGGTACGGGTGGCGACTTGGCGCATATTTGGTTGTTGCCTGCTGAAGAGTAGGTGGACGAGCAGCCAGCGGACATGGTTG
Source organism: Triticum aestivum (assembly GCF_018294505.1). Classification (NCBI taxonomy): domain Eukaryota; kingdom Viridiplantae; phylum Streptophyta; class Magnoliopsida; order Poales; family Poaceae; genus Triticum; species Triticum aestivum. The sequence goes on from NC_057796.1 coordinate 58,816,548, forward strand.
TTGTGGACAGAGCTTCTGATGCTAGGCAGAGTAAGTAGAGAAGAGGAGAAGCAAACGTTGGATATGTCAGTTTTATTACTTACAGAGTAGCATAGCACCATATATAGTCATAGTCTAGGTTTGGATTCGAACCAGCTACAGGAGGGACCTCCTTGTTTTGCGAGCAAAATTATTTCTCCACCTGACAGCTGGGACCCACCGGCTGTACCATCGCACGGAAGGAAGTGCCTCCTTGTTTTGCGAAAAAAATTATTCATCCCGTTGACAGCTGGGACCCGTCAAATTTGGTGACTGACTTGTGGGCCTACTAAGCGGACGTGTACGCACGGCTTTGTCAACTTAATCAACAAATTATTCTAGCAGCTGGACCGTTGGATGTTAATCCAACAGCCGTGCTCCTTCTTCAACCTCTGTTCTTACTCCTGTCTCCCGTGGGCGGCACCGCGGCTGTGCTGCCGCACACTCGAACCAGTGAAGTTTCCCACTCCTCTCCATCTGCGACTCCACTGCCCCATCTTCCCCATCTCCGGGTCGTTCCAGTCTGGGTGCGCTCGGCACGGTGTGGTCAACGTGGTCAACAACCGAGAGTCATCAGAAGATGACTGTACGTGAGAGGCTGACAGTGGGGACGCACCACACCCATGGACGCATGCATGCAACGGAACGCGGCGAGGTCAACGTGGTCAAGGAACGACTTCCATCAGAAGTATACTGTACGTGGAGAGTCTCAGCTGGGTCCACGGCCGCAGCAAGTAAGTGCCTCCTTATTACGCGGAAAATAATGATTCCTCCAACTGACAGCAGGGACCCACTGGACGGGCCACCGTAGTTTGCGAAAAAATGTTTGCCCCCTGACTGTTGGGACCCACCTGACGGGCCACCGTATTTCGCGAAAAAAACGTTCCCCCCACTGTCAGCTCGGACCCATCGGAAGTGCCTCCTTATTATGCACAAAAAATGAATACTCCCCCGGCTAGCTGGGACCCACCTTGGTGGGAGGCTGACTTGTGGTCCTACTAAGTTGACGGGGACGAAGGGCTTTGTCAACTTAGTCAATATGAACGATTCTAGCTCCAGTGACCATACGATGTCCATCCAACGGTCGTAGTGCTTCTTCAACCTCTGGTCTTCTTGCTCCAGCCGCCCAAAGCAGCGCCGGTCGTGCCGCATGCTCCTGCCTCCCGTGGCCGGCTGTGCTGCCGTGGAGGCCTCACTGCCCCCTACTATTCCCACCGCTGGCTAGGCCCTGCGGCGACGGCAGCCTCACATCGCAGCCTAACCAGTGAACCCCCGTACTCCTCTCCGCACGGGCTTCCACTGCCGCGTCTTCCCCGGCTCCGCGTTGTCCCCTTCCTAGGCCTTGCCGTCGTCCACCGCCGTGGTGCTCTCCGCGTGGTGTGGTCAACGTGGTCAAGGAACGACTTCCATCGGAAGAGTACTGTACGTGGAGAGGCTGACAGCTGGGTCCACGGCCACAGCCCAGTTTTTTTGTGATTTGCCAAGTAAGTCGCTTTGTCAGGCTTGTTGGGCTGCAAATCTTTCAAGACGAGGAGAGCTTTCATTCGGCTGGCCGAGAAAATGGCCCATCAGTAATGAGAAATGGGTTGTACATTTTTAAAACACATCAAACCGGCAATTAGTTTCAAATATCTTTTTTTTCATTTTGAGCTTTTAAATTACATTAATTTCTATGCGTGAGAATTTGTTGGATTTTATATTGATATACATTTATTTTTAAAATCAGTTTGAATGTGAGTCGAAATTTCAGGATTAAAAACAGTTCGGACCGCACCGAAATATGCAAAATTTCGTATAATTTTTTAACCGTGGCCACAATATGGGCTGTAATGCTAACAAAAAGAATATGGGCTCCAAAAAAACCTTAATAATTAGCAAATGGGCTGTAAATTATTAGAAATAATGGCAGATGGGTTGTATGCTGTTTTTCACATATTTGAGGCTTTCCTAAAAAAAGGTTGACGCACAAGCGGTGACTGTTGGATGGCCATCCAACGGCCGTCGTGCTTCTTCAATCTCTGCTCTTCCTGCTCCAGCCGCTCAAACAAGCGCCGGCGGGACTGCCTGCTCCCTCCTCCCCGCGGCCAGCTCTGCTGCCGCGCAGGCCTCACCGCCCCACCGTACTCCCATCGCTGGCCTAGCCATCCCTCTACTCACCCACACCTGCTGTTATTCTCCGGCGATGGCAGACGAACCAGTAAACCCTCGTACAGTCGTACTCCCCTCCGCGTGGGAAACAACTGCCGAGTCTTCCCTGCCTCCGTGTCGTTCCCTTCCTAGGCCTCGCCGTCGTCCACCACCCTGGTGCTCTCGGCACGGCCTGGTCAACGTGGTCAACGACCGACATGCATCTGAAGTGGACTGTACGTGGAGAGGCCGACAGCTGGGTCCACGGCCGCACGCAAGGAAATGCCTCCTTATTACGCGCAAAATAATGATTCCTCCACCTGACATCAGGGACCCACCGAAAGGGCCTCTGTATTTCGCGAAAAAAACGTTACCGCCGCTGACAGACGGACCCACCAGCTATATCTTTGCACGCAGGGAAGTGCCTCCTTATTACGCACACAAAAAATGAATACTCCCCCTGTTAGCTGGGACCCAGTATAGTGGCAGGCTAACTTGTGGGCCTACTAAGTTGATGGGGACGGAGGGCTTTGTCAACTTAGTCAATATGCACGACTCTAGCTCCAGTGACCGTACGATGTCCATCCAACGGCCGTAGTGCTTCTTCAACCTCTGGTCTTCTTGCTCCAGCCGCCCAAACCAGTGCCGGTCGTGCCTCGTGCTCCTGCCTCCCATGGCCGGCTGCGATGCGGCGGAGGCCTCACCGCCCCCTATTACTCCCACCGCTGGCCAGGCCATCCCTCTACTCACCCACACCCCCTGTTATTCTGCGGCGACGGCAGCCTCACACCGCAGCGAACCAGTGAACCCTCGTACTCCTCTACGCGTGGGCATCCACTGCCGCGTCTTCCCCGGCTCCGCGTCGTCCCCTTCCTAGGCCTCGCCGTCGTCCACCGCCCTGGTGCTCTCGGCGCGGCGTGGTCAACGTGGTCAAGGAACGTCTTCCATCGGACGTGGACTGTATGTGGAGAGGCTGACAGCTGGGTCCACGGCCGCAGCAAGGAAGTGCCTCCTTATTACGTGCAAAATAATTATTCCTCCACCTGACAGCGGGGATCCACTGGACGGGCCACCGTATTTTGCAAAAAAATGTTTGCCCCTGACTGCTGGGACCCACCAGCTACATCTTCGCACTCAAGGAAGTACGTCCGGGCAAAAAAAACGATTCGCCCCCTGACTACTGGGACCCACCAGCTACATCTTCGCAGGCAAGGAAGTGCCTGACAGTCGGGACCCACCTGGTCGAAGTGTACGTAGCGTTGTCATTCTGGTCGCGAACGTGTATGTACATATATACTGGTGGATGTAGAGGCGCGCACGTGTCGTAGTAGAGGCGCGTACGTGTCGTAGTAGAGGCGTGCACGTAGCATGTACACGTACGTACAGCGGCCAGGGTGCAAGAAAGAAAATACGGCCATGTATGTGTACATACGGGCGGGGTCTCGAATGCCTACTCGCGCATACGTACGGCCAGGGCTCGTGTACATGGCTGGGTCGGAACGGAGAAACAGCATCATCGTCGTGTTCATGGGGAGGCAACGGAATGCGTCGTGTTCATGGGGAGGGGTGTGGCGTACCGCAAAACGGAGGAAACGGACCTCCTACGGTCGAAACGGGGGTCCTGTTGATCGGGAGGAGTGTGGCGTACCGCAAAACGGAGGAAACGGACCTCCTACGGTCGAAACGGGGGTCCTGTTGATCGGGAGGAGTGTGGCGTACCGCAAAACGGAGGAAATGGACCTCCTATGGTCGAAACGGGGGTCGTATTGATCAGGAGGGGTGTGGTGTACCGCAAAACGGAGGAAACGGACCTCCTACGGTCGAAACGGGGGTCCTGTTGATCAGGAGGGGTGTGGCGTACCGCAAAACAGACGAAACGGACCTCCTACGGTCGAAACGGGGGTCCTGTTGATCGGGAGGGGTGTGGCGTACCGCAAAACGGACGAAACGGACCTCCTACGGTCGAAACGGGGGTCCTGTTGATCGGGAGGGGTGTGGCGTACCGCAAAACGGACGAAACGGACCTCCTACGGTCGAAACGGGGGTCCTGTTCATCGGGAGGGGTGTGGCGTACCGCAAAACGGACGAAACGGACCTCCTACGGTCGAAACGGGGGTCCTGTTCATCGGGAGGGGTGTGGCGTACCGCAAAACGGGACTCCACGGGATACTGTTCATCTCCACCGTCGACCTCCTCCAGCCTCCACGGGCTACCGTCGACCTCCTCCAGCCTCCACGGGCTCCTGTTCATCCAGCCTCCACCGCGCGCTACTCCACCGGCTACTGTTTAACCACCCCTCCATGGGCACCCCTCCACCGTCTACTGTTCATCCAGCCCTCCACACCACGGGGTCCTGTTCAACCACCCCTCCACGGGCACCCCTCCACCGTCTACTGTTCATCCAGCCCTCCACCACACCACGGGGTCCTGTTCATCCAGAGGCAACGCCACCGCTCACTGTTCATCCAAACCCCCCCCCCCCCGCAACGCTCACTGTTCATCCCAGAGGCAGCATCGATCGGCTTCAGTTAGCAGCAGTAGCGAAGGAATCGCTCGATCGGGTTCAGTTAACAGCCATCGATCCTGCAGTGCAATCGCTCGGGTTCAGTTAGAGCCCAACGCCTCGCTCGGGTTCAGTTAGAGCCAACGCCTCGCACACACGCGCGTACGTGTACGAGAGAAACGCGCATCGCTCGGCCCCCGACCTCCCACCGTAACCGGGAACTCCCCGAAATTTTCCTCGCCCTCGCTTCTACCACGGTTTTTCCGTCATGGACGGCCCAAAGAATGTCATGCAGCTGCGTCTCCGGCCCGCCCAGGACGAAAAGCCCATTTTCTGTCATGATTTTTTGTCATAGAACTAGGAGCCCACCACATATATGATGATACCGGGTTTTGTCACAATTATCGTCATAGAAATGTCATATGTATGACAGAAAAAAAATTCGTTCGGCCCAAAATGTCACGGATGTGTCTTTTTTTTGTAGTGCATACCGAAGAACAATCCCCCAAAGCAGTTTTCTGAGTGGAGCTTTGAGCAAGGAGATCGAAAATGGCAACAAGATGAGCTAGAACACGGGTTTGAGCTGGTTGGTGATTTTTTCTAGAGGAAGACGAAGTGTGTGCATGCTGGAATAAGTGGAGGGGGCCACCAGGAGCCCACGAGGCAGGGGCGCACCCTGGACCCTCGTGGCCAGGTGATGGCTCCTCCTGGTGTGTTCTCAGTGCCAAATATTCTTAAATATTCTAGAAAAAATCATATTTCATTTTCGGGGCATTTGGAGAACTTTTATTTTTGGGGTATTTTTTAGGGATAATTAGTTTTGTGCCCCTAGTTGTGTCCCACTCGTCTGTTTTGCCCCTAGTTTCAGAAACTCACCTGTTCTGTCCAAGCCACTTTGGGATTCTTTCGTTTTTTCCCTTCCGTCACGGTTCCGCTTGGTCAGCGCCGTTTGACCGTATACGGCGCTCCGTTTTGGACACCAGATGCCCCTGGGGCCAGCTCACTCTCATCCCCACTCTCCCGTTCCCCACTCTCTCATTCCCACTCTCTCTCACAAACCCTAGGCGGCGGCGACGACGACCGAATCAGCGCCCACCAGATCCACTCATGCTGGCGACCTAGGCGGTGGCGACGGCGACCGAATCAGCGCCCAGCAGATCCACTCGTGCTGGCGATGGGGGACGACCTGGACGGCAGCGCTGCCACAGGCGGCGCTTGCGAGCGAAGAACACGGTCATCTAAGAGAACATCACAGTAAGTTGCCCCATCCCCTCTAGATCTGCTGTCTCTTGCCTCTGTCCCCTAGATCTACTGTTTCTTGGTGGATTTAGGTTAGGATATACATGTTTGCATCTTATTTAGGCTAGTCTCTTGTTGTATTTTAATATTGTGACATGTTTGCATAGGATGGATCCGGCTAGAGCATTTAATCTCAGTGTTAGAATGGAGACATGCATTTTATCTGGTGCTGGTACAAAAGGAAAAGAACAAGGCTTCACATTTCCATTAGTTGTGGACAACAGTAGCACATTTGATCAGTTAAGGGCAACAATTGGTGCCAAATATCCTTGGGGATTATATGATGCTGTGGAGATAAGGTAAGGAGAAACCCAAAAGAGGCTGAAGTTACTGCTACTGACAAAGAAAAAAGAGAATGGAGGTACCCAGTTGACTTGGAGAACTGGACTTGTAGTTGCAGACAGTGGCAAATAATTGGTAAGCCATGCATCCATGCTCTCTTCTTTATCACTGCTCTAAGAGGTGAAGCTAGTGCAATAGATCAGTATGTGCACAACTTTTACTCTGTTGAGAAATTCAGAGCTACATATGCTGATAACCTTCCAGCTTTGGAAGGAAAACAACAGTGGGAAATTGTGAATCCAGGATTTAAACTCTGTGCTCCAGTTCAAAACAGAGCACCAGGCAGGCCTAGGAAAACTAGGATAAGGTCTAGCAGTGAAGGAAAAGGACTTGGTCCCAGGAAGTACAAGTGTGGCAGGTGTGGAAGGCTAGGCCACCATGCAAACAAGTGCAAAAATTCAGTTGATGCAGCATTTGGTGAAGATGAACATTGGGGAGCAGAGAATGCAGAAGAGCCAGCAGTGAAAGAGCTAGCAGATCCACTAGAAGTAGTTGATGGAACAGATAGAGAGGAAGGATATCCACTAGCAGATCCACTAGAAGTAGTTGATGGAATAGATGGAGAGGAAGTACATCCACCAGCAGATCCACTACAAGAGCCAGCTAGAGAGCCAACACCATCATCTACAAATGCTAGTGTAGTCAGGTACATCTATGTTTGTGTGTATGTTTGTTTATGTTTGTTATCATGCACAAAAGATGAAATGTAATATGTTTGCACTTGTGACAGCCCCAGGAAGAATTACAAGAGGGCAGCAGCTAGAGGAGCTTCTCCAGTTAAGAAGCAGACAACAACACCTCAAGTTCCTGCTGTACTAGCCCCCAACCCAGCAAAGAACACCAGAAGCAGAAGTAGGCTAGCCCCAAATCCAGCTGAGAACACCAGGAGCAAGAAACTAAAGTTCTAGTTCTTGTTGTGCCCCAATATCATTCTGTGTGTCCTGTTGAACTGCTTGGTGATGAAGTATTGTGTGTCCTGTTGAACTACTAGGTGATGACCTTGTTTGAAGTTGTTGAACTACTGAGTGTTTTAAGTTGTTGAACTACTGTGTGTTTGAAGCTGATGAAGTTGTTTCAAGTTGTGGAATTTGATGCTTGTTCCCTTAATGATATGTGATGCTTGCTTTAATTTGATGCTTGTTCCCTTAATGATAAGTCATGTAACAATATGAACCAAATTGTCGTTGTCGACGACAATTTGGTCATGTACACAAGTAATGCAACAAAATGAACCAAATTGTCGTCATCGACGACAATTTGGTCATGTACCTAAGTCATCTAACAGAATGAACCAAATTGTCATCATCGACAAACATACAAGGGATCCCTTACAACAAACATACTTGATTCACTCACTGCCTTGAAATGCAACAAGTACAACACATACAATAATTCCAGCAAACAACACTACCCAAACATTGAGCATCTCATCTCTCTCCTTCAGTTTCTTCTTCAAAGCACGGTTCTTCTTTGTCAGCTCCATATTTTCCCTCTGCAATTTGTGAGACTTGATCCAGCTGCGTTCAACCTCTGCATGTAGATCTTCAAATGCAAGTGCCACACGTAGTGGAGGAGGAGGGTCAACCCAAACCACCCACTTGCACTCATCTGGTAACTAGTTACATCAGAAAAGAACAATAGATTTAGAAATTTCACATCAGCAGCAACCAAATCGGAAACAAATTGACAATATTAGTTGATTACATCAAGTGGGCATCCTAAAAAACGCCGGCCAGTGCTAGCCCCTCCCCAAGCCACCCGACGAGCAGGAACTAGCCCATGACCAGGGCATCGATGCTTCGACCTCGATTCCAAGCCGCAAAATGATTCGTCTGGGTGATGGTACTCTGAGACAAACTCCACAATCCCAACCCCATCGATCTAAATTGAAAAAGAGCAAAAAAACCAAATCAGAGAAACCCTAGAATGATATTGGGGTCGAATCCTAATGGAGTGCTTCACTTACCTCTGCTTCGAAACAAACCGCGGTCGATGAGCTCGAGGACCCGAAGCTCGTCGTCCGCATCTTCTCCTCCCTTCAGTCCTCTCCCGCGCCTCTGGATCTGTTCTTCACCAACGCCTCTGTCTGATTCCCCAAGTGAGCTCGAGGAGGACGAAGCGGTAAGGGGGCAATGGCCACAGGGGCAAAATTGTCCAAAACGGAGCGCCGTATACGGTCAAACGGCGCTGACCAGGCGGAACCGTCACGGAAGGGCAAAAAGAAAGAATCCCAAAGTGGCTTGGACAGAACAGGTGAGTTTCTGAAACTAGGGGTAAAACAGACGAGTGGGACACAACTAGGGGCACAAAATTAATTATCCCTATTTTTTATTGCAAGGATAATTCAGAAAACACACAGAAAATACTATTTTTGCTTTATTTAATCTAAATAACATAAGGTAAAAGGAGGGTACAGAGAGTTGTGCTTTCTAACTTCATCCATCTCATGTTCATCAAAAGGAATCCACTAACAAGGTTGATCAAGTCTTGTTAACAAACTCATTCCGAATCGCATGAAACTGGAGAATTTTCGAATAGCACTAGGTTACCTCAACGGGGATATGCACGTCCCCAACAATAAGAATATCATATTTCTTCTTGACAGTAGGAAGAGGAAACTCAAAACCTCCAATAGTAATCGTTGGACTTTTTCCAATAGAATTCATACTGTGGACTTGAGGTTGTTTCCTCGGAAAGTGTACCGTATGCTCATTACCATTAACATGAAAAGTGACATTGCCTTTGTTGCAATCAATAACAGCCCCTGCAATATTCAAAAAGGGTCTACCAAGGATAATCGACATACTGTCGTCCTCGGGAATATCAAGAATAACAAAGTCTGTTAAAAAAGTAACATTTGCAACCACAACAGGCACATCCTCACAAATACCGACAGGTATAGCGGTTGATTTATTGGCCATTTGCAAAGATATTTCAGTAGGTGTCAACTTATTCAAATCAAGTCTACGATATAAAGAGAGAGGCATAACACTAACACCGGCTCCAAGATCACATAAAGCAGTTTTAACATAGTTTCTTTTAATGGAGCAAGGTATAGTTGGTACTCCTAGATCTCCAAGTTTCTTTGGTATTCCAACCTTAAAAGTATAATTAGCAATCATGGTGGAAATTTCAGCTTCCGGTATCTTTCTCTTGTTAGTAACAATATCTTTCATATACTTAGCATAAGGATTCATTTTAAGCATATCAGTCAAACGCATACGCAAAAAGATAGGTCTAATCATTTCAGCAAAGCGCTCAAAATCCTCATCATCCTTTTTCTTGGGTGGCTTAGGAGGAAAATGCATGGGTTTATGAACCCATGGCTCTCTTTCTTTACCGTGCTTCCTAGCAACAAAGTCTCTCTTATCATAACGTTGATTCTTTGATTGTGGATTATCAAGATCAACAGCAGGTTCAATCTCTACATCACTGTTATTGCTAGGTTGAGCATCAACATGAACATTATCATTAACATTATCACTAGATTCATGTTCATCACCAGATTGTGTTTCAGCATAAGAAATAGAAATATCATTGGGATTCTCAGGTGTGTCATCAACAGGTTCACTAGAAGCATGCAAAGTCCTATCATTTTTCTTTTTCTTCCTCTTAGAAGGACTAGGTGCATCAACATTAGTTCTCTGAGAATCTTGCTCAATTCTCTTGGGATGGCCCTCAGGATACAAAGGTTCCTGAGTCATTTTACCCCCTCTAGTCACAACTCTAACAGCATTATCGTTCTTCTTATTATTTAATTCATTGAGCAAATCATTCTGAGCTTTAAGCACTTGTTATACTTGAGTGGTAACCATAGAAGCATGTTTACTAATGAGTTTAAGTTCACCTTTAACTCTAGATATATAATCACTCAAGTGTTCAATCATATAAGCATTACGTTTCAATTGTCTACCAACATAAGCATTGAAGTTTTCTTGTTTAACAATAAAATTATCAAACTCATCTAAGCATTGGCTAGCAGACTTATAACGAGGAATATCACCTTCATCAAATCTATAGAGAGAATTTACCTTTACTACTTGTGTCGGGTTATCAAGACCATGTATTTCTTCAATAGGTGGTAAATTCTTAACATCTTCAGCTTTAATACCCTTTTCTTTCATAGATTTCCTTGCCTCTTGCATATCTTCAGGACTGAGAAATAGAATACCCCTTTTCTTCGGAGTTGGCTTAGGAGTTGGTTCAGGATGTGTCCAATTATTTTCATTAGTCAACATATTATTCAATAGCAATTTAGCTTGATCAACAGTTCTTTCCTTGAAAACACAACCAGCACAACTATCCAGGTGGTCTCTGGAAGCATCGCTAAGTCCATTATAAAAGATATCAAGTATTTCATTTTTCTTGAGAGGATGATCACGCAAAGCATTGAGTAATTGGAGAAGCCTCCCCCAAGCTTGTGGGAGACTCTCTTCTTCAATTTGCACAAAATTATACATTTCCCTTAAGGCAGCTTGTTTCTTATGAGCGGGAAAATATTTAGCAGAGAAGTAATAAATCATATCCTGGGGACTATGCACACAACCAGGATCAAGAGAATTAAACCATGTTTTAGCATCAACCTTTAATGAGAACGGAAATAATTTAAGGATATAGTAGTAACGAGTTTTCTCATCATTAGTGAATAGGGTGGCTATATCATTTAATTTAGTAAGATGTGCCACAACAGCTTCAGATTCATAGCCATAGAAAGGATCAGATTCAACCAAAGTGATTATCTTAGGATCGACAGAGAAATCATAATCCATATCGGAAATACAGATAGGTGAAGTAGCAAAAGCAGGGTCATATTTCATTCTAGCATTCAAAGATTTTTCTTTTAGCTTAGCTAATAATTTCTTAAGATCATATCTATCATTGCAAGCAAGAAAGTCTCTAGCAGTTTCTTCATCCATAACATAACCCTCAGGCACAACAGGCAATTCATATCTAGGGGAGAATCTTCATCATCACTTTCACCAATATTATTAGTTTCAATAATTTCATTCTCTCTAACCCTAGCAAGTTGTTCATCAAGAAATTCACCTAGTGGCACAGTAGAATCAAACATAGAAGTAGTTTCATCATAAGTATCATGCATAGCAGAAGTGCATCATCAATAACATGCGACATGTGAGAATTAATAGCAGAAGCAGGTTTAGGTGTCGCAAGTTTACTCAAAATAGAAGGTGAATCAAGTGCAGAGCTAGATGGCAGTTCCTTACCTCCCCTCGTAGTTGAGGGATAAATTTTGGTTTTCTCGTCTTTCAGTTCCTCATAGTGATCAACGGATATAAATCCCAAGTGACTCAAAGAATAGAGCTATGCTCCCTGATACGTCTCCAACGTATCTATAATGTTTGATTGTTCCATGCTATTATATTATCTATTTTGGATGTTTATGGGCTTTATTAAACACTTTTATATTATTTTTGGGACTAACCTATTAACCTAGAGCCCAGTGCCAGTTTTTTGTTTTTTCCCTTGTTTCAGTGTTTCGCAGAAAAGGAATATCAAACGGAGTCCAAACGGAATGAAACCTTTGGGAGAGTTATTTTTGGAACGGAAGCAATCCAGGAGACTTGGAGTACACGTCAGGGAATCAACAAGGAGAGCACGAGGCAGGGGGCGCGCCTACCCCCCCCCCCCGCCAGGCACGCCCTCCACCCTCGTGGGCCCCTCGTGGCTTCCCTGACCGACTTCTTTCGCCTATATATATCCATATACCCTAAAACCATCGGGGAACAGAATAGATCGGGAGTTCCGCCGGTGCAAGCCTCTGTAGCCACCAAAAACCAATCGGGACCCTGTTCCGGCACCCTGTCGGAGGGGGGATCCCTGACCGGTGGCCATCTTCATCATCCCGGCGCTCTCCATAACGAGGAGGGAGTAATTCACCCTCGGGGCTGAGGGTATGTACCAGTAGCTATGTGTTTGATCTCTCTCTCTCTCGTGTTCTTGATTTGGCACGATCTTGATGTATCACGAGCTTTGCTATTATAGTTGGATCGTTTCTCCCCCTCTACTCTCTTGTAATGGATTGAGTTTTCCCTTTGAAGTTATCTTATCGGATGAGTCTTTAAGGATTTGAGAACACTTGATGTATGTCTTGTCGTGCTTATCTGTGGTCACAATGGGATATCACGTGATCCACTTGATGTATGTTTTGGTGATCAACTTGCGGGTTCCGCCCATGAACCTATGCAGAGGGGTTGGCACACGTTCTCGTCTTGACTCTCCGGTAGAAATTTTGGGGCACTCTTTGAAGAACTTTGTGTTGGTTTGAATGGATGAATCTGAGATTGTGTGATGCATATCGTATAATCATACCCGCGGATACTTGAGGTGACATTGGAGTATCTAGGTGACATTAGGGTTTTGGTTGATTTGTGTCTTAAGGTGTTATTCTATTACGAACTAGATGATAGATCGAACGGAAAGAATAGCTTCATGTTATTTTACTACGGACTCTTGAATAGATCGATCAGAAAGGATAACTTTGAGGTGGTTTCATACCCTACCATAATCTCTTCCTTTGTTCTCCGCTATTAGTGACTTTGGAGTGACTCTTTGTTGCATGTTGAGGGATAGTTATATGATCCAATTATGTTATTATTATTGAGAGAACTTGCACTAGTGAAAGTATGAACCCTAGGCCTTGTTTCAACGCATTGCAATATCGTTTGTGCTCACTTTTGTCATTAGTTACCTTGCTGTTTTTATATTTTAAGATTACAAAAACATATATCTACCATCCATATTGCACTTGTATCACCATCTCTTCGCCGAACTAGTGCACCTATACAATTTACCATTGTATTGGGTGTGTTGGGGACACAAGAGACTCTTTGTTATTTGGTTGCAGGGTTGCTTGAGAGAGACCATCTTCATCCTACGCCTCCCACGGATTGATAAACCTTAGGTCATCCACTTGAGGGAAATTTGCTACTGTCCTACAAACCTCTGCACTTGGAGGCCCAACAACGTCTACAAGAAGAAGGTTGGGTAGTAGACATCAAGCTCTTTTCTGGCGCCGTTGCCGGGGAGGTGAGTGCTTGAAGGTATATCTTTAGATCTTGCAATCGAATCTTTTTGTTTCTTGATTTATCACTAGTTTAGTCTATAAAAAAAGAGAAAAAATGGAATTGAGTTTGTCTCGTACGCTTCATCTTTTTAATATCTTTCATGAGTATGATGGAAAGAAAATTGTGCCAAAGTGTTAGAAGAAGAATGCAATAAAATGTTTGGCACTAAATCTTTGAATGATGAGCATGATTGCAATGTTGTTAGTATGAACTCCTTGAATATCTATGGTACTAATGATGATTGCACTAGTCATGATGAAATATCTCTTATAAGCATGTCGATTTTTGTGGAGTGCATAGAGTTTGCAAATACATACCAAAAAGGGAAGATAGATTTTACAAGAGGCATAAGTATTTAGAAACTAAATGGTTGCAAGAAAGGCTAGATGTTTGTGCTGAAAATTTAAATTTTCTTAGCCGTACTTGTGAACTTTGCGATGAACATGGTCATTTGACTATCCGATGCAAATTGTTTCATGAGCTAATCGTTTCCAAAAATTGTGATGACTTGATTTCCCTTGCACATCTTAATGAACTTAGTTTGCTTATGGGTTATGAAGAAATGATACGTATAACTAACTATCTTCCATTATTTGCCCATGATAACCTTCTTGATTTTGATCTAGAGGAAATGTATATGTATTGTGCTGTGAATTGCATTGAAAATCCTTATATTGCCAATTACATAAAGAAAAGAAAAGAAATAGAAGATGAAGAGAACACTAATGAAAGGGAAGAGACTTCCCAATATCCTCCTATTATTTCTTATGATGACTCATGTAACGAGGAGGAGCTTTCTATTCAACCAACCCAAAAACCTGCACATGATGTGAAGAAGAATAAGAAAAAACGGAGAAGCAAAGGTAAAAAGGTGTCCCTCCCAAATGATGTTGCTCCTACTACTCATTGTGATGATGATAACTGCTATACTATTGGTGCTATCCATACTATTAATGATGAGAGTGATTATGCTTATGATATGAAAAGTCCCAAGCTTGGGGATGCTATGTTTGATGAGAATGACATGTTTGAGAGTATATTTGCTGCAATTAATGTTTGTCCCAAGCTTGGGGATGCTACGTTTAATGGAGATGATATTTTTAGTCCCCCAAGTTTTGATGAGCAAATTTATTATGATGATAGCATGCCTCCTATTTATGATGATTATTGTGATGAAAATTATGCTATAAAAATTAGTGATGATTATATTTATAAAACTTGTCATGATTATGATTACCCCTTTTCTGAACATTACTCTTTTAATGTGGAAACAATTTATAGTATTCGAGTCTCTTATGATACTCCCACTATTCCGAAAGAGAAGAATTTTGCTTATGTGGAGAGTAATAAAATTTCTATGCTTGTAGATCATGAAAAGAATGCTTTAGGTGCTGGTTATATTTTTGAATTCATTCATGATGCTACTGAAAATTTTATGAGGGAGGAACATATGCTTGTAGGAATTGCAATAATAACAAGTTTCCTCTCTATGTGCTTAAAATCTTGAAGTTATGCTTGTTTTACCTTCCTATGCAAGTTGATTATTGTTCCCATAAGTTGTTTGATCACAAAATCCCTATGCATAGGAAGTGGGTTAGACTTAAATGTGCTAGTCATATTCTTCGTGATGCTCTCTTTATGTTTCAATTCTTGTCTTATGTGAGCATCATTGAAATCATCATGCCTAGCTAGGGGCGTTAAACGATAGCGCTTGTTGGGAGGCAACCCAATTTTATTTTAGTTTCTTGCTTTTTGGTTCTGTTTAGGAATAAATAATCTATCTATCTTCTGGTTAAATGTGGTTTTATGTTTTAATTAGTGTTTGTGCCAAGTAAGACCTATAGGATCTTCTTGGATGATAGTTATTTGATCTTGCTGAAAATTCCAGAAACTTTCTATTCACGAAAACAATTGTTTAAAATCACCAGAATGTGATAAAATACTGATTCCAATTGAAGAAGATCAATAATAAAATTATCTAGGTCTTCCTATTTTGGTATAATTTTTTGAGTTCCATAAGTTTGCGTTAGTTACAGATTACTACAGATTGTTCTGTTTTTTACAGATTCTGTTTTTCGTGTGTTGTTTGCTTATTTTGATGAATCTATGGCTAGTAAAATAGTTTATAAACCATAGAGAAGTTGGAATACAGTATATTTAACACCAATACAAATAAAGAATGAGTTTATTACAGTACCTTGAAGTGGTGTTTTGTTTTCTTTCGTTAACGGAGCTTACGAGTTTTCTGTTGAGTTTTGTGTTGTGAAGTTTTCAAGTTTCGGGTAAAGATTCGATGGACTATGGAATAAGGAGTGGAAAGAGCCTAAGCTTGGGGATGCCCAAGGCACCCCAAGGTAATATTCAAGGATAACCAAGAGCCTAAGCTTGGGGATGCCCCGGATGGCATCCCCTCTTTCTTCTTCGTTCATCGGTAACTTTACTTGGAGCTATATTTTTATTCACCACATGATATGTGTTTTGCTTGGAGCGTCATTTTATTTCTTTTGTGTTGCTTGAATATAGTATCAAGATCTGAAATTCTTAAATGTTAGAGAGTCTTCACATAGTTGCATAATTTTTCAACTACTCATTGATCTTCACTTATATCTTCCGGAGTAGTTTGTTGATTGCTCTAGTGCTTCACTTATATCTTTTAGAGCACGACGGTGGTTTTATTTTGAAGAAATAGATGAACTATCATGCTTCACTTATATTATTTTGAGAGTCCTAAACAGCATGGTAATTTGCTTTGGTTATGAATTTAGTCCTAATATGATGGGCATCCAAGATGGGTATAATAAAAACTTTCATATAAAGTGCATTGAATACTATGAGAAGTTTGATACTTGATGATTGTTTTGAGATATGAAGATGGTGATATTAGAGTCATGCTAGTTGAGTAGTTGTGAATTTGAGAAATACTTGTGTTAAAGTTTGTGATTCCCGTAGCATGCACGTATGATGAACCGTTATGTGATGAAGTCGGAGCATGATTTATTTATTTATTGTCTTCCTTATGAGTGGCGGTCGGGGACGAGCGATGGTCTTTTCCTACCAATCTATCCCCCTAGGAGCATGCGTGTAGTACTTCGTTTCGATAACTAATAGATTTTTGCAATAAGTATGTGAGTTCTTTATGACTAATGTTGAGTCCATGGATTATACGCACTCTCACCCTTCCACCATTACTAGCCTCTCTAATACCGCGCACCTTTCACTGCTATCATACACCCACCATATCCTTCCTCAAAACAGCCACCATACCTACCTATTATGGCATTTCCATAGCCATTCCGAGATATATTTCCATGCAACTTTCCACCGTTCCGTTTATTATGACACGTTCCATCATTTTCATATTGCTTTGCATGATCATGTAGTTGATATCGTATTTGTGGCAAAGCCACCGTTCATAATTCTTTCATACATGTCACTCTTGATTCATTGCATATCCCGGTACACCGCCGGAGGCATTCATATAGAGTCATATTTGTTCTAAGTATCGAGTTGTAATTCTTGAGTTGTAAGTAAATAAAAGTGTGATGATCTTCATTGTTAGAGCATTGTCCCAGTGAGGAAAGGATGATGGAGACTATGATTCCCCCACAAGTCGGGATGAGACTCCGGATGAAAAAAAGAGGCCATAAAAAAAGAGAAGGCCCAAAAAAACAAAAAAAAGAGAGAAAAAGAGAGAAGGGACAATGTTACTATCCTTTTACCACACTTGTACTTCAAACTAGCACCATGATCTTCATGATAGAGAGTCTCCTATGTTGTCACTTTCATATACTAGTGGGAATTTTACATTATAGAACTTGGCTTGTATATTCCAATGATGGGCTTCCTCAAAATGCCCTAGGTCTTCGTGAGCAAGCGACTTGGATTCTAACCCACTTAGTTTCTTTTGTTGAGCTTTCATACACTTATAGCTCTAGTGCATCTGTTGCATGGCAAACCCTACTCACTCACATTGATATCTATCGATAGGCATCTCCATAGCCCGTTGATATGCCTAGTTGATGTGAGACTATCTTCTCCTTCTTGTCTTCTCCACAACCACCATTCTATTCCACCTATAGTGCTATATCCATGGCTCACGCTCATGTATTGCGTGAAGATTGAAAAAGTTTGAGAACATCAAAAGTATGAAACAATTGCTTGGCTTGTCATCGGGGTTGTGCATGATTTAAATATTTTGTGTGATGAAGATAGAGCATAGCCAGACTATATGATTTTGTAGGGATAGCTTGCTTTGGCCATGTTATTTTGAGAAGACATGATTGCTTTGTTAGTATGCTTGAAGTATTATTATTCTCATGTCAATATTAAACTTTTGTCTTGAATCTTATGGATCTGAATATTCTTGCCACAATAAGGAAGACTACATTGATAAATATGCTAGGTAGCATTCCACATCAAAAATTCTGTTTTTATCATTTACCTACTCAAGGACGAGCAGGAATTAAGCTTGGGGATGCTGATACGTCTCCAACGTATCTATAATTTTTGATTGTTCCATGCTATTATATTATCTGTTTTGGATGTTTATGGGCTTTATTAAACACTTTTATATTATTTTTGGGACTAACCTATTAACCCAGAGCCCAGTGCCAGTTTCTGTTTTCTCCCTTGTTTCAGTGTTTCGCAGAAAAGGAATATCAAACGGAGTCCAAATGGAATGAAACCTTCGGGAGAGTTATTTTTGGAACGGATGCAATCCAGGAGACTTGGAGTACACATCAAGGAATCAACGAGGAGAGCACGAGGCAGGGGGCGCGCCTACCCCCCCCCCCCCCAGGCGCTCCCTCCACCCTCGTGGGCCCCTCATGGCTTCCCTGACCGACTTCTTTTGCCTATATATATCCATATACCCTAAAACCATCGGGGAACAGAATAGATCGGGAGTTCCGCCGCTGCAAGCCTCTATAGCCACCAAAAACCAATCGGGACCCTGTTCCGGCACCCTGCCGGAGGGGGGATCCCTCACCGGTGGCCATCTTCATCATCCCAGCACTCTCCATGACGAGGAGGGAGTAGTTCACCCTCGGGGCTAAGGGTATGTACCAGTAGCTATGTGTTTGATCTCTCTCTCTCTCTCTCTCTCTCGTGTTCTTGATTTGGCACGATCTTGATGTATCGCGAGCTTTGCTATTATAGTTGGATCTTATGATGTTTCTCCCCCTCTACTCTCTTGTAATGGATTGAGTTTTCCCTTTGAAGTTATCTTATCAGATTGAGTCTTTAAGGATTTGAGAACACTTGATGTATGTCTTGCCGTGCTTATCTGTGGTGATAATGGGATATCACGTGATCCACTTGATGTATGTTTTGGTGATCAACTTGCGGGTTCCGCCCATGAACCTATGCATAGGGGTTGGCACACATTTTCGTCTTGACTCTCCAGTAGAAATTTTGGGGCGCTCTTTGAAGAACTTTGTGTTGGTTTGAATGGATGAATCTGAGATTGTGTGATGCATATCGTATAATCATACCCGCGGATACTTGAGGTGACATTGGAGTATCTAGGTGACATTAGGGTTTTGGTTGATTTGTGTCTTAAGGTGTTATTCTAGTACGAACTCTATGATAGATCGAACGGAAAGAATAGCTTCATGTTATTTTACTACGGACTCTTGAATAGATCGATCAGAAAGGATAACTTTGTGGTGGTTTCGTACCCTACCATAATCTCTTCGTTTGTTCTCCGCTATTAGTGACTTTGGAGTGACTCTTTGTTGCATGTTGAGGGATAGTTATATGATCCAATTATGTTATTATTGTTGAGAGAACTTGCACTAGTGAAAGTATGAACCCTAGGCCTTGTTTCAACGCATTGCAATATCGTTTGTGCTCACTTTTATCATTAGTTACCTTGTTGTTTTTATATTTTCAGATTACAAAAACATATATCTACCATCCATATTGCACTTGTATCACCATCTCTTCGCCGAACTAGTGCACCTATACAATTTACCATTGTATTGGGTGTGTTGGGGACACAAGAGACTCTTTGTTATTTGGTTGCAGGGTTGCTTGAGAGAGACCATCTTCATCCTACGCCTCCCATGGATTGATAAACCTTAGGTCATCCACTTGAGGGAAATTTGCTACTGTCCTACAAACCTCTGCACTTGGAGGCCCAACAACGTCTACAAGAAGAAGGTTGGGTAGTAGACATCACTCCCCGGCAACGGCGCCAGAAAATAGTCTTGATAACCCACAAGTATAGGGGATTGCAACATTTTTCGAGGGTAGAGTATTCAACACAAATTTATTGATTCAACACAAGGGGAGCCAAAGAATATTCTCAAGTATTAGCAGTTGAGTTGTCAATTCAACCACACCTGGATAACTTAATATCTGCAGCAAAGTATTGAGTAGCAAAGTAGTATGGAAGTAACGGTAATGGTAGCAAAAGTAACAGTAGCAGTTTTGCAGTAATTGTAACAGTGGTAACAGTAAAGTAACTAAGCAAAGATCAATATGTGAAAAGCTCTTAGGCATTGGATCGGTGATGGAGAATTATGCCGGATGCGATTCCTCATGCAACAGTTATAACATAGGGTGACACAGAACTAGCTCCGGTTCATTAATGTAATGTAGGCATGTATTCTGAATAGTCATACGTGCTTATGGAAAAGAACTTGCATGACATATTTTTTCCTACCCTCCCGTGGCAGCGGGGTCCTATTGGAAACTAAGGGATATTAAGGCCTCCTTTTAATAGAGTACCGGACCAAAGCATTAACACTTAGTGAATACATGAACTCCTCAAACTACGGTCATCACCGGTAAGTATCCCGATTATTGTCACTTCGGGGTTAACGGATCATAACACATAATAGGTGACTATAGACTTGCAAATAGGATCAAGAACTCACATATATTCATGAAAACATAATAGGTTCAGATCTGAAATCATGGCACTCGGGCCCTAGTGACAAGCATTAAGCATAGCAAAGTCATAGCAACATCAATCTCAGAACATAGTGGATACTAGGGATCAAACCCTAACAAAACTAACTCGATTACATGGTAAATCTCATCCAAACCATCACCGTCCAGCAAGCCTACGATGGAATTACTCACGCACGGCGGTGAGCATCATGAAATTGGTGATGGAGGAAGGTTGATGATGACGATGGCGACGGATTCCCCTCTCCGGAGCCCCGAACGGACTCCAAATCAGCCCTCCCGAGAGAGATTAGGGCTTGGCGGCGGCTCCGTATCGTAAAACGCGATGAATCCTTCTCTCTAATTCTTTTCTCCCTGAACGTGAATATATAGAGTTGGAGTTGAGGCCGGTGGAGCTCCAGGGGGCCCACGAGGCAGGGGCGCGCCCAGGGGGGTAGGCGCGCCCCCCACCCTCGTGGACAGGGTGTGGGCCCCCTGGTATTGATTCTTTCGCCAGTATTTTTAATATATTCCAAAAATATTCTTCTTGAAGTTTCAGGTCATTCCGAGAACTTTTATTTCTGCACAAAAATAACACCATGGCAATTCTGCTGAAAACAGCGTCAGTCCGGGTTAGTTCCATTCAAATCATGCAAGTTAGAGTCCAAAACAAGGGCAAAAGTGTTTGGAAAAGTAGATACGTTGGAGACGTATCAATAGCCTTTACCAACAAAAGTTCCATGCTTGGATGTTACAAATTTATTCGACTCGAAGACAAGCTTGTAGCCATCTCTACACAAAAGAGATCCGCTAACAAGATTTTTATTCACGGAGGGGACATAATGTATGTTCTTCAGCCACACGATCTTCCCCGAAGTAAACTTCAGATCGACCATGCCAACACCACGAACAGAAGCATTTGAACCATTGCCCATTAGCAGGGTGGAAGTCCCTGCAGTCTGCTAAGAAGAAAACATGGAAATATCACCACATACATGTACATTAGGACCCGTGTCAATCAACCAATTAGGAGAATGACATACTGAAAGAATAGTGGGAAATATACCATACCCAGCATCCTTCATGTCAATGTCACCAATGACAACATTGGCGGTCTTGCCGCCTTTGCCATGTTGACGCTTATCATAATGGTTAGGGCAACTAGGAGCCCAATGATCAGGACCTCCGCACACATGACAAACACCTTTCTTCTTGTCAGTCTTGTTCTTGAAGTTGGTGTGATGTGAAGCCTTGTATTTCCCATCAAACTTTGCTTTACCATCAAACTTGCCTTTATTCTTGAACTTGGGGGGTTGGAAGTTTTCTTCTATACCATATTGGCACTAGAACCTCCCTCAATACCTCGAGCATGTGTGTCTTTTGCTCTCGCCTTTTCGTCCACATCAAGAGTACTAATGAGACCCGGAATGAAAAACTCTTGTCTCTTGTGTTCCAGAGAGGTAGCAAAGTTCCTCCACGATGGAGGAAGCTTAGTGATGATGCCTCCAGAAATAAACTTGTCCGGTAACATACAATTGAAGTGCTCAAGTTCTCTAGAAAATGACTGTATCTCGTGAGCTTGCTCAAACACGGAGCATTCATCAACCATCATGTAGTTATAGAATTGATCCATGATGTACAACTCAGTGCTGGCATCCGAGACCTGAACTTGGCCTCGAGTGCAACCCACATATCTTTGCCATTATCAATTGACGCATAAGTATCAACTATGTTCTCACCAAGAACACTCAAGAGAGCAGCCTTAAACAGGTATCAGTTTTCTAAAAAACTTGTTCCTGTTGAGGATCAAGATCTCCTTCAGGTTTGCCAAGAGTAGCGTCATAGTAGCTCATGGTTTGAAACCACAGAACAACTCTCACACGCCACCTCTTATAGTGCACACCCTCAAACATAAGAGGCCTCATTGATGTAGCAAAACCACTTGGGGTAAATTGCCTATAATAAGGTTTTCTGATAGTTGGAAATATGAGCAATTTACCATATGATTTAATCCATAAAAATACTAGATAAAACATGACTACTATAGCACAGATGAAACAAGTCATGTAATCTAGCAGAGAGAAGGCAAATAGCATCTGCACATGTGAACTAGAACAGAATATATGTAGAGCAGATACTAGAAGAAGAAACTGTAGTAGGGACTCGAACAAAAGGAAGAACAAGTACTGAGCTGCGGCAGTAGCAGTAGTGTTGATGTTGACGATTTAACCCATGTCATCGAAGAGGTCGTCGACATCGGGGAAGAAGTTGTCGTGGGGGAAGTAGTCATCGGCGTCTGGGGTGTCTGTGATGAACAGGTCAGTAGTCTCGCAGAGCGCTCCCCGAAAACCTTATCACCCTTCTCCCATACAGGGCACAAAGAGGTGGGGTTTCAGAGGCCTACTGTCCCGACCTGCGGTGTGATACGTCTGCAACGTATCTATAATTTTTGATTGTTCCATGTTGTTATATTATCATTCTTTAATGTTTTATAATCAGTTTATAGTCATTTTATATCATTGTTTGGTACTAATCTATTGACATAGTGCCAAGTGCCAGTTGCTGTTTTTCGCATGTTTTTTACATCGCAGGAAATCAATGCCAAACGGAGTCCAAACGCCACGAAACTTTTTGTGGATTTTTTATGGACCAGAAGACATCCAGTGGGCTGAAGAAGCACCTAGGGGGTGCTCTGAGGGGAGCACAACACACTAGGGCGCGCCTGGAGGCCCAGGCGCGCCCTGGTGGGTTGTGCCCACCTCGGTTGCCTCCTGGACCGCCTCTTTACTCTATAAATACCTCAATATTCCAGAAACCCTAGGGGAGTCGACGAAAATCAATTCCAACCACCGCAAGTTCCAAAACCACCATATCCAATCTAGACACTATCACAGAGGGGTTCATCATGTCCATTGGTGCCTCTCCGATGATGCGTGAGTAGTCTTTTGTAGACCTACGGGTCCGTAGTTAGTATCTAGATGGATTCGTATCTCTCTCTTTTGATTCTCAATCCAATGGTCTCTTGGAGATCCATATGATGTAACTCTTTTTGCGGTGTGTTTGTTGGGATCGGATGAACTTTGAGTTTATGATCAGATCTATCTTTTTATCCATGAAAGTTATTTGAGTCTTCTTTGATCTCTTATATGCATGATTGCTTAGCCTCGTATTTCTTCTCCGATATTTGGGTTTTGTTTGGCCAACTTGATCTATTTATCTTGCAATGGGAAGAGGTGCTTTGTGATGGGTTCGATCTTACGGTGCTTGATCCCAGTGACAGAAGGGGAATCGACACGTATGTATCGTTGCTATTAAGGATAACAAGAGGGGGTCTATTTCTACATAAATAGATCTTGTCTACATCATGTCATCGTTCTTATTGCATTACTCCGTTTCTCCATGAACTTAATACACTAGATGCATGCTGGATAGCGGTCGATGTGTGGAGTAATAGTAGTAGATGCAGGCATGAGTCGGTCTACTAATCTTGGACGTGATGCCTATATAATGATCATTTCCTGGATATCGTCATGATTATTTGAAGTTCTATCAATTGCCAAATAGTAATTCGCTTACCCACCGTTTGCTATTTTTCTCGAGAGAAGCCACTAGTGAAATCTACGGCCCTGGGTCTCTTCCTTATTATATTTGCCTTTGCGGTCTATTTCATTTGCTTTTATTTTCAGATCTATTAAAACCTAAATACAAAAATACTTTGCTGCACTTTATTTTATTTGGCGTTCGATCTGTCAACTTATTACAACTTTCTCACGTCCGTTTGCCAATTTCTGGCGTCGTTACCCGAAAGGGATTGTCAACCCCTTTAATACGTCGGGTTGCGTGCGAGTATTTGTTATTTGTGTGCAGGTGCTGTTTACGTAGTGTTGCTTGGTTCTCCTACTGGTTCGATAACCTTGGTCTCATTACTGAGGGAAATACCTACCGTCGTTGTGCTACATTGTCCCTTCTTCTTTGGAGAAATACCGACGTAGTCTAGGAGACATCAAAAGGAATTTCTAGCGCCGTTGTCGGGGAGACATCATCAACATCTACCAGGTTCCTAATCACAAATCTCAGCTCTTTGCAATTTACATTATTTTCCATTTGCCTCTCGTTTTTCTCTCCCCCACTTCACTAAAATTTGTCGTTTTATTCGCCCACTTTTTCGCTCGCCATTTTCTTGTCGGATCTATCCGTGTTCTTTCTTTCTAGTCATAATGGCTAGCATGTCTACTCCTCCTTTGTCACCAGATTTTGAAGTTTTATACTTCAAGCAACGACAAGGAGAAAAGTTGAAAGATGCTTGGTATAGGCTTATGGAATCCTATCGTGTTTGCAATTTAAAGGGAGGCGCAAAGATCTTGCTTTGTAATTTTTACATAGGATTGGCTTTGCATCATAGACAATTCTTAGATTTTGCCGCTAAAGGGAATTTTATTGAGCTTGTAGTGATTTGCTTTCTTATACTAACGGATCTCACGAAGGTTTTGTTGAGTTTTGTGTGATTGAAGTTTTCAAGTTTTGGGTGATGTTACGATGGATGAAGGAATAAGGAGTAAGAAGAGCCTAAGCTTGGGGATGCCCGAGTGGCATCCCCTCTTTCTTCTAACGACCATCGGTATTTTACTCGAAGCTATATTTTTATTCGTCGCATATTATGAGTTTTGCTTGGAGCGTCTTGTATGATATGAGTCTTTGCTTGTTTTGCTTTTTGTTTTAAGTCTTGAATCCTTGCTGGACACACTTATTTGAGAGAGCCAAAATTATGCCATGACTTGTTAGAATTGCTCTCGATGCTTCACTTAAATTTTTATGAGCTATGGAATTGCTCTAGTGCTTCACTTATATCTTTTTGAGCACGGTGTGCTTTAGTATTTTTAAAGAAATGCTCTCTTGCTTCACTTAGATTTATTTGAGAGTTAGTAATTTTTTTTAAGAAGTTCTCTCTTGCTTCACTTAAATTAATTTGAGAGAAAGAAATGTTATGCTCATGATCTTCACTTATATTTGTTTGAGCTTATCGAAAGCAACACATGAAAATTAGTTTCAAAGTGATAGATATCCAAGAAGGATATAATAAAAACTTTCATGAAGATCATTGGACAAAATAAACTTGATTCCTTGTAATAGTTTTGAGATATGATGATGTGACATGTGAGTCATGTTGATGAGTAATTATGCTTTAGTAAGAATATTGGTGTTAAGGTTTGTGATTCCCTATGCAAGCACGAAAGTCAATAGTTGTGCAATGAAATTACATCCTACTTGTGGTGCATTATTCGGTGTTAATTATGCCCAATGCTCGCTTATGAGATTTTCGTTTCTTGGTTGGTCGCTTCTCAATCTTTTGCTAGCCTTCATTTTGCACTAAGTATGATCACTACTTGTGCATCCAAAATCCTTTAAACCAATTTTGCCACATGAGTCCACCATACCTACCTATATGCGGTATTCTTTTGCCGTTCTAAGCAAATTTGTATGTGCCATCTCTAATTTTCAAAATAAACTTCTCTTTTGTGTGCTCGTACCGCTCATGAACCGGTAGGGGGTGGCTAATATAGTTCCATGATAGATATGTTATTCTCACGATGAGTGTTTATTCACTTGTCATTGCACGAGAGTAAGGCAAATGTATTAGGGATGCCCAGTCCCGAAATGAAAAATGAATTTACTTTATGTTGTCAAATAATAAATTCCTTGGAAAGTGTTCGTATGGAGGCACCCGTGGATACGGCTAGCCATGGAAAGTGAAAGTATGGTTGACAAAGGAATAAACTTTAATTTCTGTTTGGGAACTGCCTATGATATATCTAGCATGGAAAGTATTGGGAACTACTTGATCGTTCTCGTTGACAGGAAAAGCATGCCTCCCAAAATGTTTTTATCTCTATGTTTTTGTTTTGTGCTCTGGCACCTCTACAAATCCCTACTTCCCTCCGCAAAGGGCCTTTCTTTTACTTTATGCAATTTTTATTTTTAATTTGAGTCTCCATCTTCTCTTATAAAAGCACCAACTAGGGGGCACTATGATCGTACTTGAGCATTGGGTGTAGCTAATATGCGAGTGTGTTTCATGAATGGATCAATGATTGAGCATGATGGGCTAGCGATAACTTATTTTAGCATTGATATTTTGAAAGACATGGTTGCTTGTTGGTATGCTTGAGTATTTAAGTCCTCATGTCAAAACTAGACTATTGCTTTGAACCATATAAAAGTCCAAATGTCCATGCTACAAAGAAAAGAATATGAGATGACATGTTATAGGCAGCATTCCACATCAAAAATTCTGTTTTTATCATTTACCTACTCGAGGATGAGCAGGAATTAAGCTTGGGGATGTTGATACGTCTCCAACATATCTATAATTTCTTTATTGTTCCATGCTGTTATATTATCATTCTTGGATGTTTTATAATCATTTTATAGTCATTTTATATCATTTTTGGTACTAACCTATTGACATAGTGCCAAGTGCCAGTTGTTGTTTTTTGCATGTTTTTTACATCACAGGAAATCAATAACAAACGGAGTCCAAACACAGCGAAACTTTTTGTGGATTTTTTATGGACCAGAAAGACATCCAGTGGGCGGAAGAAGCACCTGGGGGTGCTCCGAGGGGAGCACAACCCACTAGGGTGCGCCTGGAGGCCCAAGCACGCCCTAGTGGGTTGTGTCCGCCTCAGTTGCCTTCTGAACCGCCTCTTTACTCTATAAATACCCCAATATTCCAGAAACCCTAGGGGAGTCGAAGAAAACCAATTCCAGCCGCCGCAAGTTCCAGAACCACCAGATCCAATCTAGACACCATCACGGAGGGGTTCATCATGTCCATCGGTGCTTCTCCGATGATGCGTGAGTAGTCTTTTGTAAACCTACGGGTCCGTAGTTAGTAGCTAGATGGCTTCCTCTCTCTCTCTCTCTCTCTCTCTCTCTCTCTCTCTCTCTCTCTCTCTCTTTCGATTCTGAATACAATGGTCTCTTGGAGATCCATATGATGTAACTCTTTTTGCGGTGTGTTTGTTGGGATCATATGAACTTTGAGTTTATGATCAGATCTATCTTTTTATCCATGAATGTTATTTGAGTCTTCTTTGATCTCTTATATGCATGATTGCTTATAGCCTCGTATTTCTTCTCCGATATTTGAGTTTTGTTTGGCCAACTTGATCTATTTATCTTGAAATGGGAAGAGGTGCTTTGTGATGGGTTCGATCTTACAGCTTGATCCCAGTGACAGAAGGGGAACCGACACATATGTATCGTTGCTATTAAGGATAACAAGATGGGGTCTATTTCCACATAAATAGATCTTGTCTACATCATTTCATCGTTCTTATTGCATTACTCCGTTTCTCCATGGACCTAATACACTAGATGCATGCTGGATAGCGGTCGATGTGTGGAGTAATAGTAGTAGATGCAGGCATGAGTCGGTCTACTAATCTTGGACGTGATGCCTATATAATGATCATTGCTTGGATATCGTCATGATTATTTGAAGTTCTATCAATTGCCCAACAGTAATTCGTTTACCCACCGTTTGCTATTTTTCTCGAGAGAAGCCACTAGTGAAATCTACGGCCCCGGGTCTCTTCCTTATTATATTTGCCTTTGCAATCTATTTCATTTGCTTTTATTTTCAAATAAACCAAAAATACAAAAATACCTTGCTGCACTTTATTTTATTTGGCGTTCGATCTATCAACTTATTACAACTTTCTCACGTTTGTTTGCCAATTTCTGGCGCCGTTACCCGAGAGGGATTGACAACCCCTTTAATACATCGGGTTGTGAATATTTGTTACTTGTGTGCAGGTGATGTTTATGTAGTGTTGCTTGGTTTTCCTACTGGTTCGATAACCTTGGTCTCATCACTGAGGGAAATACCTACCGTCGCTGTGCTGCATCATCCCTTCCTCTTTGGGGAAATACCGACGTAGTCTAGCAGACATCACGGTGCATGTCGCAAGCCGGGATAGGGAAGATCATAGCAGTATCTCAGTGCTCTGGAACTCAGTGGAGTGAGGAAGGTGTTGTTATGGTGTGTCTTCTGGAGAGGAGCGACCTCTCTTTTAAAGGCAAAGGAGAAGCAGGCGAACATGCAGCGACGGGAGGTGAAGCAAACAAGGGAGACGAAACGAATAAGCAGCAACCGAAGGATGCAGCGTTCATATTCAATCTCCACTACAAAAAACTTTTCAGGTCTCGTGTTACCTTTTGTATACCAGTCGTGCATGGCAAAAAATTAGACAATGGCTCAGCTCATTCCTCCAACCCGCGACGCGACGCGTTGTGGCGTGGCGTGGCAAGGCGGGCGGCGGAGGAGGAGCGCGCGTGAATGTCTCTCTTATTCTCATCCTCATACATGTGGAGAAACAACCTTCCTTATAAAAATGTCTAACTCCTACTAGGTGAGCAGTATGAGACTAAACTTTAGTCCTACCTCTTGCCTAGCATGAATGGTCTAAGTGGGTCTCTAGAATTTATTAGGAATTCTGAAAATGCTATTGGGCTGACCCAAAAGTAGACTAATTTCAGCAATCCCCCACCAGATACGAGAGACACACAAAATTTGCCTTTGGTTCCAAAATATTGTTTCTATACCGGTACTGCAATGGAGACTGTTAAGTTGAACTTCCACCTAAAACTCTATGCTATACTAGTAAGCAACTTAAACAGTAGATTAGACGTTAAACTGCAAGTTTTCTGCGAAATCTACCTTCACAAAAAGCATTGACAGATATTGGAAAATAAATGTCCATGATGTATACCAAAACTGTACAATATTTATTAAAGATGTAGCCATGTGTCGAAGAAAAATGGGAAACACCAAGAAAGCCGGTGAAAATCGAAGAAACTGAAAAAAAAACCTAAAAATGAAGAAAATAAAAAGACAAAGAAAACTGTTAAATCCATTAGAAAACAAAAAAACAAAACAAAACAAACTAGAGAAATAGGTGAAGAAACATAAAAAACGAAAAACAAAGAAAAACACAAAAACCCATGAAGAAATAAAGAAAAAGCAAGAAAACCAAAGAACACCAGGGAAAACATGTAATAAAAGGGGAAAAGAACCCGAGGAAAACCGGACTAGTCCAGGTCCAGCCAATATACATTGACCGAACCAGCAAGTGCATGTTTAAATATACGGTGAAGGGCTTTCAATACAGTGAACATTTTTGTAATATATGCTAAACATTTTAAAAATATGTTTTTAACCTTTTGTAAAATATGCTGAACAATTTCTTAGTGTATGATGAACATTTTCAAAATGCAGATTGACCTATTTTGTAGAATTTGTTGAAGAATTTCTTAGTATACGATGAACATTTTTTATAATACATGGTAAACTTTTTAAATATACGATGAACATTCTCTTAATATACAGTGAACATTTTCGGCACATGGTGAACTATTTGAATATTGATTTAAAAAACATTTATTATAATATATAATAAAAATAAAAGTAATAGCGAACGAAATAAAAAAGAGAAACCGAAGAAACAGCCAATCCGACATGGGCCGGCCCAACTACGGGCGGCAAATAGGATTGACCGCGGATAAGCCTCACGCGCGTACCGTATAACGAAGTCGTACGACGCGTAATTTATACGGCATAACGAAGTCGTATTTAGCTTGTATTCTACGTGAGAGGCGTATTTCAGATCGAGAAATCCCAAATCCCTAATAACCTAATCCCCTTTCCCTCCGCTCTTTCTTCTTCTGGCGTCCTTGCTGCTCGAAAGATTCTCGCTCGATTTAGGTCTTTGATTTCCCCGATTCATCTGCCGGTGCCAGATATGGCCTGTGTCGACATCCATGGCATGAGTGTGACGCTCACGATGCCCGACCAGCTGTCGCACTCCGGGAAGAAGAGAGCCGCCGACGAGGATCTCGTCCTCGCCGACGAGTCCGAGGCCCGTGGATGGTCCTCGGCGGTCTCGGACCGCAGGCTCGTCCTGCGCCGCCGGCGAGGTCCGGTTTCCTCTTCCTGCTGCCGCGGCTGCATCATGGTGACGGAGGCACCGGACTGCCGTGCCGAGGAGGCGGTCGAAGGCGCCCAGCTAGCTGCACCGGAGAGCAAGGCTTCCTCTGTTGAGGAGCTGGTCTGCTGGACAGTACTCTAATCCAACAATCCAACCATCCAAAATCGCCAGGCCTGCTTGTGCAAATGTCTGAAAAAGGTTCAATGTTTCTGCTCCCGTTGTGTCCATCTATTGCAGAGTCCTTTCTTTCTAGACCATATGAATAACCTCTTTTCTCTTCTTTTTTATGTCAATGTCGGAGCACCTTGGGGTTTCGAGCAGGCGACGCTACAAGAAGTTGAGGAGGCGTCATATGAAGTAATCAAATTACAAGTCAAGAGGCCAGATGTGCTGGAATGTCAGTTTAGCTATTATGTCATGTCAGTTAGTACTCCCTCTGTAAACTTTTATAAGATCCTTACTTTAGTGATCTAAACAATCTTATAAAAGTTTACGAAGGGAGTACTTAGTACTAGTTGTTTCCTGTAATATCGTGGCTCACGGCAGTATGTAAGCCGGAGAGTGGGTGGAGGGCGGCACGATATGAATAAAACCATAAATTTCCCTATCTTGCATTGTTTCCTTAGCTTCATGTTTTCTGCTCTCGTCTTCATGCCTTGGCATGATATCAACAGTTCATCGACCAAAAAACTCTCCTTTCGCCTTGTTCGCTCTGTCAGCTACTTGAATCTTCCAAGTCTTGTAGAAAGAGTTCCTCCTCTCCTCTGTTTATCTTCCAGTTCGAGTGGAATCAGCCCAGAACTATTTCGATGTGTTTATGCCCAGACCTATTGCAACATAAGTGTCTTGCAGCTCAATGGTTTGACAGCATATGATGTACTAGTTCTTCATCACAACATAAAAGGTTGCAATAGGTTCAGCCTTTCAGGTAAATGGTGATTTACCAAATGGGTGAAATTTTGCTTCCACAAAGTATTTTAAGACTGAATATTTTGATAATGGTTGGCTCTTTTGGTGTTTGGCTGTGACTCTTGCTGTACTGCAAATATGAATTCCTTAAAAAAGTGAAAAGTACATGTCTATTAAGATTTGAGATTTTTTTCAGCCCCAAAAAAATGATTTTGGTGTTTCCAAAACAATTCTGATTCTTAGAAATCCTTCCAGAACTACTCTTTTTGGTGTTTGTGCTGTGGCTATTACTGTACTACAAATACAAAACTGGATCTGGTCATTGAGGTTTGTTTCTAAGTTAATCAGAGACACTCTAACTTATGTTATGTTATGCTATTCTGATATTTATTACTAGCTTTAAATCAGACTTAAGGTGATTGCTTTCATTAGATCAATCTCTGCAGTACCCAAAGGCACACAATGAATGTTGATTTAATTGTGTGCGGCTAAATCTTGACAGAGAATAATCTAGCAATATGGTGCCAAGTTTTGTGAACTAAACAAAACTTGGATATATTTCCCACCTTTTATTGAAGCACCACCGTCTGAACAAATTAATTATGTGGAGGTTTGAAACGCTATAGTTCATCTCTTTTCTGGTAGGGATGCAAGTTTAAGTGATATCTTGGGTTGCGGTTTTTCTTGATGTTTTTTCGATGTTCCTTTTCTATACATAGTGAAGTCATAATAATTTTAGTGGCCTCCTGATGCTATTTTCAATGTTCAATGGAATATAAATATGGGTGCCCCATGTTTCCTTTCTATGCAGTTGAGTCCGATGGCCCATTAGATTCTTGCCTTTGATTTGTCATGTGTTTGGGTTCCAACAACATGTGTCTGGTGTTTACCATAAATCTTTCTTTCTATTTAAATAGATTTCCCCGCAAATCAGGATGATTTTTATTCCTATATCTACCTGGATAAAACAGTCTTTCCGGGTACGAAAAAAAGGGGGAGGGGGTAAATTTACGTTCTCAACTGTAGGTTTACTCGACCAGTTTAACTTTTCTTCCACATAAGCGCTTACTTAATGCACACATATACGCCTCTCAGGTCAAATTGATAGGCATCCTGCATCTCAGAATTCTGCATGTAAAGACTTAGAAACCGCGATGCTCTACAGAGTTCTGCAAAAAAAATGCTCTACATAATTATAGTAGGTCAGAGAGAAAAGACTTGAAAATAGACTGCTCAAGTTTAAGTTCTCTGATTTGGGAAATAAGTTCTAGTGCAAGTTCAATTGATCGAATTTACGGGGAAAGTTAAAATCTCAGAAGTCACCGCAGGATCAAATAAGAAGTCATCAAGGATCGGAACATGTAAGCATAGTGTAGTCATAATAACTTTAATGGCCTCATGATTGCTTGTTAAATTCTCGCCTTTGAATTTTTTTCTGCCCTGAAAATGGTTCAGGACAGCTATTTCCTGCTGTAGGTTCCTACAGCAAGAACATTGTCCTAAGAGGAACCGTTCTCATTTCCTTTGCGCTACGATGTCCTTCCCGCGGCAAGATATGCACCAATTCTACCTTTTGTCTGCACAAGTTCAATCTTCTCCCCTTGCTCACTCCGCTCCTGATTTCTTACCGTTGGGCAATGGACCGTAGGCGTTTTGATGAATTGTTATCTTGCCAGGGCTTCAATAAAAGCAGAAGGGGTTTTCCTAGGAATATATAGCAAACTTTTGGTCAATCAACTGCTAATACTGTAAAACTAGAAATAGTTCAAGTTCCTTTTAATTGTGAAACCATATCTTCTTATTGGTTGTAGCCATCAATGAAATCTGATATCAATTCGGTGAACTGCGTAGGAGGAAGTATTTGCTACTCACATGTTGGAGTATTTTTCGCAGCAGGCCAGTACATGCTTTCTCAAGGAAAACAAATCACACCATACATTGATTATAAGGTTTTACCTTTCTTTTATGGAGCGTTACATGCATCGGTTATGTTTGGTCTGAAGACCATTTTGCACTATCACCAATACTGCACTACATTTCAGAAATTGTATTGATTCTCTTTTGAGTTTAAGATTTGGCTTAATCTGACCAACTAGATGAACACATTCTTTTTTAATTGCTATCAGAACTGAGAGATCCAGCAAAGATATATGTCAAATCCTTCCAGAACTACTCTTCTTGGTGTTTGTGCTGTGGCTATTACTGTACTACAAATATTAAACTGGATCTGGTCATTGAGGTTTGTTTCTAAGTTAATCAGAGACACTCTAACTTATGTTGTGTTATGCTATTCTGATATTTTTTAGCTTTAAATCAGACTTAAGGTGATCACTTTCATTAGATCAATCTCTGCAGTACCCAAAGGCACACAATGAATGTTGATTTCAAATTGTGTGCGATGGAATCTTGACAGAGAATAATCTAGCAATATGGTGCCAAGTTTTGTGAACTAATCAAAACATGGATATATTTCCCTCCTTTTTTTGAAGCAACACCGTCTGAACAAATTAATGATGTGGAGGAATAGCATGCTATAGTTTATCTCTTTTTTGGTTGGGATGCGGTGTAAGTGATATCTTGGGCTGCGGTTTTTCTTGATATTTTTTCGATGTTCCTTTTCTATAGATAGTGAAGTCATAATAATTTTAATGGCCTCCCGATGCTATTTTTAATGTTCAATGGAATATAAACATGGGTGCCCATGTTTTTTTTCTATGCAGTTGAGTCTGATGGCCCATTAGATTCTTGCCTTTGATTTGTCATGTATGCAGTTTACTGGATATATGTGGTGTTTGGGTTCCGACAACATGTGTCCGGTGTTTACCATAAATCTTCCTTTCTATTTACATAGATTTCCCCGTAAATCAGGATAATTTTACTTCCTATATCTACTTGGATAAAAGAGTCTTTCCGGGTACGAGAAGGGGGGGTGGGGGGTGTACCAGTTTAACATATCTTCCACATAAGCGCTTACTTAATGCACACATATACGCCTCTCAGGTCAAATTGATAGGCATCCTGCATCTCAGAATTCTGCATGTGAAGACTTAGAAACCGCGATGCTCTATATAGTTACTTTCGCAAAAAAAATGCTCTACATAATTACAGTAGGTCAGAGAGAAAAGACTTGAAAATAGACTGCTCAAGTTTATGTTCTCTGATTTGGGAAATAAGTTCTAGTGCAAGTTCAATTGATCAAATTCACGGGGAAAATTAAAATCTCAGAAGTCACTGCTGGATCAAATAAGAAGTCATCAAGGATCGGAACATGTAAGCATAGTGTAGTCATAATAACTTTAATGACCTCGTGATTGCTTGTTAAATTCTCGCCTTTGAATTTTTTTCTGCACTGAAAATGGTTCAGGTCAGCTATTGGCTGCTGTAGGCTCCTACAGTAAAAACATTTTCCTAAGAGAAACCATCCTCATTTTCTTTGTGCTACTATGTCCTTCCTGCAGCAAGATATGCACCAATGTTACCTTTTGTCTGCACAATTTCAATCTTCTCCCCTTGCCCACTCCGCTCCCGATTTTTTACTGCTGAGCAATAGACTCTAGGTGTTCTGATGAATTGTTATCTTGCCAAGGCTTCAATTCTAGCAGAAGGGGTTTTCCTAGGAATATCTAACAAATCTTAATGCTGTAGAACCAGAAATAGTTCAAGTTCTTTTAATTGTGAAACCATCTCTTCTGATTGGTTGTAGCCATAAATTAAATTCTGATAATTTAGTGAACTGCGTAGGAGGAAGTATCTGCTACTCACATGTTGGAGTATTTTTCGCAGCAGGCCAGTACATGCTTTCTCAAGGAAAACAAATCACATCATACATTGATTATAAGGTTTTACCTTTCTTTTATGGAGCGTTATATGCATGAGTTATGTTTGGTCTGAAGACCATTTTGCACTATCACCAATACTGCACCACATTTCAGAAATTGTATTGATTCCCTTTTGAGTTTAAGATTTGGCTTAATCTGACCAACTAGATGATCACATTCTTTTTTAATTGCTATCAGAATTGAGAGATCCAGCAAAGATATATGTCAAATTGTTTATTGTCTAGCTATTGGTTTCTATTGATATTCATGTCAAATCTCTATTGATGATCATAGTTGTTGTGATTTAAGCAAGATAGTGAAGGCTAGGTGAAATGTCTAGCTAGCGGAGCACCAACGGCTGTTTACATCAGCGTACAAACATGGTTACATCTTTAAGGTGTTGTCCTTTAGTGTCTTTGTTAGGCTTTGGAGTTCTGTCGGTGCTTTTTTTTCCACTAACAGGTTTGTGGTAGCATTTCGAGATGTCGGTTGTCATGAGATCATATGTTGGTCTTGTTTTTTTAAACCTATTAATATGTCTCTTGATGTTTCGCAACAATTAAGGCATGGACGTGTGCATCCGAAGACATGGACGTGTGCATCCGAAGATGGGGATGCTAGGAGGCTAGTCCTTCATTTTTTCGGAAAAAGGAGAGTACAACAGGTAAACAAGAACAAAGAAAACTGAAATCTCAAAGGTCAAAAATCGTTGTTGCATGCCATCGCATTAAAAAATAAATTTTACATGAAGGTTACCTTTTGCAGATAATCTATATATGGAGTTAGCTTATAAAACATTTGATTTTCTGCATTGTTTGACTACGGATTGACATAAAGATCTCCACAATTCAACGACTGACTCTACCTTTAGGGAACTCTCTATCTTACTGTCCAGCTATAAACATACGATTTTGCTAAATTTTAGTTGCCTGATAATTTTGAAAATATTGATCCCTAGAATTGCACTCGACTAAGCCTGAAATGTGATCTTTGAGGGTGTGCCATTTTAGCAGAATGTTAAGGACGTGGCTAGCAGGCGCCCGAGCGCCGTTGATGGGATCGAGCGCTCTTTCAAATATGGAAAGAGTTACTGGCGCATTCGACGCAGCACGCCAAAAAAGGAATCTTGTCCCGCGTGTATTTATTTGGAGGCCTAAATAGTTTAAAAAGCTATAACTTTTGATTTAAGCATTGAAATCTAATTTCGCTTTCACAGCTGGGTTTCTCGCGACGAGTTCTTCAAAACTAGATCTCATATATATAGGTTTTGTCAAACTTTTTTTCGAGGCAACTTTGGATACGACAGAGGCAACTTTAGTACTATAGGAAAGCAACTTCATTTTTTTGCCTACTAAGACTATCAATTAGGTTGGTTTGTGTAAAAATGAGAAAATCACACAAAAATATGAGACACCTTTAGTGCTACAAATAAGTAACTTCATTGCACTATATGTATCAATGAATTTTGTTAAAATTATCACAACTAGCCTACCATGGTTGCTCAGTTGCCTACCATGGATATTCAGTTGCCTATCAGTGATGCCCAGTTGCCTACAATACTATGAAATTGACCTATCATTGATGTCTAGTTACCTGCTATTGATAATTAGTTACCTATCATTACTGCTTAGTTGTATAACTTTGCAAATTAGTTGCCTACAATTGTGAAGCTGCCTATCATTGTGTTTTTCCTAAGTTGTCTAAAACACTATGAAGTTACCTATCGGTGATGCTCGGATGACTGGCATTTTAAGATCGTTATGCAACCCGAATATTAAACAAAAAAGTTAGCAACTTTTGGGGTGTTTTTGTGCAACTCAGTGCATTCAACAAGCAACTCATGTGTGTTTTCCATCATTATATCTGCAGATTTCAATAATTTTCACAGGCAACTCATGCAAAAATTATGAACAACTTGTGTAGGCTTGTGGGCAACTATCTGATCCGCCCCTATGAAACTTTTCATCACCCCCTATGCAACTTATCATCTGTCACTACTTATGCAACCAGTCAACACCCACAACTTGGCTATCCAACACCCACGCGCACTCCCCCAGAAAAGGAAAGAATAAGGCTATCACACCATCCATCTTCCCATAGTTGCGAAATTTGAAATCATGACAGACAACTTATATCCCACAAAAAAATTTCAACATTGTAGGCAACTTAGGTCCCTTGATGGACAACTTTCATACTAAGGCAATTGGGGTCTGTAGGCAACTTCGTAGCAATATAGGCAACTTGGTTTCTGAGGCAGGCAACTTAGAAGCCATGTTAGGAAATTTTCCACTCTGCGGTAAGCAACTTTCACAGTATCGTAGGCAACTAAACTATCGACAACTTAGTTTTTGATGTATGCAACTTAGCAACCATGGTAACCATCTATTAGACTATTGCACACAACTATTAATTAGTAGGCTAGTAGGTGAATCACTAATACACACAATGCACTTCATCTAGCATCAAAGTTGCTCCGATTTAGCACTAAAGTTGTCTCATCTAGCATCAGAGTTGCTTTTAAAAAAGCATCAAACCATATTCATATGGTATCTAGTTTTGAAGAGTTCATCACGAGGAACCCAATGACGAAAAAGGATCATAATTCCAACACGCGGTTTGAAAGTTATAGCCTTTTGGAATTTTCTTGTAATGAAATTAATGCATCTTATGTCATCGTTGGGTTCATATGGTTGGTCGGACGAGTTCGTGAAAGATCAACGTACTATAGTGGATGAATCCTTCCATATATGGGCAACTTAGGATGATGTTAAGCTACTCGTTAGTCATGGCACGCAACTTAAAATATTGGTAGCCTACCTTGAAAACTAAGTTGCGTATAATACTATCAACTTGGAGGCAAAACTAGTTATGGTAGAATACTTGCTAGTTATGGTAGAAAACTTAGAGGTGGACCTAGTTAACCTGGTAGTATGGTAATCAACTTTGAAGGAATTTTGTATGATAGGCATTCATACTACACAGTATAACTAGAAGTTGCTTTTCTATAGCACTAAAGTTGCTTCTGTAGTATTCAAAGTTACTCCAAAAAAAGTTAGTCAAAACATACTCATATGAGATCTAGTTTTGAAGAGCTCGGCGCCAGGAACCTAGCGGTGAAAGCGGATCTTAATTTTCATACTCCGTTCAATAGTTATAGCTTTTAAAAATTTGAAACACGCATTAAATGCATGCACGCGATATCTTGATGAGAAACTCATGGGATGGTATGATACGCGGATACGTCGGGGACCATGTGCTTTCCATGCGTGTTAATTCTCTCTGTGAACCCCATGATTGGGTTGACTTAATTGCACTTTGTATTAGCCACATGACGGGAAGGAAATTGGCGGACATGAGCGTGCGCTCAAGACGACGATCCAGCGCAGCTGCGCGTTTAAGAATTCGGGAGATGTTAATGCCATTTTTGTTCTACAAGTTGTGCATGGAGTTGGGGCTGAGAGAACATGATAGTTGGTGTTCTAGTTAATGTGTTGCAGTTATGCTCGAGTCGTGGGTGTTCAGTAAACACAAAGTACAAGTATTGCGGCCATGGAACTTGAAAGAAAACCAAATTCATAATGTACTCCCTCCATTTTGAAATATAAGTCTTTTTAGAGATTCTAACAAATGACCATATACGAAGCAAAATTGATAAATCTACACTCTAAAATATGTCTACATTCATCCATATGTTGTAGTCCATTTAAAATGTCTAAAAAGACTTATATTTAAAAACGAGTCCATTTAAAATGTCTAAAAAGACTTATATTTAAAAACGGAGGGAGTACACAAGATCATAGGTGGCCATGGGCATATGGGAAGTCAGAGCAAACAAAGTTCCCAGCGAAACTTGCAAATGACAAGACATTGGTAAATAAGACTTTGCATTGAATGGGGACCTAATCAACCAACATACAAGGTGTTTATACACGCAAATCCCATCGGTACATGCCATAATAAAAAAACCAGCTCATATCCCCCAAAAAACAAAATCGTACTATCATGGTTCACCAGCTTGTTACCCAGCCCGGCAAAGTTGTGTGCCTGGAACAGGATAAGATGGCGAATTCTCTAATAAATCATCGGTACAGTGTGCATTTTAGCGGCCTGCATCCAGTTCTTGCTCACCCACAGCTATAGCCCGATCTCATTACACCATGTACCTCCAGCATCTGCAGTCCAAAATGCTCGCCTGTCCCTCCACAGCTCAGGGCTTGATGTTGTTTCAAGCTTCTTGTGGGCAAGAAAATTTCCAGACAGAGCTGATAGGATATGAGTTTTTCCATCGAGTCTAGTCTAATGCTTTTTCTCTCTATGAAATATGAAGGTGTTATGACCGGCATATTAGGGGCTTAGCCCAGTTAGTTGTGGCCCAGTTTATCTTATTGTTATTAGGGGCTTAGCCCAATTATCTCATTAGGAGGATTATATAAACTTGTGTAAGGACCCGTTTTTGGATTAAGCAAGAAGTAATCATATTTGCTCGGCTTCCTTAGGGAGCCGGAAAACCTAACCCTAGCCACCGCCCCCTGCTCTCTCTCTCTCTCTCTCTCTCTCTCTCTCTCTCTCTCTCTCTCTCTCTCTCTCTCTCTCTCTCTCTCTCTCTCTCTCTCTCACGCAACGATGGCGCCCCAGCGCCGGCGACCACGCCTTCCTCCACGTCATCCCCCCTTCCATCCCTACAACCTGAGACCACGCCCTGGTAGGGATCCGGTTCCTACCAATTTGGTATCAGATAGCTTCGTGCGATCATGTCCTCGCCATCGCCCACCCTGACCCTCCCGCTACCTTCCGCGACGACCGCCCGGATGGCCACCATGGCTAGCGCCCCGCTCTTGCCGGTGCCGGTCACCTCCGCCGCGCCCGTCCCCGTCGTCTTCACCCCGGAGGAGATGACGGCTGCCATCCGGGATCTCACCCAGGCGGTCACGGGCATCTACACGTTCCTCGCGAGATCCTATGGGCCACAGCCACCTGTGCCCTTCGCCACCGCCCCGCCGCCGCAGCAGCCGCCGTGGCAGCCG
Source organism: Triticum aestivum (assembly GCF_018294505.1). Classification (NCBI taxonomy): domain Eukaryota; kingdom Viridiplantae; phylum Streptophyta; class Magnoliopsida; order Poales; family Poaceae; genus Triticum; species Triticum aestivum. The sequence goes on from NC_057796.1 coordinate 58,856,556, forward strand.
CCATCCTCGACGACCCCCGTCGCCGCCGCCATGCAGCAGCTGCCGTGGCAGCCGCCACCAGCGACGAACCCCGGCGCCTCCACCATGCAGCAGGGGCAACAGCTGCAGTCGCCGCCACCGGCGTTCGCGACCCTGGGCATCTCGACAACGGGCCCGGGGGTGCCCATCCACCAGGTTCGGTTTCCCCCGTCGCCGTCTCTGTTACCGGCCTGGCTCGCTGGGTCCCTTGAGCCTGTCTACACGACGGCCTCGGTCGGGCCGCACATGCTACCCCCGCCGGCGACGCACCCGGCCATGCAGTTTGGCGAGTCCTCGGGCTCCGCCGAGCCCTTCGCCAGCGTCGACGGGCCCCTGTTCCAGGGCGGCACCCTGATGCCCGCCTACTCGGCCCTGTCATCCTCGTTGCTCCGTGCTGATGAGGCGCACCCGCCCGTCGTCCACGTCCAGAAACCGCCGAGATTCTCCAAGCTGGAGTTCGCGACCTACGACGGCACCGTGAACCCCCTGAATTGGCTCAACCAATGCGACCATTTTTTCAGGGGACAGCGCATGCTCGCGTCCGACCGCACCTTGATCTCCTCGTATCATCTCCGAGGAGCCGCACAGACGTGGTACTACGCCCTCGAACAGGACGAGGGCGACATACCACCATGGGAGCGCTTCCGCGATTTGTGCCTCTTACGCTTCAGTCTACCTATACGTGGGAGCTGTCTGGCGGAGCTTGGGCGTCTTCCGTTCCTCACCTCGGTGTAAGACTTCATCGACCTCTTCCAGGCACTGACGTGCCACGCCCCCGGTGTTTCAGCTCGTCAGCGAGTTGAGCTCTTCGTCGGCGGCCTACCGGACCACATCCGCGTGGACGGGGAGATGCGCGGGCCACAGGACCTCCAGATGGCCATGTACTATGCCCGCGCGTTCGAGCGTCGCGCGGTGGCTGTCGGTGTCAAAACCGGCAGATCTCGGGTAGGGGGTCCCGAACCGTGCGTCTAGAATCGATGGTAACAGGAGACAGGGGACACGACGTTTACCCAGGTTCGGGCCCTCTCTATGGAGGTAATACCCTACTTCCTGCTTGATTGATCTTCATGAATATGAGTGTTACAAGAGTTGATCTACCACGAGATCGTAATGGCTAAACCCTAGAAGTCTAGCCTGTATGACTATGGTAATGTGTATATGTCTATCCGGACTATGCTCTCCGGTTTATATAGACACCGGAGAGATCTAGGGTTACATGGAGTCGGTTACATCAGAGGGAATCTACATAGTCGGTTGCCAAGCTTGCCTTCCACGCCAAGTAGAGCCCAATCTGGACACGGGTACAGTCTTCGGTCTTCATGTCTTCACAGCCCATCAGTCCGGCCCAAAGGATAACAGGTCGGACGCCCGAGGACCCCTTAGTCCAGGACTCCCTCAGTAGCCCCCGAACCAGGCTTCAACAATGAGGTGTTCGGCGCGCAGGTTGTCTTCGGCGTTGCAAGGCGGGTTCCTTCTCCAAGTAATATATTCGGCCGTTGATCCAATATCGCTCCCCTCGGCTTCTGTGTGCTAATAACTTCGTCTTCCACGTGTCGAGCGAATGCGGAAAGTCATGGTATTTTTGTGGATAACACCCCGTCCACGCAAGGCAGAGCGCCTATTTAAAGATATTGGATCTTAGATCCAGGCGACACTACGCCGAGAAAATCCCCGGAGACTGCCAGGAGAAACCATTCCAACATGGTTAGCATTCCCAACTCCTCCTCCCACTCCAGCCCAAAGAGAAGCGAGTGGGAGAAGTGATCTGTGTCTCATAGTCAACTAGCAAAGTTGCAAACGCAGGGATTTCTTCCTCCCGCGGATCTGGTCCCTGTTCGAGCAGGGTCGGCCTCCTTCAATGACGTGACTCAGGCGGAGGACTTCCCCAATCCATCCGGGGGGAGCGAGTGTGCTTCGTCCCCTATCTGCTAAGAGGCGTCGGATTTCCAGTCCATCCGTTCCTCCGAGGGCTTCTGGAATATTATGACCTCCAGCTGCACAACTTCACTCCCGCCTCTATTCTGCACATCGCAGGTTACGTCGCTCTATGCGAGTTATTTCTGGGTGTTGAAGCCCATTTTGAGCTGTGGAGAAAATTGTTCTGTCTTGTCCCGCGTAACCATGAGGGTTCAATATTTGAAGTGGGTGGAGCCGAAGTGTGGCGCATCACCGATACCGGATACCTGTCCGGCACACCGAGGAGGGCATCAAAAGAGTGGCCTTCTGAATGGTTCTACATCGAGGACGTTGCACTTCCCGACCCAGTTCGAAAGGGTCTCCCTGAATTTGCAAGTGCTACCTCTTGAGCACTGCGTTGGTTTTCCCTTGAAGAGGAAAGGGTGATGCAGCAAAGTAGCGTAAGTATTTCCCTCAGTTTTTGAGAACCAAGGTATCAATCCAGTAGGAGGCCACGCACGAGTCCCTCGCACCTACACAAACAAATAAATCCTCGCAACCAACGCGATAAGGGGTTGTCAATCCCTACACGGTCACTTACGAGAGTGAGATCTGATAGATATGATAAGATAATATTTTTGGTATTTTTGTGATAAAGATGCAAAGTAAAGAAAACAAAATAAAAAATGGCACCAGAAATAGCTAAGTGTTGGAAGATTAATATGATGGAAAATAGACCCCGGGGCCATAGGTTTCACTAGTGGATTCTCTCAAGAGCATAAGTATTTATGGTTGGTGAACAAATTACTGTTGAGCAATTGACAGAATTGAGCATAGTTATGAGAATATCTAGGTATGATCATGTATATAGGCATCACGTCCGAGACAAGTAGACGGACTCCTGCCTGCATCTACTACTATTACTCCACACATCGACCGCTATCCAGCATGCATCTAGAGTATTAAGTTCATAAGAATAGAGTAACGCCTTAAGCAAGATGACATGTTGTAGAGGGATAAACTCATGCAATATGATATAAACCCCATCTTGTTATCCTCGATGGCAACAATATAATATGTGCCTTGCTGTCCCTACTGTCACTGGGAAAGGACACCGCAATATTGAACCCAAAGCTAAGCACTTCTCCCATTGCAAGAAAGATCAATCTAGTAGGCCAAACCAAACTGATAATTCGAAGAGACTTGCAAAGATAACCAATCATGCATAAAAGAATTCAGAAGATTCAAATATTGTTCATAGATAAACTTGATCATAAACCCACAATTCATCGGTCTCAACAAACACACCGCAAAAGAAGATTACATCGAATAGATCTCCACAAGAGAGGGGGAGAACATTGTATTGAGATCCAAAAAGAGAGAAGAAGCCATCTAGCTAATAACTATGGACCCGAAGGTCTGAAGTAAACTACTCACACATCATCTGAGAGCCTATGGTGTTGATGTAGAAGCCCTCCGTGATCGATGCCCCCTCCGGCGGAGCTCCGGAACAGGCCCCAAGATGGGATCTCATGGGTACAGAAGGTTGCGGCGGTGGAATTAGGTTTTTGGCTCCGTATCTGGTAGTTTGGGGGTACGTAGGTATATATAGGAGGAAGAAGTATGTCGGTGGAGCAACAGGGGGCCCACGAGGGTGGAGGGCGCACCTGGGGGGTAGGCGCGCCCCCCTACCTCGTGGCCTCCTGTTTGATGTCTTGACGTAGGGTCCAAGTCCTCTGGATCACGTTCGTTCCGAAAATCACGTTCCCGAAGGTTTCATTCCGTTTGGACTCCGTTTGATATTCTTTTTATGCGAAACTCTGAAATAGGCAAAAAACAGCAATTCTGGGCTGGGCCTCCGGTTAATAGGTTAGTCCCAAAAGTAATATAAAACTGTATAATAAAGCCCAATAATGTCCAAAACAGAATATAATATAGCATGGAACAATAAAAAATTATAGATACGTTGGAGACGTATCAAGCATCCCCAAGCTTAATTCCTGCTCATCCTCGAGTAGGTAAATGATAAAAACAGAATTTTTGATGTGGAATGCTACTTGGCATAATTTCAATGTAATTCTTCTTAATTGTGGTATGAATATTCAGATTCGAAACATTCAAGATAAAAGTTTAATATGGACATAAAAATAATAATACTTCAAGCATACTAACTAAGCAATTATGTCTTCTCAAAATAACATGGCCAAAGAAAGTTATCCCTACAAAATCATATAGTCTGGCTATGCTCTATCTTCACCACACAAAATATTTAAATCATGCACAACCCCGATGACAAGCCAAGCAATTGTTTCATACTTTTGACATTCTCAAACTTTTTCAATCTTCACGCAATACATGAGCGTGAGCCATGGACATAGCACTATAGGTGGAATAGAACGATGGTTGTGGAGAAGACAAAAAGGAGAAGATAGTCTCATATCAACTAGGCGTATCAACGGGCTATGGAGATGCCCATCAATAGATATCAATGTGAGTGAGTAGGGATTGCCATGAAACGGATGCACTAGAGCTATAAGTATATGAAAGCTTAACAAAAGAAACTAAATGGGTGTGCATCCAACTCGCTTGCTCATGAAGACCTAGGACATTTTGAGGAAGCCCATCATTGGAATATACAAGCCAAGTTCTATAATGAAAAATTCCCACTAGTAAATGAAAGTGATATCATAGGAGACTCTCTATCATGAAGATCATGGTGCTACTTTGAAGCACAAGTGTGGTAAAAGGATAGTAACATTGTCCCTTCTCTCTTTTTCTCTCATTTTTTCATTTGGGCCTTTTTTCTCTTTTTTTTATGGCCTCTTTTCTTCTTCTTTTTTCGTCCGGAGTCTCATCTCGACTTGTGGGGGAATCATAGTCTCCATCATCCTTTCCTCACTTGGGACAATGCTCTAGAAATGATGATCATCACACTTTTATTTTCTTACAACTCAACAATTACAACTCAATACTTAGAAAAAAATATGACTCTATATGAATGCCTCTGGCGGTGTACCGGGATATGCAATGAATCAAGAGTGACATGTATGAAAGAATTATGAACGGTGGCTTTTCCACAAATACAATGTCAACTACATGATCATGCAAAGCAATATGACAATGATGGAGCGTGTCATAGTAAACGGAACGGTGGTAAGTTGCATGGCAATATATCTCGGAATGGCTATGGAAATGCCATGATAGGTAGGTATGGTGGCTGTTTTGAGGAAGGTATATGGTGGGTGTATGATACCGGCGAAAAGTGCGCGGTATTAGAGAGGCTAGCAATGGTGGAAGGAAGAAAAGTGCGTATAATCCATGGACTCAACATTAGTCATAAAGAACTCATATACTTATTGAAAAATTCTACAAGTTATCAAAGCAAAGTATTATGCGCATGCTCCTAGGGGGATAGATTGGTAGGAAAAGACCATCGCTCGTCCCCGACCGCCACTCATAAGGAAGACAATCAATAAATAAATCATGCTCCGACTTCATCACATAACGGTTCACCATACGTGCATGCTACGGGAATCACAAACTTTAACACAAGTATTTCTCAAATTCAAAACTACTCAACTAGCATGACTCTAATATCACCATCCTCATATCTCAAAACAATGATCAAGCATCAAACTTCTCATAGTATTCAACACACTCATAAGAATTTTTCTTCTCTTTTTTTTACTAATCTTGAATGCCTATTATTGTTAAAGCAAACTACCATGCTGTTTTGTAGGACTCTCAAAATAATCTAAGTGAAGCATGAGAGAACAATAGTTTCTATAAAACAAAATCACCACCGTGCTCTAAAAGATATAAGTGAAGCACTAGAGCAAAAACTATATAACTCAAAAGATATAAGTGAAGCACATAGAGTATTCTAATAATTTCCGAATCAAGTGTGTCTCTCTCAAAAGGTGTGTACAGCAAGGATGCTTGTGGTAAACTAAAAATCAAAGACTCAAATAATACAAGACGCTCCAAGCAAAACACATATTATGTGGTGAATAAAAATATAGCTCCAAGTAAAGTTACCGATGGAAGTAGACGAAAGAGGGGATGCCTTCCGGGGCATCCCCAAGCTTTGGCTTTTAGGTGTCCTTAGATTATCTTGGGGGTGCCATGGGCATCCCCAAGCTTAGGCTCTTGCCACTCCTTGTTCCATAATCCATCAAATCTTTTACCCAAAACTTGAAAACTTCACAACACAAAACTTAACAGAAAATCTCGTGAGCTCCGTTAGCGAAAGAAAACAAAACACCACTTCAAAGTACTGTAATGAACTCATTCTTTATTTATATTGGTGTTAAACCTACTGTATTCCAACTTCTCTATGGTTCATAAACTATTTTACTAGCCATAGATTCATCAAAATAAGCAAACAACACACGAAAAACAGAATCTGTCAAAAACAGAACAGTCTGTAGTAATCTGTAAGTAACGCAAACTTCTGGAACTCCAAAACATCAGCCAAAATAGTACGACCTATAAAATTTGTTTATTGATCAGCAGCAATTGGAATCAATATTTTATCACGCTCTGGTGATTTTTAACAATTGTTTTCGTGAACAGAAAGTTTCTGGAATTTACAGCAAGATCAAATAACTATCATCCAAGAAGATCCTATAGGTTTAACTTGGCACAAACACTAATTAAAACATAAAAAGACATCTAACCAGAGGCTAGAACAAAGATTTATTCCTAAACAGAATAAAAAAGCAAAAAAACTAAAAATAAAATTGGGTTGCCTCCCAACAAGCACTATCGTTTAACGCCCCTAGCTAGGCATAAAGCAAGGATAGATCTAGGTATTGCCATCTTTGGTAGGCAATCCATAAGTGGCTCTCATAATAGATTCATAAGGTAATTTTATTTTATTTCTAGAAAAGTGTTCCATGCCTTTCCTTAACGAAAACTGGAATCTAATATTTCCTTCCTTCATATCAATAATTGCACCGATCGTTCTAAGGAAAGGTCTACCAAGAATAATAGGACATGAAGGATTGCAATCGATATCAAGAACAATAAAATCTACGGGCACATAGTTCCTATTTGCAACAATAAGAACATCATTAATTCTTCCCATAGGTTTCTTAATGGTGGAATCCGCAAGGTGCAAGTTTAGAGAGCAATCATCAAAATTACGGAAACCTAACAAATCACACAAAGTCTTTGGAATCGTAGAAACACTAGCACCCAAATCACACAAAGCATAGCATTCATGATCTTTAATTTTAATTTTAATAGTAGGTTCCCATTCGTCATAAATTTTTCTAGGGATAGAAACTTCCAACTCAAGTTTTTCTTCATAAGATTGCATCAAAGCATCAACGATATGTTTGGTAAAAGCTTTATTTTGACTATAAGCATGAGGAGAATTTAGCACGGATTGCAACAAGGAAATACAATCAATCAAAGAGCAATTATCATAATTAAATTCCTTGAAATCCAAAATAGTGGGTGTATTGAGATCTAAAGTTTTGACCTCTTTATTACCACTTCTATCAATTTTAGCATCAAGATCTAAAAACTCCGAATTTCTAGAACGCCTTCTAGGTAAAGGTGGATCATATTCAGTCCCATCATTATCAAGATTCATATTGCAAAACAAAGATTTAATAGGGGACACATCAATAACTTTTAGATCTTCATCTTTGTTTTCATAAAAATTAGAAGAACACGCTTTTATAAAGCAATCTTTCTTAGCACGCATCCTAGCGGTTCTTTATTTGCACTCATCAATGGAAATTCTCATGGCTTTGAGAGACTAATTGATATCATGCTTAGGTGGAATAGATCTAAGTTTCAAAGAATCAACATCAAGAGAAATTCTATCGACGTTCCTAGCCAATTCATCAACTTTAAGCAATTTTTCTTCAAGCAAAGCATTGAAATTCTTTTGCGAATTCATAAATTCCTTAACACTAGTCTCAAATTCAGAGGGCATCTTATTTAAATTTCCATAAGAATTGTTGTAGGAATTACCATAATTATTAGAGGAATTACTAGGATAAGGCCTAGGATTAAAGTTTCCTCTATACGCGTTGTTACCAAAATTATTCCTACCAACAAAATTCACATCCAAAGATTCATTATTATTCTCAATCAAAGTAGACAAAGGCATATCATTAGGATCAGAAGAAACACTTTTATTAGCAAATAATTTCATAAGTTCATCCATCTTTCCACTCAAAACATTAATTTCTTCTATCGCATGCACTTTTTTATTAGTAGATCTTTCAGTGTGCCATTGAGAATAATTAACCATAATATTATCTAGGAGTTTAGTGGCTTCTCCTAAAGTGATTTCCATAAAAGTGTCTCCCGCGGCCGAATCTAAAAGATTTCTAGAAGCAAAATTCAATCCGGCATAGAAATTTTGTATAATCATCCACAAATTCAAACCATGCGTAGGGCAATTACGTATCATTAATTTCATCCTCTCCCAAGCTTGTACAACATGTTCGTGATCAAGTTGCTTAAAATTCATAATATCGTTTCTAAGAGAGATGATCTTAGCGGGAGGAAAATACTTAGAGATAAAAGCATCTTTGCAGTTATTCCAAGAATCAATACTATTTTTAGGCAAAGACGAAAACCAAGCTTTAGCACGATCTCTAAGCGAAAAAGGAAATAGCTTCAATTTAACAATATCATTATCCACATCTTTCTTCTTTTGCATATCACACAAATCAACGAAGCTATTTAGATGGGTAGCGGCATCTTCACTAGGAAGGTCGGCGAATTGATCTTTCATGACAAGATTCAACAAAGCAGTATTGATTTCACAAGATTCAGTATCGGTAAGAGGAGAAATCGGAGTGCTAAGAAAATCATTGTTGTTGGTATTGGTAAAGTCACATAATTTGGTGTTATCTTGAGCCATCGTGACAAGCAAGCAATCCAACACACGCGCAAACAAGAGACGGGCAAAAAGAGGCAAACGGAAAAGAGAGGGCGAATAAAATGGCAAGGGTGAAGTGGGGGAGAGGAAAACGAGAGGCAAATGGAAAATAATGTAATGCGGGAGATAAGGGTTTGTGATGGGTACTAGGTATGTTGACTTTTGCGTAGACTCCCCGGCAGCGGCGCCAGAAATCCTTCTTGCTACCTATTGAGCACTGCGTTGGTTTTCCCTTGAAGAGGAAAGGGTGATGCAGCAAAGTAGCATAAGTATTTCCCTCAGTTTTTGAGAACCAAGGTATCAATCCAGTAGGAGGCCACGCACGAGTCCCTCGCACCTACACAAACAAACAAATCCTCGCAACCAACGCGATAAGGGGTTGTCAATCCCTACATGGTCACTTACGAGAGTGAGATCTGATAGATATGGTAAGATAATATTTTTGGTATTTTTGTGATAAAGATGCAAAGTAAAGAAAACAAAATAAAAAAGGCGCCAGAAATAGCTAAGTGTTGTAAGATTAATATGATGGAAAATAGACCCGGGGCCATAGGTTTCACTAGTGGCTTCTCTCAAGAGCATAAGTATTTACGGTGGGTGAACAAATTACTGTTGAGCAATTGACAGAACTGAGCATAGTTATGAGAATATCTAGGTATGATCATGTATATAGGCATCACGTCCGAGACAAGTAGACCGACTGCTGCCTGCATCTACTACTATTACTCCACACATCGACCGCTATCCAGTATGCATCTAGAGTATTAAGTTCATAAGAACAGAGTAACGCCTTAAGCAAGATGACATGATGTAGAGGGATAAACTCACGCAATATGATATAAACCCCATCTTGTTATCCTCGATGGCAACAATACAATACGTGCCTTGCTGCCCCTACTGTCACTGGGAAAGGACACCGCAAGATTGAACCCAAAGCTAAGCACTTCTCCCATTGCAAGAAAGATCAATCTAGTAGGCCAAACTAAACTGATAATTCGAAGAGACTTGCAAAGATAACCAATCATACATAAAAGAATTCAGAAGATTCAAATATTGTTCATAGATAAACTTGATCATAAACCCACAATTCATCGGTCTCAACAAACGCACCGCAAAAGAAGATTACATCGAATAGATCTCCACAAGAGAGGGGGAGAACATTGTATTGAGATCCAAAAAGAGAGAAGAAGCCATCTAGCTAATAACTATGGAGCCGAAGGTCTGAAGTAAACTACTCGCACATCATCTGAGAGGCTATGGTGTTTGTAAGGGCATTTTTATCCCTTAGTTGGTTTTGGTGATTGATGACAATGCTTTTGCGGACTAATCATGTGCATCGAATATTTCAGATATATTGACTAGTCACAAGATGTTTTGGTTCCCCTCGAAGGCTATGGAAGACGGCGTTTCTCTTTGGTTCTTTTCGGTGGTATTGAGTCGTAGGGAAGCCGTACTATTAAGAGGGGGTCCGCGTTGGAAAGGTTGGGTGGATTCATCACGTACACATCTCCCTTTGCACCTCCTTTCCTCTAGCCTTTGGAGCAACCTATGTTTTCCTTGTCTATGCAATATTGCTCTTGCTTGCCGAACTAAGGCATGCGGTAGTACTGCTCCCTAGAGCGGTAGTACCACAGGACCTTGCGGTAGTACCGCCCGCTGGTGCGGTAGTACCGCAAGGGCTCACAGTAGTACCGCTTCTAGTAAGCGGTAGTACCGTGGTCCCTGACTTAGTTCCGCAAGTACGCGGCAGTAAGGGGCGGATGTAATTTTTTACATCCGCGCCCCGCACGGTAGTACCGCAGCTGGCTTACGGTACTACCGCGTTGGGTTTTTGCATCGACTCCAACTCTGCGGAAGTAGCCACGGATGTAATTTTTTATATTCGTGCCTTCCCATCCCTGGACAGTCCCTGCCTTGCGGTAGTACCGCAAGGGGGAGCGGTAGTACCGCGCCAGCAGTACTACCGCCCTCTGCCTTAGTGCACCTTTGGTTGTTCTGGTCTCTGCTGTGTGGGCGGTAGTACTGCGGGGCCCTGCGGTAGTACCGCGTGCCCCTGCGGTAGTACCGCGCCTCGGGTGCGGTAGTACCGCGTGCCCCTGCGGTAGTACCGCGCTGCGCAGGCTGAGTTGGTGGATAACGGTTGGATTTGTTCTTCCACTATATAAGGGGTGTCTTCCTCCTCTAGTTGACTACCTCTTCCACCTCCATGCTCCATTGTTGCTCCAAGCTCCATTTTCTCCCGATCTCCTTCCCTAGCCAATCAAACTTGTTGATTCTCTAGGGATTGGTTGAGAAGGCCCCGATCTACACTTCCACCAAGAGAAATTTGAATCCCCCCACTAATCCCTTGTGGATCTTGTTACTCTTGGGTGTTTGAGCACCCTAGACGGTTGAGGTCACCGCGGAGCCATAGTCCATTGTGATGAAGCTTCGTGGTATCATTGGGAGCCTCCAATTAAGTTGTGGAGATTGCCCCAACCTTGTTTGTAAAGGTTCGGTCGCCGCCTCCAAGGGCACCAATAGTGGAATCACGGCATCTCGCATTGTGTGAGGGCGTGAGGAGTATACGGTGGCCCTAGTGGCTTCTTGGGGAGCATTGTACCTCCACACCGCTCCAACGGAGACGTACTTCCTCTCAAGGGAAGGAACATCGGTAACACATCCTCGTCTTCACCGGCTCCACTCTTGGTTATCTCGTGCCTTTACTTGTGCAAGCTTATTTGTGTTGTATCTCTTGCTTGCGTGTGTGCTTATTGTTATTGCATCATATAGGTTGCCCACCTAGTTGCATATCTAGAAAACCTACTTTCATGCAAAGTTTAAATTGGTAAAGAAAAGCTAAAAATTGTTAGTTGCCTATTCACCCCCCCCCCTCTAGTCAACTATATCGATCCTTTCAATTGGTATCAGAGCCTTGTCTCTTTATTAAGTACTTTACCATCCGAAGAGTATGGTTGACGTCGTAGATGGTGTGGAGGAGCACTCCGGTGTGAATCCGGTCTCGTCTACGGGAGATGGGTGAACTGCGGTCTCTCGTGAGGAATTCAATGTGGCGTTGGACACATTGAAAACCTCCATGACGACCGAGGTCGAAAGCATGTTTAATAAATTCTTAGAAGGGCTTAAACTTTCCACCGCACCATTGAAAGTGGGTGATCCCACTAACAAGGTGACGGATGCTACCTCCGACAAGGGGGGAGCTACTAGCGAGAAAGCTCCTTCTTCTAGTGGTAAAAATGGCACTGGCATCTTTGCCCATGTGGAACCTCCACCTGTCTATGGTGGACCGCTTCCTTCCACTCATTTGAATCATGCCAGCCCTGCCCCCAAGATTGAGAAGAATGTAGAATTTGATTCTTGGGTCTATCGTTTTAAGCGTCATTTAAATCATGTGAACACTAACCTTTGGAGAATCATTGAAGAAGGTTTCTATCCGCATGACCAAAGCAACTTCACTCCTAGAGAAGTCGTGGACCATTAATTCAATGAGAATGCTCTCTTCATCATCCAAGAAGCAATCCCACCGAAGATTTTCCTCATCTCCGGCCTTACACCATTGCCAAAGATGCTTGGCAACAAGTGATTTCCCTCTATCGGGGAAGCGCAAGCATTCAACGCTCCAACTATGAAGTGGTGCAAGATGAAGCCGATGAGTTTGCAATGAAAGAAGATGAAGAACCTCGTGAGCTTTATCGGAGAGTAACCAAACTCGCGGTCTCTCTCCGAGATCATGGAAGTAAGGACACGAATGACAATTGGATCAAGCGCAAATTCCTCAAGGCAATGATGCCCTACCACAAAGCCATGTCCTCCGTCATTCGTCAAAGGCCGGACTTCCACACCTTGTCCTCAAGTGAAGTGTTGGATGAGTTCGTTGCTATGAGCATCTTGGACAAGACCGCCGACAATGCGGTTCTTCGCTCTCAAAGAGTAAAGAAGCCCAACCTTGCTCTAAAGGCCAAGGTTAGTATGGAGGAAGAGGAAGAAGAGGAGAGCAACCTCGAAGATATGAAGTATGCCTATCATGAACACATGGCTCTTTCTTCAAGGCAATTTTGGAGCAAGAAGAACTCAAGGCCAAACTTCAACAAGAACAATTCAAGTGGCGCAAAGGGCAAGCAACGAGTGAGGACTTGCTTCAATTGTGGCAATGTGAGCCACTTTGTTGCGGAGTGCCCTTACGAGAAGAGGGAACACAATGGTGGCAAGCTCATCCGAAAGGACAAGGCCAAGTCGTTCCCCAACAAGAGCAACTTCACCAAGAAGACTCCTCCCAAATGCATTGGTGGTACAAGAAGAGTACAATGAGGATGACGACGATAATGAAGATGGTGAGTCGGTTGCCATGGCCTCCGTTTCCATTGCGATGACTCCACAGATGTCTCTCTTCGAATCACCCAATGAGAACATCACCGCCAAGTGCCTCATGGCTAAAGCCACCAACAAGGTAACCCCCAACATCAAAACTACCATCATTAATCATCCTTCTTCGACGGATAGCTTTGATGAACATGAGGGGACAAATGTGGAGGAGAATGAGTTTGAGACCTTTATGGGTAAACTCAAGGGTAAATCCAAGAAGCACTTCGTTGCTCTCTTGGAACAACTTGGTGAAGCCAATGACATGATCGAGGCTCACGAAGATGCCATCTCTAAGATGGAGGGCATAGTCGTGACTATGACGATGAGATTTCGGATCTTTCCAATGCTCTTGACGAAGAGCGTGGTCTTCGTTTGGCTCTTGACGAGTCATACAACGATGATCATGCTAAGTTAAAGAAAGATCTTGATCATGCTCTTGTTGTGTCTCGTGTGCTAAACTCCGAGAAGGCAACGCTTGGGGTTGATCTTGCTAGACTCAAAGAGGAGTTTGACATTCTCGACAAGGCTCACAAAGTCTTGAAGGGTGTTCATGCTAGCCTCAAGGAGTCTCATGATCAACTCCAAGTGAAGCTAACTAAGGAGAAAGCCACCTTTCCTCATATGGTGTTAATTGATAATGCAAATGCTACTAACCCGTGTTGTGAGCATGTGCATCTTGTTGAGGTGAATGCTAAGTTGAAGGAGCAACTTGAGAAAGGCCTTGTGTCATCCATACAAGGTGAGAAGAACCTCAACGACCTTTTGAGCAATCAAAAGGAAGTTGTGGCCAAGGAGGGGATTGGGTTCACACCCAATCCCAAGAACAAGAAGAAGAATGACAAGACCAAACGACCTCCTCCTCTCAAGCAAACTTTTGTGAAGGAGGGAGAGGGTACTTCCAAGGAGAAGAACAACAATGCGAAGGGTGGCGGTGTCAAGAAGGGCAATGCCACTCCTTCCAACAAAGCCGGCGACTTTAATCCTTCTTATGTGTTATGTCGTGCTAGTGATGGGCATGTTTATGGCAAATTTGTTGGGTCTCCTCATGAGTACATTGAATGGTCTATTTGGGTTCCTAAGACCCTTGTTACTAACATCAAAGGACCCATTACAAAATGGGTACCTAAAACCAAGCATTGATCTCTTGTAGGTGTTTGCTTCCGGTGGGGGATCATGGTTGCTCGATAGTGGAGCTACAAATCATATGACCGGAAGCAAGGACTTGGTGGTGGACGTGCACAAGATTCCATCTATGCCCACCAATGTCGAGTGGGGTGATGCCTCGTCTTCTAAGGTATTGGGACTCTGCAAAGTTGTCATTTCTCATGATCTCACGATCGAGAAGGTCATGCTTGTTGAGTCCCTTGCATACAATTTACTTTCCGTTCGTCAACTTGCAATCATGGGCTTTGCCACTTTCTTTGATATTGATACTGTGGCCCTCTTGTGGAGCAAGACTCTTAAAGTAGCCTTTGTTGGGCATGTCGAGAACGGTCTCTATGTGATTAACTTTTCGGAGCGACCCACTAAGACCGCGACATGCCTAATGGCTAAAGTTGACGTGGGATGGCTTTGGCATCGCCGTTTAGCCCATGTCAATATGAGATCTTTGCAAAGTCTTCTCAAGGGGGACCATGTCCGTGGACTAACGAATGTTAGTTTTGCTAAAGATCGTGCTTGCAGTGCTTGTATCGAAGGAAAGCTACATGAGAAGGCTCACCCTCCCACGACTATCATTTACTCGAAGAGGCCTTTGGAGCTCCTTCATTTGGATCTCTTTGGGCCTCCATCTTTTGATAGTCTTGGGGATAGGAAGTATTGCTTGGTGACTGTGGATGACTATTCAAGATACACTTGGGTGTATTTCTTCAAGAGGAAGAGTGAGACCCAACAAACTGTCATTGACTTTGCAAATGAAGCCCAACGTCAACACAATGCAAAGATATTGACAATAAGAAGCGACAACGGCACCGAGTTCAAGAACTACACCTTGGATGAGTTTCTTAGTGATGAGGGGATCAAGCATCAATATTCCGCACCTTACACCCCTCAACAAAACGGTGTTGCGGAGAGGAAGAACCGGATGTTGATGGATGCGGCAAGGACCATGATGGCGGAGTTCAAGTCTCCATACAACTTTTGGGCCGAAGCCATCAACACCGCGTGTCATGCATCCAATCGGCTCTACCTCCGCAAGGGCTTGAACAAGACTCCATATGAGATACTCACCGGTAACAAGCCCAACCTCAAGTATTTTCGGGTGTTCGGGTGTAAGTGCTTCATTCTCAAGAAAGGTGTTCGGTTGTCTAAATTTGAGGCTAGAGCTTATGAGGGCATATTTGTTGGTTATGCTACAAACTCTCATGCTTACCGTGTCCTCAATAAATCCACGGGACTTATTGAGGAGACGTGTAACGTGGAGTTTGATGAGAATAACGGCTCCCAAGTGGAGCAAAGTGGCACTTGTGATGTAGGTGATGAAATTCCTCCTCAAGCCATAAGAAGAATGGGTGTTGGTTTTATCCTACCCATTGAGGAACCCCTTGTGCCCGAAGGAGAAGGACAATGCTCCACTCAAGTGGAGCCATCACCAACCCAAGGCCCACACGCTTCCGAAGAACAAAGTGAAGGCCCTCACCCTCATGAACAAGACCAAGGGCAAGATCATGCTCAAGACGGTGTTGACACACCAAGTGATGCCCAAGGTCAAGTTCTCTCCTCCGAGCAAGTTCAAGATCAAGAACAAGCTCAAGACGACGCTCAAGATGATCAAGTGACCGCTCCTCAACTCACCACCGAGGAAGAATTGGAGCGTCGTGCTGCCAAGATTGCATCCAAGCTCTCCACCAAGGTTCATCTCATGAAGAATGTGCTTGGAAGCATTCAAAAGGGGGTAAGCACTCGTAGACAATTGGCAAACTATTGTGAACATCACGCGTTTTTCTCTTGTGTTGAACCCCAAAAGGTATATGAAGCACTCGAAGATCCGGATTGGCTTAATGCCATACATGAAGAACTCAACAAATTCAAGTACAAGGTGTGGAGATTAGTGCCGAGGCCAACGGGGAACCACAATGTCATTGGAACCAAGTGGATATTCAAGAACAAGCAAGATGCTCATGGGACCATCATTCGCAACAAGGCACGATTGGTGTCACAAGGCTACTCCCAAGTCGAGGGTATCGACTACGGTGAAACCTTTGCTCCCGTTGCTCGCCTTGAATCTATTCATTTTTTGATTGCTTACGCTTCTCATCACAACTTTAAGTTGCAACAAATGGATGTGAAGAGTGCTTTTCTTAATGTTCCTATTAATGAGTTGGTTTATGTCAAGCAACCCCCCGGGTTCGAGGATCCCTACTTTCCCGATCATGTGTATCAACTCGATAAGGCACTCTATGGCCTTAAACAAGCCCCACGTGCGTGGTATAACCACCTTACCGAGTTGTACAAGATCGTGGGTTTGAAGTTGGGCTAATCGACCCCACTCTTTTTACTAAGAAGGTCAAAGGGGAGTTGTTTGTATGCCAACTATATGTTGATGACATTATCTTTGGTTCCCCTAACAAAGCTTTCAATAAGGAATTTGCCGCACTCATGACCTCAAAGTTCAAGATGTCTTCCATGGGAGAGTTGAAGTTCTTTCTCGGTTTCGAAGTAAAGCAAAGAAGAGAAGGAACCTTCATCAACCAAGCCAAATACAGTCAAGACATGCTCAAGAGATTCAAGCTAAGTGATGTCAAGCCGGCGTCCTCTCCAATGCTCACCAAGTGCCAACTTGACATCGATCCCA
The DNA here is from genome assembly GCF_018294505.1 of Triticum aestivum. Taxonomy (NCBI): domain Eukaryota; kingdom Viridiplantae; phylum Streptophyta; class Magnoliopsida; order Poales; family Poaceae; genus Triticum; species Triticum aestivum. Next base: position 58,873,532 of record NC_057796.1, read on the forward strand.
ATGGTAAAGCGGTGGATCAAAAGGTATATCGCTCCATGATTGGTTCCTTGCTTTACCTTTGTGCATCTAGATCGGATATCATGTTGAGTGTGGGAATTTGTGCACGGTTTCAAGCCTCACCTAAGGAAAGCCACTTTGTGGCGGCCAAGCAAATCTTTCGATATTTGGCTCATACCCCAAACTTTGGCTTATGGTACCCAAGAGGAGCAAACTTCAAGCTTGTAGGGTATTCGGACTCCGATTGGGCGGGAGACAAAGTGGATAGGAAGTCCACTTCCGGAGGGTGCCAATTTCTTGGTTGCTCTTTGGTAAGTTGGTCTTCTAAAAAGCAAAGTTGTGTGTCTCTCTCGTCCACCGAAGCGGAGTATGTGGCAGCCGGTAGTTGTTGTGCACAACTCTTATGGATGAGGCAAACTTTAAAGGATTACGGTGTCATTTGTGAAAAAGTGCCTCTCTGGTGTGATAATGAAAGTGCCATCAAGATTTCTCTCAACCCCGTGCAACACTTCAAGACGAAGCATATTGAGATTCGGTATCACTTCATCCGATATCACATTAGGCGAGGGGAGATCGAGCTCCACTACGTCAACACCCATGATAACCTTGCAGATATTTTCACGAAGCCTTTGGTTGAAGCAAGATTTCGCGAGTTAAGGCATGAGCTGAATATCATTGATTCAAGCAATGTTGCTTGAACCCTTGCACACCCCACCACACTCAACTTGTTATCTAATCTAGGTGTAGGCATGGACATAGGGGGAGTGTTGTTCTCTCAATGAACTCTCGCTCCCCCATTATGCATAAAGTGATCAACTCTTTCACATTAGCCATTTTTTATGGTACTTGTGCTTCAAAGACGAGTTTTGGTCATGGGCCCAAGGATAATTCTTCGCGATGCCATACCAATTGACTCAAACATAGGTGGCTCCGGCCACCGCCCTCTCCTTGGAGAGTTTGTGTCTCATTTTTGGTCTGTGTTGTCTCTTGCCTTTCTTCCTTCGTGCCAAGCTTGTGCTTGTGGTGTCCAGTGTGTTAGCTCTTTGGTGTGGTCTCTCGCTTGAAGGTTCCGTGCTTCGGTGTTCTCTCTTTTTGGTCGAAACTATCTTTCTTGAGCTCACGGTACTATCGCGGCCTGCCACGGTACTACCGCGAGGGGGCGCACGGTACTTCCGCACCCAGCGCGGTAGTAATTTTTTACTGCCGCCTGGAAGAGCGGTACTACGGCCTCGGTGCGGTACTTCCACCCGGGCGGTACTACCGCAATGACGTGCGGTACTACCGCGTAAGGAGCACACGGTACTTCTGCACCCAGCGCGGCAGTAATTTTTTACTGCCGCCTGGAAGAGCGGTACTACGGCCTAGGTGCGGTACTTCCGCCCAGGGCAGTACTACCGCAATGACGTGCGGTACTACCGCGTGAGGAGCGCACGGTACTACCGCACCCAGCGCGCGCGGCAGTAAATTTTTACTGCTGCCTGGGGGAGCGGTACTATAGTCACGGTGCGGTACTTCCACCCGGGGCAGTAGTACCGCGATGACTTGCGGTACTACCGTGCAGTCGAGGGCGTGTGGGGGTTAAACATGGGCAGGGGGTTCCAACTCCCCCATACCCATTCGTCTCTCTCCCCACTCCGTCTCTCTCTCTCTCTTACTCAAGAACGGCGCCGGAGGTCCTCGCCGGATCTCCGTCTCCGGCCGCTCTCCTCAGATTCCGACCGGTGGGACCGTTCCCCACCACTCCCTCTTGCCATGGAACAAGGTTTCTCCCCAATCCCTCCCTTTTTCTTGTTCGTCTTGTTGATTTTAGGTTTTGGGGAGATGCAAGTTGTTCTTGAGATTTTAGGCCAAATCTATGCAAGAGTAGGATGTAGGAGAGTAGTTTTGTGTAGTGTTGGTACTTGCTATAGTTGTCCCATGATGGATTTGATCGACCGTAGTACCGCGTGTTGACACGGTTGTGCTCAGATCTCCATGGCTGTTTCGGATCTGCAACCGTGCGATACTACCGCTCTTCAGGTGCGGTACTACCGCACGTCCGGTACTACCGCCCTACTGGTGCGGTACTACCGGGTCTACGGTACTACCGCTCCATGGTCCGGTACTACCGCACGTGGCGCACCACACGATACTACCGTCGTCTCATATCCCTCTTGTGGCACTTCTCACATACCATGTCTACTTGTTTCTCCTGCTTTGCTATGGTCCTTGCATTGAACCTTCTCGTGTTTTGTGTGTGTTTGTTTTGTGGTGTGTGTTTTAGGTGGTGGCTCAGGTGCTCCGGCTTGCCGCTCCAATCCAAGCTGTGACACGGGATCGAAGCGTATGCGCAACACAGAGGAAGCAGAGGGCTCCAATGCCCCCCAACGCAAAACCAAGACCACTACCACCAAAGAGAAGGACCCCGCCAAGGGTATGGATGAGATACCGCTTGCTGAGTTCATCTCTCGGAGGAAGATCAATCCGTATGGAAACCCTCGTGCTAACTTTCGAGGGAATGATCTATTCTGGACCAAGCAATAGAATCTCATCTATCTGGATGTCATCAAGGCCAAGCTAAACATCCATGTGGAGGTGAAGTGGATCAACTTGCATCACATGCGCAAAGAGGCGCACCGGGAATACTTTGGTGAGGCTTTGGACCTAGTGGAGCAATTTGGCATTGAGCATATCATCTCATTCCACAAAGACTATGATCCTGAGATCCTTGCTCAGTTCTTTGCCTCAGTGCATTTTCATCCCAATGAGGAAAGGACCATGACTTGGATGACCAATGATCGGCAGCTGACTGCTACTTGGAAGGAATTCATGACCTTTCTTGGGGTTCCGGATGAGGGGCTCGCCACACCCCAAGGTGTTCGCCCTCATGCCAATCCCGAGTCTGCCAACAAGAACAAGCTTATGCCCTACTATGTGGAGAAGAGGCTCTCCAATGGCAAGTCATCTTGGGTACTCAACTCCTTTCTTGACATCATGCACCGGATCTTCCGCAACACTCTCTTCCCACACATTGGGGACAAGGACAAAGTGCATGCCTATCTTGTGGATATGATGCTCCTGTGTGAAGATGCTCGCAACTCTCAAACACTACCACTTGATGTCTCACATATCATGTGGCATGAGCTTCACTTTGCGGTCTACAACCGCAAGGTCCCCATCTATGGACCTTATCTGTTTGAGTTGATATCGGCTACCTGGGAGCGGGTCTACCCTCAGGATGTGTTTGAGGACCCTGGTTGGATCTGGCATGAGCCCATCAACCTCCGTATCAAGCCTCAGTGGGCCAACACTACCTCTCGTGCTGATACTGCGGCTGCCATGGACATGGATGCAGATGAGGATGAGGAGGAGGCAGTAGATGAGGATAGCTCTGAGGGTTACATCCCTCCCACCTCTGAGCCTTCTTGGGCTAAGCGACTGAAGAACAAGATGAAGATGTTGTTCTGTATGCAGGCAAAGGGGCAGTACCAGACCCACGTGGCTTCCAAGGAGACTCGCCGCCGCGACAAGCGGATTTTCAGGACCTTTGGCGAGAACATCTCTAGCGGGTCAGAGGTGAACATCACCCCAGAGGCAGAATGGCTGCACAAGCAGGGTTATCGGTGGACCGAGTCTGAGGAGGAGTCCGCCCAGCTACAGAGTCTGACGAGGAGCGTGCAAGTGACTACTCCACTTGAGCCACCACTATTGCTGTAGGTGTCCTCTCTGCCTTTTTGGCGTCTCGATGCCAAAGGGGGGGAGAGTGTAGGATTTGCGAGTTGTGTCGTGTTTGGGTCAGTTGAACTTCGTTTATTTCGTTTGCTTTGGTTTGTGCTCGTGAGACTTCCGATCATATGGTGTAAGACATATGCACTCTATCGTACCGTAGTGAGCTTACTCTATCTTGTGCTAATTACCTATGCTCATGTCTATCTTGCTTAGCTTTAGCCTTATTGCAAGATTTGCCATGTCTATAAAATATAGGGGGACTGTTGATCCTAGTATGTGTGCCGTGCAGTCCAAAGCACTCTTCGAGATAGCACACATCTAGGGGGAGCCCGTCTATATTTTAGAGACTTGGGGTTTGCCCCCGCTCTTTGCGTTATACTCTCGTGCAAATCCCGTGTTGTCATCAATCCACCAAAAAGGGGGAGATTGTAAGGGCATTTTTATCCCTTAGTTGGTTTTGGTGATTGATGACAATGCTTTTGCGGACTAATCATGTGCATTGAATATTTCAGATATATTGACTAGGCACAAGATGTTTTGGTTCCCCTCGAAGGCTATGGAAGACGGCGTTCCTCTTCGGTTCTTTTCGGTGGTATTGAGTCGTAGGGAAGCCGTACTATTAAGAGGGGGTCCGCGTTGGAAATGTTGGGTGGATTCATCACGTACACATCTCCCTTTGCACCTCCTTTCCTCTAGCCTTTGGAGCATCCTATGTTTTCCTTGTGTATGCAATATTGCTCTTGCTTGCCGAACTAAGGCATGCGGTAGTACTGCTCCCTAGAGCAGTAGTACCGCAGGACCTTGCGGTAGTACCGCTCGCTGGTGCGGTAGTACCGCAAGGGCCCACGGTAGTACCGCTTCTAGTAAGCGGTAGTACCGTGGTCCCTGACTTAGTTCCGCAAGTACGCGGCAGTAAGGGGCGGATGTAATTTTTTACATCCGCGTCCCGCGCGGTAGTACCGCAGCTGGCTTACGGTACTACCGCGTCGGGTTTTTGCATCGACTCCAACTCTGCGGAAGTAGCCACGGATGTAATTTTTTATATCCGTGCCTTCCCATCCCTGGACAGTCCCTACCTTGCGGTAGTACCGCAAGGGGGAGCGGTAGTACCGTGCCAGCAGTACTACCGCCCTCTGCCTTAGTGCACCTTTGGCTGTTCTGGTCTCTGCTGTGTGGGCGGTAGTACTGCGGGGCCCTGCGGTAGTACCGCGTGCCCCTGTGGTAGTACCGCGCCTCAGGTGCGGTAGTACCGCGTGCCCCTGTGGTAGTACCGCGCTGCGCAGGCTGAGTTGGTGGATAACGGTTGGATTTGTTCTTCCACTATATAATGGGTGTCTTCCTCCTCTAGTTGACTACCTCTTCCACCTCCATGCTCCGTTGTTGCTCCAAGCTCCATTTTCGCCCGATCTCCTTCCCTAGCCAATCAAACTTGTTGATTCTCTAGGGATTGGTTGAGAAGGCCCCGATCTACACTTCCACCAAGAGAAATTTGAACCCCCCCCCCACTAATCCCTTGTGGATCTTGTTACTCTTGGGTGTTTGAGCACCCTAGATGGTTGAGGTCACCGCAGAGCCATAGTCCATTGTGGTGAAGCTTCGTGGTATCGTTGGGAGCCTCCAATTAAGTTGTGGAGATTGCCCCAACCTTGTTTGTAAAGGTTCGGTCGCCGCCTCCAAGGGCACCAATAGTGGAATCACGGCATCTCGCATTGTGTGAGGGCGTGAGGAGTATACGGTGGCCCTAGTGGCTTCTTGGGGAGCATTATGCCTCCACACCGCTCCAACGGAGACGTACTTCCTCTCAAGGGAAGGAACATCGGTAACACATCCTCGTCTTCACCGGCTCCACTCTTGGTTATCTCGTGCCTTTACTTGTGCAAGCTTATTTGTGTTGTATCTCTTGCTTGCGTGTGTGCTTACTGTTATTGCATCATATAGGTTGCCCACCTAGTTGCATATCTAGACAACCTACTTTGATGCAAAGTTTAAATTGGTAAAGAAAAGCTAAAAATTGTTAGTTGCCTATTCACCCCCCCCCCTCTAGTCAACTATATCGATCCTTTCAGTGTTGATGTAGAAGCCCTCCGTGATCGATGCCCCCTCCGGTGGAGCTCCGGAACAGGCCCCAAGATGGGATCTCACGGGTACAGAAGGTTGCGGCGGTGGAATTAGGTTTTTGGCTCCGTATCTGGTAGTTTGGGGGTACGTAGGTATATATATGAGGAAGAAGTACGTCGGTGGAGCAACAGGGGGCCCACAAGGGTGGAGGGCGCGCCTGGGGGGGTAGGCGCGCGCCCCTACCTCGTGGCCTCCTGTTTGATGTCTTGACGTAGGGTCCAAGTCCTCTGGATCACGTTCGTTCCGAAAATCACGTTCCCGAAGGTTTCATCCCGTTTGGACTCCGTTTGATATTCTTTTTCTGCGAAACACTGAAATAGGCAAAAAAAACAGCAATTCTGGGCTGGGCCTCCGGTTAATAGGTTAGTCCCAAAAGTAATATAAAAGTGTATAATAAAGCCCAATAATGTCCAAAACAGAATATAATATAGCATGGAACAATCAAAAATTATAGATACGTTGGAGACGTATCAGCAAGCGTTCCGCTAAAGAAACGCCGTAGTTGGCATCCCCGAAGCCTTGAAGAGGATGATAGTGCGGAGGTTCGTCAGCTCCTGGGCAAGGTAAAGACGCTCGCTCAGTCCGGATTAACAATGGTTGAGGTAATGGCGACCTCCATAGTGCGAGGGGTTCAGCCGCTTCAATATAGAGGGCTCCCAATGTGGCACTACAACGGGGAGGACGACGCCTCCCGCTGTGGCCGGAAAGGTTCGGACACCCCCGCCGCTCTAGCCAAGATATTGGTCGAGCTGTTCAAAGGGGAGGAAGAGGAATTTCTTCGCATCAATCGCAGGGATGGATATTCTATGTATAATCCTCCCAGTTGGGCACGCCTCAGTCCTTCTGCTTTACTCGTCCCGCTTCCCGGATTACCTTTGATAACTTTCTAACCCGCTTATAACGGCATTGGCGAAAAATCACCGAGGGGTTTTACAGCCCCGCCACACAGCCTGAGAACCACAACCGGGAGCTGGATCCTGGGTTTGAAGAAGACCCGGATATATTCGTGGTACTCGCGGAAGGGGTGTTTTACCAGGCGAGCTACGATGGCACGGAAGTGGCCATTATCGCTGATTACCCTGGTCTTCTTCCTGCTTCCCACGTAAGTTATCAAGAAAAAGTCTCGCTCGAAAGAGCTTCCTCGCACTCCCTCACCCATCGCACTGCATCGTGCTCCACAAGGGAGGCGTTCGGCGCGTCACGCTACTCTGGGGGCAGCTCCAAAGAGGGCGAATCCAGCGCCGAGCAAGGCCTCTAAAAGGAAGGTCGGTGAAGACACGACCGGTCCCTCGTCAAAGAGGTAAGGATTTGAAGGTATACTTTAGTAGTCACATCCAACTGCAACTTATACGTTTGTCTGGTACCAGGAAAAAGGTTCACCGGACTATGTCCGAGGGTCCGGCCGGCCGTACTCCCGGGCCCGGGATTTAAACCCCGTCGGAGAGACGGGAGCAGATATGGGAACAATGTCGGACTGTCCTTCGGCCGAGGGTTCGGAGAATATGTCCGTTACCAACTCGGAAGTGGAGAGCGCCATGAATCATCGGCGATGTAGGGCGGTCTTACGGGACCCCAAGTTCTCGGAGGAGGCTTTTGATGCGTTTAGCTCGGGCGACGCATACATCCGAGCTACTCGAGATGGGCTTAGAAGAGGCACGAAGCAATATTTGGTGGATGTGCGGGTAAGTTTTCTTTGTCCAAAAAAGGATGATCACATGCCCGTAGCTCCCGAGACTGAAAGCAGTTGGCACAACTGATTTAAGGATCATTGTACGACCAGGTCCTTACAGAGAAGAATGGCCTGCTAGCTCAAGAGCTGGAGCAGTGTCGGGCGCAGCTAAATGCTGCTACCGCCGAACTAGAAAACTTCAAGAAGCTATCCTCTGGTAACGTTCCCCTCCATTGAGGAACAATAATTGTATACCAACTGTGCTAATACTGCCACTGATCGCATAATAGGGTCGCTTGATCAACTTGAAAAGAAGTTGAAGATCGCCCAAGAGGGAGAAAGAGAGGCAAAGAGGCAACACGCCGCAGGCGAGCGTGTGCTGACCCGCATCAGGGACAAGAAAAACAAGCTACAGGATTCCAACACTACGTTGGGTGAAGAGTTGAAAGATGTGCGGGCCCAGCTAGCCGACTCCGTGAAGGAGAACAAGAAGCTGCGGGGTGATACGTCTCCAATGTATCTATAATTTTTTATTGCTCCATGCTATATTATCTTCTGTTTTGGACATTATTGGGCTTTATTATTCACTTCTATATTATTTTTGGGACTAACCTATTAACCGGAGGCCCAGCCCAGAATTGCTGTTTTTTTGCCTATTTCAGAGTTTCGCAGAAAAAGAATATCAAACGGAGTCCAAACGGAATGAAACCTTCGAAACGTGATTTTCGGAACGAACATGATCCAGGAGACTTAGACCCTACGTCAAGAGATCAAACAGGAAGCCACGAGGTAGGGGGCGCACCTACCCCCCTGGGCGCGCTCTCCACCCTCGTGGGCCCCACGTTGCTCCACCGACGTACTCCTTCCTCCTATATATACCTACGTACCCCCAAACGATCAGATACGGAGCCAAAAACCTAATTCCGCCGCCGCAACCTTCTGTACCCACGAGATCCCATCTTGGGGCCTGTTCCGGAGCTCCGCCGGAGGGGGCATCAATCACGGAGGGCTTTTACATCAACACCATAGCCTCTCCGATGAAGTGTGAGTAGTTTACCTCAGACCTTTGGGTCCATAGTTATTAGCTAGATGGCTTCTTCTCTCTTTTTGGATCTCAATACAATGTTCTCCCCCTCTCCTGTGGAGATCTATTCGATGTAATCTTCTTTTGCGGTGTGTTTGTTGAGACCGATGAATTGTGGGGTTATGATCAAGTTTATCTATGAACAATATTTGAATCTTCTGAATTCTTTTATGTATGATTGGTTATCTTTGCAAGTCTCTTCGAATTATCAGTTTGGTTTGGCCTACTAGATTGATCTTTCTTGCAATGGGAGAAGTGCTTAGCTTTGGGTTCAATCTTGCGGTGTCCTTTCCCGGCGACAGTAGGGGCAGCAAGGCACGTATTGTATTGTTGCCATCGAGGATAACAAGATGCGTTTTTTATCATATTGCATGAATTTATCCCTCTACATCATGTCATATTGCTTAAGGCGTTACTCTGTTCTTATGAACTTAATACTCTAGATGCATGCTGGATAGCGGTCGATGTGTGGAGTAATAGTAGTAGATGCAGGCAGGAGTCGGTCTACTTGTCTCGGATGTGATGCCTATATACATGATCATACCTAGATATTCTCATAACTATGCTCAATTCTGTCAATTGCTCAACAGTAATTTGTTCACCCGCCGTAAAATACGTATGCTCTTGAGAGAAGCCACTAGTGAAACCTATGGCCCCCGGGTCTATTTTCCATCATATTAATATTTCAACACTTAGTTATTTCCGTTGCTTTTATTTTACTTTGCCTCTTTATCATAAAAATACCAAAAATATTATCTTATCAGATCTACCAGATCTCACTCTCGTAAGTGACCGTGTAGGGATTGACAACCCCTTATCGCGTTGGTTGCGAGGATTTATTTGTTTGTGTAGGTACGAGGGACTCGCGCGTAGCCTCCTATTGGATTGATACCTTGGTTCTCAAAAACTGAGGGAAATACTTACGCTACTTTGATGCATCACCCTTTCCTCTTCAAGGGAAAACCAACGCAGTGCTCAAGAGGTAGCAAGAAGGATTTCTGGCGCCGTTGCCGGGGAGGTCTACGCAAAAGTCAACATACCAAGTACCCATCACAAACCCTTATCTCCCGCATTACATTATTTTCCATTTGCCTCTCGTTTTCCTCTCCCCCACTTCACCCTTGCCGTTTTATTCGCCCTCTCTTCTCCGTTCGTCTTTTCGTTTGCCTTTATGTCTTACTTGGCTCGTTTGTACGTTTGGTTGAAATAGTTGAGTATTTATTCCTAAACAGAGAAGCTAATATCTATGGATCCTCATCCGCTTGCCAATCTTTCTAAGAGATCCAATTATGTGAACCAATTCCTAGTGATTTGTATGCACTAGATTATCTTTATAAAGATTTGCTTGAAATCCGTGAATCTAAAAATTGTGATGAAGTGCTTTATGAAGTGATTCACGATAGATCTTTGAATAAAAAGCATGATTGCTATGATTTTATTATAAATTCTATTGATGTAAAATATGCTAATAATATGCAAAACCCTAAGCTTGGGGATGCTAGTTTTGGTATGTCCACTACCTGTTGCAATAATCATGATTGGGGAGATTCTTCTTATGATCTTGAAAATTTATTTAAGCCCCATGATGAATATAAGATCGATAATAGTGTTTGCAATAATATTGAAAGTGGGTTTGTAAGAGTGTTAACTTTAGATCCCACATATTTGGATAATATTCAATCTTATGAAATTTTTGATAAAAGTGGGCTTGGAGAAATCATGACTTTAGTTAATGATAATCCCACTATTTTGGAAGAGTGTCAACTTCGCATGCATGTGGATCGTGTTGAGAATATGTTATGTGATAGCTATATTGTTAAATTTTCTTATGATCCTACATGTAATTATTATGAGAGAGGAAAATATGGTTATAGAAATTTTCATGTTACTAAATTACCTCTCGTTATGTTGAGATTGCTATAGTTCTGTTAAGGGTTCCTTTCCCTGGGTGTGTATGCATTAGTAGACATGTCCGAATTGTGATGTGAAAATCACATTGTCTATAGCTTCTGGGGGTTCACAATAGAGTGAGTGCAAAAAACATTTTTCATCCACCGACCGAATATTCCCTTAAGAACGCTAGCTTTCGGCTTCACCCAGTCTGAGGTACACATCCGGATGACCCGGAAGTAACAATCGCAGAGGTGCTCCCTTTACCACCTAGCCGAACAATCGGGAACGTAGGGGTAAGCACAGGAGCCAGGCAACCCAACTTGGCCAAAACTTAAGTCATATCGATGCATATAATGGTGAAGAAAAGACATACGGGAAAAACGCGTATGTGTGATGAGCTTGACGCTCGGAAAATAATATTAACAAGCTTCTGTTAAAGAAGCCCCCAGGTATAATGGACGTACATATGTAAAGATGCGTACGTCAGCGGTGTTCGGTCGAGCCGTATGGGAGCTTTAAAGCGAAAAAGATAAAGGTGGAAAGAGAGAAAAAGTAATGGAAACTACAGGGGAGAAGGGGACGAACAAAGAATTCGGCGCTAGGAATAAAACCTTCGGAGTCTGGCCGCGTTCCAGGGGTTCGGCTCTAGGCGATTGTCCGATGCATCACGAAAACGGTATGCTCTGCCGGTAAGAACTTCGTCGATTATGAAGGGACCCTCCCATTTCGGCATGAGTTTGTCCTTTTTCTTCTCCGGCAAGCGTAGAACAAGTTCGCCAACGTTGTAAGTCTTGGCCCATACGTCTCTGCTTTGATATCTTCAAGCCTGCTATTGATAAAATGTTGAACGGGCTTTGGCGACGTCGCGCTCCTCTTCCAAGGCATCTAGGCTGTCCTGTCGATCCAACTCGGCCTCTTTCTCTTCGTACATACGCACTCGAGGTGAGTCATGTATAATATCGCAGGGCAACACAGCCTCTGCACCATACACCATGAAGAAAGGTGTGCATTCGGTAGTACGGTTGGGCGTGGTCCGCAGCCCCCAGAGTACGGAGTCGAGCTCCTCATCAACCCAGTGCTTGTCTGATTCTTTCAAAGACCGCACTAGCCTGGGTTTGATGCTGCTCATAATAAGACCATTGGCTCGTTCGACTTGACCGTTTGTTTGCGAGTGGTAGACAGAGGCGTAATCGAGCTTAATGGCCAGATTAGCACACCATGTTTTTACCTCATCGGCTGTGAAATTGGAACCGTTGTCGGTGATGATGCTGTGCGGGACACCGTAATGGTGCACCACGTCGGATATAAATGCAATCACCGGTCCGGACTCGGCCGTTTTAACTGGTCTAGCCTCTATCCACTTGGTGAATTTATCCACCATGACTAGCAGATATTTTTTCTTATGGCTTCCCCCTTTAAGGGGTCCAACCATGTCCAAGCCCCAGACCGCAAAGGGCCATGTAATGGGGATTGTTCGTAGGGCGGTTGGGGGCATATGGCTTTGGTTGGCGAAGAGTTGGCATCCCACGTAGCATTGGACGAGGTCCTGCGCGTCTGCTTGGGTCGTAGGCCAATAAAATCTTGTCCGGAAGGCCTTGCTGACAAGTGCCCTGGATGCGGCGTGGTGCCCACCGAGAGTGGCGTGAATTTCTGCCAAGAGTTGCCGCCCCTCCTCCTCGGAGATACACCTTTGAAGGACTCCTGTAGTGCTTTTCTTGTAGAGCTCTCCTTCATGAACTTTATAGGCCTTCGAACGCCGGACAATGCGGCGGGCCTCGTTCTGATCTTCTGGGAGCTCCTTCCTATCAAGGTAGGCCAAGAATGGTTCGGTCCACGGGGCAATGACTGCCATAATGAGATGGGCCGATGGTGTTATTTCGGTGGCTGAGCCTCCGATGATATCGGCGTGTTCGCTATCTATATTTGTGTTCAGAACGGAACTGTCGTTGCTGTCTCCCCCTTGCCACACCACGGATGGCTTAAAGAGCCTTTCGAGGAAGATGTTAGGTGGGACGGGGTCGCGCTTAGCGCCGATGCGAGCAAGGACGTCTGCCGCCTGATTACTTTCGCGGGCGACGTGATGAAATTCGAGCCCCTCGAACCGAGCCGACATTTTTAAGACGGCGTTGCGATAAGCTGCCATCTTTGGATCTTTGGCATCAAAGTCTCCATTAATTTTGGATATTGCGATGTTTGAGTCCCCGCGCACCTCCATGCGTTGTATGCCCATTGATACGGCCATCCGAAGGCCATGTAGCAAGGCCTCGTATTCGGCTGTGTTGTTGGAGTCTGTGAATAATATATGGAGTACGTACTGGCTGATATCTCCCGTGGGGGACGTTAATACGACGCCCGCTCCTAGCCCCGCCAACATTTTGGAGCCGTCGAAATGCATAACCCAGTTGGAATACGTGACGTACTCTTTAGGGAGTTCGGCCTCTGTCCATTTGGCGACGAAGTCAGCCAGTACTTGGGATTTGATGGCTCGACGTGGTTTGTACGTGATGTCTAATGGAAGGAGCTCAATGGCCCATTTGGCAATCCGGCCCGTGGCGTCCCGGTTGTTTATTATATCATTGAGGGGCACTTCAGAAGCCATCGTGATTGAACACTTCTGAAAGTAGTGTCGCAATTTTCGAGATGCCATGAAGACTGCATATGCTATCTTTTGATAATGAGGGTACCGGGATTTGCATGGTGTGAGGATGGTGGATACGTAGTATACCGGCTTTTGGAGCGGAAATTTGTGTCCGTCCTGTTCTCGCTCGATGATGAGTACGGCGCTCACCACCTGGTGTGTTGCCGATATATATAGGAGCATTGGCTCGCCAACGTTTGGCGCGGCCAGGATTGGGTTGCTTGCCGGAAGGGCTTTTATCTCTTCCAGTCCGGCCATCGCCGCGTCTGTCCACTTGAAGTTATCGGAGTGCCATGGAAGGCGATAAAGTGGCAGTGCCTTTTCCCCCAACCTGGAGATAAAGCGGCTTAAAGCTGCCACGCACCCAGCGAGTTTTTGGACCTGTTTAAGTTCGGTTGGCGTAGCCAATTGTGACAGAGCTCGGATTTTGGCTGGATTTGCTTCAATTCCTCTATTGGAAACGATGAAGCCCAGTAGTTTTCCGGCGGGGACGCCAAAGACGCACTTTTCCGGATTAAGCTTGATGTCATATGTACGGAGGTTGTCGAATGTGAGACGCAATCGTCTATTAGTGTTTCGACGTGTCTAGTTTTGATGACGACGTTGTCCACGTAGGCCTCCACTGTCTTGCCGATCTATTTCTCGAGGCATGTTTGGATCATACGCTGGTAGGTGGCGCCGGCGTTCTTGAGCCTAAAAGGCATTGTGCTGAAGCAAAACGGCCCGTATGGTGTAATGAATGCTGTTGCGGCTTGATCAGACTCCTTCATTTTGATTTGGTGGTATCCGTAATATGCATCAAGGAAGCACAGTGAGTCGTGTCCTGCGGTAGCATCAATGATTTGATCAATGCGAAAGGGATCCTTAGGGCAAGCCTTGTTAAGGTCTTTGAAATCGACGCATAGGCGCCAGGATTTATCCTTCTTTGGTACCATTACCAAGTTTGCCAGCCAGTCCAGATGTTTAATATCTCTGATGAATCCGGCCTCGATGAGTTTTGCTAGCTCTTCTCCCATATCTTGTCGTTTGGGTTCGGAAAAGCGCCGCAGTGTTTGTTTGACCGGCTTATATCCCTTCAGTATGTTGAGGCTGTGTTCGGCCAACTCGCGCGGGATTCCTGTCATGTCTGAGGGGTGCCAAGCGAATATATCCTAGTTTTCGCGCAAGAAGTCTCGTAGTGCGGCGTCGACTCTGAGGCTGAGTTGCGCTCCGATAGATGCTGTCTTCTTTGGGTCTGTTGGATGGACCTGAAATTTGACTATTTCTTCTGCTGGCTTGAAAGAAGTGGATTTGGGTCGTTTGTCCAGGATCACATCGTCCCTATCCACAGTGGAGCGTAGTGCGGTTAATTCTTCGGCCGCAAGGGCCGCGGATAATGCCTCGAGGGCGAGGGATGCGGTTTTGTTCTTGGCGCGGAGTGCTATATCCGGATCGCTGACGAGGGTGATTATTCCATTAGGCCCGGGCATTTTTAGCTTCATATACCCATAATGAGGTACATCTTGAAAGCGCGTGAAGGCCTCTCGCCCTAACAGGGCATGATATCCACTGTTAAAAGGGGCCACCTGGAAAGTTATTTCTTCGGACCGATAATTCTCCGGCGTGCCGAATACCACATCAAGTGTAATTTTTCCCGCACACCGCACTTCCCGACTGGGAATGATACCTCGAAAGGTTGTGCTGCTTTTCTCGATGCGGCTCCTGTCTATTTCCATCTTGTGGAGCGTGTCCTCGTAAATCGCTGCCGCCGTCCATGAGGACTTTTGTAAGTTGAAAACTGCCCACGATGGGACTGAGGACTAATGCGGATGGCGCTCGGACTGTTCTGTATTTAGGTTCGTCACTGGCGTTAAAGGTTATGGCCGTGTCATTCCAGGGGTCAATTGCAGCAACCTGGCAGACTTCGGCGAGATCGCGCAGTGCCCTTTTACGCTTATTGTTTGAAGCGAATGTCTCGAAGACCGTTAATACCTTTGCGTCGTCGTTTTCTGGAGGGTGCTGTTCTGGGGTGTCCTTGATAAGGATTCCCTCACCGCTCTTGGCTACTTGCCGAAGTATCCAACATGCTCTAAGGTTGTGGGTTTGCACGGTGTCTGGTGTTGTATGTATTTTGCATGGGCCGTTAAGCCATCCCTCCAGAACGGTGCCGTGCAGCGTGATGGGTTTATGTTTTTTGACTGTTGGGCTGGGCGTGCCACGGGGGTGTGTCCTCTTCATTTTTATGAGGCGTTGAGTTTGGATCGACGGTTCCCAGCAAGCTGCCTGAGTTTTCCAGGCGCTTTCCATCGCGTTGTACTTGTGTACAATAGTTGCTAAGTCAGCAAACTTTAGTATGCGGCGGCGATTGATGGCGTTCAGGATACCTTCGTCCGCGCAGTTGTTGCAAAATGATGCTATCGCGTCTTTGTCGCGGCAATCCTTTAGCTTATCTTTGACAAGGGGGAATCTGGCCCAAAAGTGCTGGACCGTTTCCTGAGACTGTTGTTTGATGCTCATGAGAGCGTCTATGTCCGGGTGGGTGGGTGGGTGGAATTAAATCCGAACCCTGACCTGATTTTGGATCCGGAGTTTGAAGATCAACCGGACCTGACAGTTCGGGCTCCGGGATATCGGCTGAGTTTTTAGGCTCATCGTCCTACTCTATGTTCGGAGGACGAGACATGCCTTTCTGCCGGAGAATATCCGGCCCTTCAAGATCGGAGATCCGAACATAGTTTGTCTTCAATATAGCAGAAGAGTTGTTCCGCTCCTCGACTACCGCCATCTGGTGGGTGATCGGCGGAGTTTTAATTTCTCTCTGGTCGGGTTTAAGCCCAACCCGATCGTAGTCGTCTGTAGCGACCCCCAAGGCAGTCATGCGATCCAGGAGCTCGTTCAACAACGATAACTCCGTTGGATCCATCCGAGCGGAGTATTCGGGATCAACGCGGAGGCGATTTTTGACGACTTGAGAGGTCATCGTCGGCTTAAGGGCCGAACTGGCGGTCATGACGAAGCCGCCCAGCCGGAGGGTTTGGCCTGGGGCCAGGGCTCCTCCGGAGATGATATTATCCTTGACGACAAGGCGAGCCATCAACCCTTTTGGCGACGGCACAGTGGAACTCTCAATGAAAGCATCAATGTCGGTGTCAAAACCGGCGGATCTCAGGTAGGGGGTCTCGAATTGTGCGTCTAGGATCGATGGTAACAGGAGACAGGGGACACGATGTTTACCCAGGTTCGGGCCCTCTCTATGGAGGTAATACCCTACTTCCTGCTTGATTGATCTTCATGAACATGAGTGTTACAAGAGTTGATCTACCACGAGATTGTAATGGCTAAACCCTAGAAGTCTAGCCTGTGTGACTATGGTAATGTGTATATGTCTATCCGGACTACGCTCTCCGGTTTATACAGACACCGGAGAGATCTAGGGTTACATGGAGTCGGTTACATCAGAGGGAATCTACATAGTCGGTTGCCAAGCTTGCTTTCCACGCCAAGTAGAGCCCAGTCCGGACACGGGTAGAGTCTTCGGTCTTCATGTCTTCACAGCCCATCAGTCCGGCCCAAAGGATAACAGGCCGGACGCCCGAGGACCCCTTAGTCCAGGACTCCCTCAGTGGCCATCCAGCAAGCGCCACCGCCCCGGGCCGCTGGGCCGCCACCCTGGCCGGAAGTTCCCGCGCAGGGTCGGCCTGCCCAGGCTTCTACGGCGCCCCTCGCCGCGGCTGCGGCACGCCCGTTCTGCTGGCTCACCCTGGCCAAGCAACTCGAGCGTCACCGCCGAGGGTTGTGCTTCAACTGCGACGAGCCCTACGTACCGGGCCACGTCTGCCCACGACTCTTCTACCTAGAGGCTGCAGACTACATTGAGGAGGACCCCGACGCCGCCGGGCTCGGCGACCAGCCCGCCCCAGTTGACGCGGAGGTGTTTGGCGACCGTTGATCTTCCACGCCTTCCAGCTCAAGGACGAGCTGTTTGTGCAGGCGAGGAGAGATGTTATGACCGGCATATTAGGGGCTTAGCCCAGTTAGTCGTGGCCCAGTTTATCTTACCGTTATTAGGGGCTTAGCCCAATTATCTTATTACGAGGATTATATAAACTTGTGTAAGGACCCGTTTTGGGATTAAGCAAGAAGCAATCATATTTGCTCGGCTTCCTTAGGGAGCCGGGAGACCTAACCCTAGCCGTCGCCCCCTGCTCTCTCTCTCTCCCTCTCGCGCACGCAACGACGGCGCCCCGGCGCCGGCGACCATGCCTTCCTCCACGTCATCCCTCCTTCCACCCCTACAACCTGAGACCACGCCCTGGTAGGGATCCGGTTCCTACCAGAAGGATTGATTCGTATTCTACCTAGGAATAGAAACCCATTCCTACAAAACAAAGGGCTCCAAAGGAATTTTTTCTACAAAATTCCCATCCTTAAAAGTTCCTATAAAATTCTTGCAAATCAAAGGAGGCCTTTTTTCTTTGAGATTCCAAAATAGTTGCACTTTATCTCTCTTTACTCTCTCTCCTGAATCTTCTAATTCATATGTTCATTTTCTATGCACCATCTAAAAACACATCTTATGAAATTTTTGTGTTTCGAAATGTAGTAATTCATAGGACATGGTATCTCAAGTTCTCAACCCTACATTTCTATTCCTACTCCTATGGTAATTCATAGGACATGGGAATAGGAAAATTATAGGATGTGAGATGACATGCATCTCAATTTCTATACAGAGGGGCATTGGGATGTAGGGAAACGTGCTACACAGCAAAAATTTATGGTACATGATCACACACAGTAACACTATGAAATTGCGACCAACTCACCACCTAGAACATAGCGAAAGCAGAGTAATATTGGTGAAGCTTTGTCTATTCCCGCAGCTAGGCACTCCACCATACTACTAATTAATCTACTGGAGATTTCCCTAAAGAAATAAACTACTGGAGATGAAACTGACATGGCACTAATTGTAACATAAACCCAACTTAAACGTTAGCTGCGGCATGATACCTCTGCGAAAATCAATGTAATACTACTAGTAGCGTTTCGGCACTGCAATTCCTCTAAGATGGACTTGCACAGGTTCTCTTTCGTCCTGAAACAAAATGCATTCTTCACAAGAAAAAAAATGCCAGAATATATGAGCTGCTTCATCTTCCCTAAATTACAGCGTGGCACAGATCGACCTTAGTTTGTTACAACATATACCAGATCGACCTTAGTTTGTTACAACTCTGTGCGGAGTAGTATCGCACTTTGCAGAGAGACAAGCAGATAAATGATCAGAATACCAGATCACCAGCTCTCTAGTTACAGATCACCATCAGTATATTCTCGACCATTTGGGGGTTTCAGGAAACATCCTTGAAATCCAACTTTGCGTGCGTATACACCAGGCAGCAACAAAAATGGCTACATAAAGCCTGCTGCTGGATCATTGTATGGATGGGTCAACACCCGACCGGTCATGTGGAAACCCCGATATATGCGAGGCTGCCGCCGCTTCTTCTGTGTAAACAATAAGACCTGCTCTAGGTCTCCGTCTGACATCATTTTATGCGAGTGTTCTCAACCATCTGAGGACACCGAGAAGGCCCGTGTCTAGAATAGGAGACCTTTGTTCAAGATCTGCGAGAAGAGCAAATTCAGCCAAAAATATCACATTGTTCCACAATGGTCAACCTTCGTTGAGCTAAGGCATCTCTACTTCTTGGCGCCCATAATCATACATGCTAGAAACCCTTCTTTTGATAGAATAACATCTGCTAAGAGACAGTGGGGACTCGGCTTAGTGTTTACCTATGTCTGCTGCAACACGATGAGCACACATGACCCCTGAAAATGCCACAGCAATCACTCCTTGCCCAGGAAAACAGCTGTCGCCCACACAGTAAAGTCCATCTATTGACTGTAAATCAGATAATATAACTTCAGTTCTAGTAATCTTATATCACGATGGCATCACTTCGAACTTTAGGTTAACAAAAAAAAACTGTATCTTGAAATCTGTATTCCATTTAAGTAACTTACAGTGGTATTGAAAGGCATTGCCAGCAAACCCTTGGGTTTACCCCGTGGCATGGGTCCATATGTACCATCATTTCGGGCAAGAAATCTGCGGTGAGTTTTTGGGGATCCTACCTGGCAAAACCAAATATTAAATGAATGTTGTGTTACAAAATATATTGGCACCAGAAACCAAAATAAGGCCACTAAAGTTCACAGCATAGCCCTAAAGGAATGTGCAGTTAGCTCATGAAAGCCCATGATATAACATTCTACCTGGTTGGTGATGCATGGTGGTCTAGTATGCATAATATAGTTTGCTGCACAAGGAACATGAAGAATCTGCTAATACTCAAAACTTAACTGTGCTTTGGCTCAAAGAAAATATTCTAATACCTGAGTATTTGCTAATTGATATGGTTTAAATCATTTGAAAGAAGTAAAAGGACTTGCCGCTTTCTATGTAGGGATGCAAGTGGACTGAGCCACAGCCCATTTTGTTTAATTGATGGTTCACTTATAGTCCTATATATCACTGGAAGTATTTTTGGGAGGATATTTCTTTGGTAGTTCATTTTATGCAAAAGGGCAAATCATTAATGGATTTTCAGCTGGACAAAACAGCCCAAAACTGCATCCCTGTCGGTGTATGTTTAGACCACTCTTCACTAGAGCTGATTATAGTGATTGAGGTATGGGGCTAACCTATAAATATCACCGCATACTGGGTAGATTGACCGGTGCTGAGAGTAGAAAATATGACAAATAGATCAGATAGGATACTCTAATGATCTTTTCCGATAATCATATTAAGTATTGCATCATCAATAGCTAATCATGTTTGCGCTGCTAACTACTACAGACTTGCTCGTGCTCCCTTGTCAATTTGAGGACTGGTAGCTAGCACTTTCAAGTTCAAACATGAAGTAGTCAAAATGAAATGATTGAAAATATTTATAGAATACTGAGTTCCCAACATAGAATTACTGTAAGAAGATACCTCCTTGAGGACTATTGAGTCTTGAAGACCAGGAAACAACTTATTTTCAAGTCTTCGTATGATCTCATTTGCCACAAGCTCCTTTTTCTGCTCATAATCCTTCCTAGGTAGACCCTGCCAAAGATTAAAGCCAAGCAGTATTATGGGCATCAGTCAGTACTTATGTTCATACAAAAAGGCTTCGTTTGTTATACTCCCTCCGTCCCAAAATTCTTGTCTTAGATTTGTCTAGATAAGGATGTATCTAATACTAAAACGTGACTTGATACATCCGTATCTAGACAAATTTAAGACAAGAATTTTGGGATGGAGGGAGTATATTTTTTTGACATAATTTACATTTCAGCTAGAGCACTGACATACCTCCCAATCTTCTATACCTGCAGTTGTAAATATATGAAGTATGTGATGTCCTTCAGGAGCCAAGGATGGATCAAGAACTGTAGGGATACTTAAAAATATGCTTCCATAAGGCTTTTCCAAGTTCGACCAGTCATCCTGCCAATTACACTCACAATTAAACTCATTAAAGATTAAAATGTCCATATCAAATTCACCACTAATGTGACAGTGACTCTAACCCTCAATGATGACATACCCAGTAGCATACAACCTAGTGCGTACCTCCAGTACAAAATGGTGGCAATCAGTACCAGCAGGTAAAACTGAGGCTTTGACACCCAGATGAATGGATAGAAAAGATGGCGCTTTAACATAGTTCTTCTGAAAGTTTTTCTCCTCTTCTGGAAGCTCTTCAGCCTTCACGAGTTTTCCTGTAAGTTCATGCATTTGTTAACTCCTGAAGGAGGAAACTGAGCACATACTAAGTATGTATCAAAAAACTGTTCACACTGGCAGAATAATAACGGCAAGTTACCAAGTCAAGAAATATGCTTTTGGATGGTTGCAAAACATGAGAAACAAAATTACGGCAAAGTTGCAGAAGATGAAGAACATTGTAACAAGTGAAAGTGAAAGAGATACTTTTCTAGCTTGACCATGAAAGAATATTTGCAGAATTACCAAATGTGTCCCATCTTGTGGCATTTGATATTACTGTTCTAGCGAATAACTCCTTCCCATTTGACAACCTCACTCCAACCTGTAGTAATGAAATGTTCAGCTGAGAAACCAAAACTAAACTCCAGACATTTGAAATTAGTAAGATGAACTCACAGCTTTCCCATTTTCAAGAATAACATTGGTCACATTCGCCTTGTAACGTATTGCACTGCCCTTTTCAACAAGGCCATTTGCCAAAGACACCGCAATACCACCAACACCACCAACTGGATAATTAATTCCTCCAAAGTGCCTATCGCACAATACCTGTCATGTTGACTTAGATAATTGGAGGCTGAATGATTTTCAAACAAAGGTCTGACAGATTAACATCGAACTTACCATGCTCGCATTGATCATGGGTGTTTTCAAGGCATTGACTGTGCTCACAATAAAACACTACAAAAACCATAAATTGCTGTAATCTTCAGATAAGCGAAAGTTGAACAAAAATGTATGCGTGGAAGAAAAATTGAACAAGTGAGTAAACTCACAAGTATCTCACACCTCAGCATCTATGAAGGATAGCAACTGCTGATCTTTTATGAACTTGCGAGCAATATCCCCCGCATTCTGTGGCAGATAGTATGCTGCATCATAGAAAAAATGATTTTATATCAAACAATCTTATTTCATAGTATCTCGTATGAATTTATTTCTCTGTTGCTTTTGAGATCGCAATTGTTTCAACTTCAGTTAACTAATTGTTCTAAATGGTTTCACTGTAGAGAAAATAAGGGTAAAACTTATTGAGGAATATAAGGATGCAGTTTTAATACCGAGAGTCAAGCATTCCAAAGGCTTCTTAAAAAATTGCCCGAATAGGTATAGAGGTTCTTCCAAGGACTTTAGTTCCAAAGAATTTAATGAATTGAAGATCTGTTCATATGAGACATAGATGTAAGGTGTGAAGGTTGCATAAGAAATAAGAGAATAGCAACAGAAAGGTAACTAAAACAAGTAGGTAAAATAAAGACAATACCTTCCAACATGTACCATAGAATTTTAGGATTCCTTCTTTTTCATGCGGGAATTTGCTAACCAGCTCTTCGATGAAGTCATTATACTCCCTATGCACAAGAACAGAGAGAGCACCAGGTAGATGGAAATGAACCGTAGAAGGGTCTGGTATGACTTCCATCTTACATCCAACAGCTTCTAGTGCTTGCGTTATCAAATTTAAGTTTCCCTGGATGATAACACATGTCATGCTTCTTACCAAATATACCCAAACACAAAAAATACTTCATACAAAATATCTTTAAAAAAATGAATGAATGGTTTCACAACATCTGACAGCAATACAAATGTTTCCTAACAAGAAACATGTGAAAGGCACAAATCCACAGCCACTAGCCCAACGCTGTATGCCAATGTATGAGCATTTTCATGAGAGTCACACACAGGTACAGCACTGATCAACGCTACACTCTATCATGAAACATGCTGTGCACACCCTGAACATCCAGGCATTCGCACTTGGTAACAGTGGACTGCTTGGTCATGCTCATTGTCGATAAGCTGCACAGTGGTCACCTGCCCCTTGTAAGCTGTATGTAACATGGCATTGAGCCCTCAACCTCGAAATCAGGTTTGTCTCTTTAAGCAAAACAGCCCGCGAATATACTAATCATGGCATCTTCAGGCACTGGATGCCCGCAAAAAAGTAAGTCGTCAACTGATTTAAACAACCAAGCAAATCACAATTCCCCCCTCTCAGTTTACACCCAGCCTACCTTACCACGCCAGAGCACAAATTCGCAGTGCAAAGCTTTACCCCTCAAATATTTCTCTTGGTGATCACTAGGCACAGCACAGTCAAGCGCACAAGCACACGGAATCAACAAATTCACGGGCCGGAGCCAGAAATGTAACCGCGCAGCTACCTCAGTCACACTCATAGCAAATTTTGTGCTGAAAATGGAGCAATTCAAAAGCCCCGGGCAACAGTTTCAGCACAAGTGGAACGCCGGCGCTCTGCCCCGCTTTACCTTGTCGGAGAACCCGAACATGACGGAGGAGCCGACGTCGAAGGTGAACCCGTCGCGGCGGTAGTACCCGGAGCTGCCCCCGGGGATGATGTACTTCTCGAGGACCAGCACCCGGGCCCCTTTCGCGGCCAGCTGCGTGGCCGCCACCAGGCCCCCGATCCCGGACCCGACCACTATCGCGTCGTATCGCTCCCCGTCGCTTCCCTCTCCTCCGGGGGACTTCTCCACCGCCGCCGCCTGCCTCTCCGACACCACCGCCACCCTCCCCCTGCCGCCTCCGCGGGCCTCGCCGCCGAGGGGACGGGGGCGGGAGGGGCGGTGCGCGACGGGCGCGGGGAGGTGCGGGGAGCGGTGGAGGCACCGCGCCGTGAGGGGCGAGAGGAGGAGCGGCATGGCGGCGAGGCGTGGAGGCGGGGGGAACCGGCTGGGCCGTCGTTTTGTGTGGCGTCGGGTCGGGTATTTTATTCCGGCTTGGAGTGGAGTGGAGGAATCTGGCGCGGAGGGAGAAGGGTGGATGCCGCGGCGGGAAGGGGACGAAGAAAGCGAGGAGGGAGTGGAGGGGAGAGGATGAGGAGCCACGGCCGGCCGCCGACGGTGGGCCAGGGTGGTGACAATCACCTTTGTCAAGTGGTGGTCAACCCTCTCAACCGCGATCATAACCTGCTAGCCGCCGGTCGACCGGCCAGACTCCAGGCCGGTCGCGCCGCGGGCCGTTGGATCAGAAACATCCCAGCCGTTTGATCTTGGTCTCCTCGATCCTTGATCTGCCTCCCTCGTATGAACGCAGAAGAAGCACTCCCTCGTCCCTCGTCGTGCCACATCGCTGTCCCGACGCGCACCTCATCAGCGCGCACCACGTGGGGTCCATCGCCCGTGAGGGACGGCTCGCGCTTCGTCGCCATCGCAGCAACATCCCCCAGTTAGGCAGTCGAAGCTTCCGCCGCCATCACAGCACATGGCGCCATCGCAACAAACGTTGCCAGCATCGAAGCAACCGTTGTAAAGCCCCGCAGCCCCCACCCCCTCAGTCTCGGTTGCATCAATGGTCGCTCGCCGCTGTGGCATCGCAACCTACCGTCACACGATTCCAACATGCCAGATGTCAGTTTTAGCAAATTCCAGCATGCGGCGCCGATCGTGCCAGGCCAAAAACGCGGTTCCAGCAATCTGAGATGTCAGTTCCAACAAAGTAGATACACGGTTTCAGCACACGGCGGCGTCGGCTGCAGCAAAAAGGTGAGACACAAGTTCCAACGTGTTGCGTAGCCGGTGAAAACGCTAGTTCCAGCATTTTTTGTTGCCACAGACAAATAGTGTGCTCCACGGTAGTCCCAACGAACAATAGTAGCAGGCAGAGGCGCGGCGGCACGCCCCGCTCGAGTTTAAGCCCGTCGTTAGCAATATATTATTGCTCATATTTGTTATTGATAAGGGTTTTGGTAAGTGAAGCAAGAATAATATAGTACGTTGATAATATGAATCATTTCGTCGATTACATGACCTTGATGGCATACATGATTAAAAAAGTACAATAAAGTGCTGATTTAAGAGAGTAATATTATGTAGCTAGATGGTGTACGACTGTACATATGTAGATAAAGAAAAATTTGGTGAAATATATCATGGATTTTAAGCACTTTGGATTATTTGTTCTTGTTCTTCATGTTTTTTGTTGTTTTCTCTTTTCTTCATAAGAGGAGATTACAGTTACTAAATTGTATGATTTGTGGGTTTATAGACTTGATGTGTGCATTTTAATCAAGTTTATGAAGCTATCGGCCATTTTGCTTTTTCTAAATCAATAAATCAAAGAGATGATCAAAAAAGTTGTCCTTGTTTTCAATACTTTTCGCCACCCATAACCCTTGTGTCTCCTCCCCCTACTCTTTGCACACATATGGCAAACAACTCGAAATTTTTCATCTTCTCTAGTAAATTGTACCAGCGAGGCAAATTGTTGAACAATCATGATACATTTACGATGTTGCGCACAAGAGAACCCACGATCGAAGTACTTGTTGGCCTATCGGTACAGTTTCTAAGCTCCCAGGAAATCCTGGCTTGTGGTGCGTCGAGAGTGTTTGGGCAGGGATAGTGGGCCTATTTGTGAGTCGGTATTTAGCTATGTTTGGGCTTACCGTGCCGCCTCCAGAGAAACTGTCGCGGCGTCGGTGTTCAACCCTAGTCGCCTCCATCACCTCCTCTTGTGTTTGTCATCCCCTCCTCCCACCATCCACGACGCCACCCCACTGCGGTGCCCTCCCCTCCGAGCTGGCCATCTTGGTGGTGTCTACCACGACAGGGATGAAGGGGCGCGGTCGCCGGAGAAAGCGGCACTCGGCGGTGGCGCTATACTCTTTGGTCGCCTTCGTCTTCTACGTCCTATCCTTGATGCCTGTCACGCCCAATATGCGATACTATCCTAAAGAGACTCGAAGGTCCCACCAAGGATAGAACCGCATATTGACACGCTTTTGCAAGGTGGATATCATTACATCAACATTACATAATATATGGGGATACATACAAGGCATACAAATGCCGCAAGAATACATCAATAGATCATACAAGAGATCAACATCCGACTACGGATGAAACACAAACAGAAACTCAGACAATATCCACCCTGCTAGCCCAGGCTGCCGACCAGGAACCTAACCCAAGATCGACGAAGAAGAAGAAGAAGAACTCCAACACAAATAGACATCGCTCTCGCGTCATGAGCATCGCATAACATGTACCTGCAACTGGTGTTGTAGTAATCTGTGAGCCACGAGGACTCAGCAATCCCATTACCATGGGTATCAAGACTAGCAAAGCTTAATGGGCAAGGAAGGGGTAAAGTGGTGAGGCAGCAGCAGCGACTAAGCACAGTATGGTGGCTAACTTACGAAACAAGGGCGAGAAGAGGAGATAAGCAAACGGTCGCCAACTAGTAAGGATCAAGAAGTGATCCTGAACTCCTACTTACGTCAAACATAACCCCAAAATCGTGTTCTCCTCTCGAACAACCCCAAAAAGAGACAATCACGGTTACGCACACGGTTGGTGTATTTTAGAAGAGTTTACTTCAAGTTTACTACCACCGAATATTAACAAATTCCCATCTGCCACATAACCGCGGGCACGGCTCTCGAAAGTTTATACCCTACAGGGGTGTCCCAACTTAGCCCATGATAAGCTCTCACGATCAACGAAGGATATTCCTTCTCCGGGGAAGACCCGATCAGTCTCGGAATCCCGGTTACAAGACATTTCGACAATGGTAAAACAAGACCAGCAAAGCCGCCCGATGTGCCGACAAATCCCGATAGGAGCTGCACATATCTCGTTCTCAGGGCACACCGGATGAGCAAGACGTCGGGTTGGCATAGACCCTGGTTGCCCAGGGGGCGCCGGACATCGCTCGGTTTGGACCAGCACTCAGAGGAGCACTGGTCCGGAGGGTCTAAAATAAAGATGACCCTCGGGCTCTGGAAACCCAAGGGAAAAAGGCTTAGGTTGTTAGGCAAATGTAAAACCAATGTTGGGCCTTGCTGGAAGAGTTTTATTCAAAGCGAACTGTCAAGGGGTTCCCATAACACCCAACCGCGTTAGGGACGCAAAATCCGGGAACATAATACCGATATGACGGAAACTAGGGCGGCAAGAATGGAACAAAACACCAGGCATAAGGCCGAGCCTTCCACCCTTTACCAAGTATATAGATGCATTAATAATATAAGAGATATTGTGATATCCCAACATAAACATAATCCAACAAGGAGCAATCTTCAACTTCACCTGCAACTAGCAACGCTATAAGAGGGGCTGAGCAAAAGCGGTAACATAGCCAAACAACGGTTTGCTAGGAAGGGTGACAAAGGTTAGAGGTTCATGGCAATTTGGGAGGCTTGATAAGCAAGTGGTAGGTAGCGCAGCATAGCGATAGAACAAAGCAACTAGCATAGCAATGATAGTAATGAGATCCAAGGTGACGGTCATCTTGCCTGAAATCCCGCTAGGAAGAAGAACGAGTCCATGAAGAAGATGAAGCCACGAAGACGAACCAAGCGTAGTCGAACGAATCCTCACGATCGCAACGAAACTGGAACTATCGAGAAGAAGCACACAACATGGTAAACACACCACACATGAATAAGGCATGATGCTCAATCAAGTATGATGCATGACAAGGCTACAATGAGGCTACGCATGGCAAGAGATGATGCATACAAGAGCAACACATCAAAGCAAGTTTAAATGAGGCTGGAAACAACCTATAACAATTCCGGTAAGTCCTCATATGCAAATTTCGAAATTAGCCCAGATCTGAATAAACTTTATGTTCAAGTTGTTAAACAGAAAGTTAAGATACACCAAGATGATCTACACGAAATTCTAGTCAAGTTACATATAAAGTTCATTTAATTTGGAGCTACGGCCTAGAAGATATGAGCAAAACAAGTTAAACATGGCATTGATGCAAAATGCATTCAAACATCAAGCAAACACACTCAAAACATGGATGCAATAAGGTAACATGAAACTACATGCAAAACTAAGCAAGTTTCATATGGAGCACACTCAAAACGGAGCAACGGTTCAACACATACACTATACAAGTTTAAAGGACAAACTGTCCAAAACAGCAACTAGGCATCTTGCAAGTATCAAAACAACATGCTACAGCATCTCAATATGAAAACAAATGGCATGGACGTGATGTACAGGTAAAGCATTACAAAACATTAACACTGAGATATTCCCAGAAATCACTAGAACATGCTCAAAAGGACATGGCAAGATTGCAAATAATAACAGTTTCACAGACTTGGCAGAAATCACTGGACATGGCAGAAATAACATCAGGTTGCAAAGTTTAGAGCTATCAAACAACATGCTACAGGAACATATCATAGCAAACAAAAGGCATGGAATGAATCTACTAATTGCATAGAACAAAAGTCCCTTACTGATCACGAGCCAAAAAGGCACAGAAGATATGATGACACCCATGTAAACATAGCAAGTTCCATATACAGATTCAGACTTAGCAGAAAAACTGAGCATGGCATAAACAGAATTATGAAGGCATCTTTGCGAGCTCAAATCACTCATCACAAAACATTTCATGGCATGTGAGGGTAACTCACAGTAAGAAGACATGTTCATGAAGCTAAGCATGGCAATAGCATAATCATAGGGTGCATGGACCACTAGCAACAACCATGGCAAAATTGATTAACATATAAACAATCTGCCAGGAACATTTTATAGCAAAAGTAGATCAAGATTAAGACATGCTAGAGCACTTCATAAATGCAAACGTGGGCATGGATGGATAGAGCACAACCATAATTCCAAAACATCTTTACTGAAGCAACTCAAAAGAAGCATGAATCTCACTTTAGCATCATGTTTACATGGCATAAAAATAACAGCAGGGAAAAGACAGTAAAATCCTAAGTCCCTGAAATCAGCAATATCACGAAGGCTACTTTGCATGCTTGTGCTAGTCACCACAAAGATCAAAAAAATACATGACAAGCACCCCTGTGAAGATGGCATGGCATAGATGAAAATATATGTAGAGCTCATGCCCAAAGGATGCACAAACAAAATGCAATGAAAATGACAAAACAGCAAGTTATATCAATTTCAGCAGTTAACATCATATGCAGGCTCCCTGAGAACCATAGCGACAACAACAGAGGTTCGCTTTTGAAACAAGCATTTCTAATATATATTGCTACCATTTGATCGCATTATGTCCTTTTTTGGTCATCATAGGGCAGCAGATTCTAGAAATATGGCAATGTGCTACGGTGGCGCTAGAGCGAGACAGAGGAGAACCGGAAGGTGGCGGGTGTCAGGGCGTGCTGGGCGGCGAGCGACAAGTAGGGGGGATTGGTTGTGGTGAGCGGTGGGAATCGGAAAGTCATGGGGAAAGTGAAATATCTAGCTAGTCAAGGCGGTGCAATTGGACCATATTTTAAGTGTATTTGTATTATTTTTCGAGATAATATTCACCCGCAGTCACTGTTCATACACTACCACTGATAACTATTTACAATCATTGTTTATGGGTACTGTTCACTCGAGGGCACTTTAAAAAAAACAAGCATTAGGCCACTGTTTATCGACTCCACGTCTCAAGGAGGGAAGAGCCATCGCCCAACACCTCAAACTCATAGCAGCAGCCGGAGCTTAGTCACTTCAATTATTAGATAGATATATATATGGACAAGAGATCAAACGTCTTGATTGCTTGGCTCCATATATTGAGATTTCTATCACATGCCAATTTTGAACCTGCTGGTGCGAAGAACGAGTTTCAACGAAATTCTCCGTCTATACCTTGAGAAGACCCCATAAGGAGGTGTGACATTGACACCTACGGCGGAGCTAGTGTAGAAACGTTGAGTTAAGTGAACCCAATTGTTTTTCTCCGCCACCTACATATAGGTATGTATTTGCTTGACTTGAACCCAATAAAAAGTCTAGAATGACCCCATTGAATAATGTGATTGGGGGGGGGGGGGCAGCCTTGGATTAGATATCTTTTCGGCAAGCTTATATTGGAAATTTGTAGCAAACTCTGCCACCGTATACAGTAGTTAATTCATACTCAAATCCTTAGAGAACCTATTAGCAAAATTTACTGGCTCTGCCCCTGTGTGACAGGCCCCAGCTGCCATCCTTGACAGCGCTTGCTTCGGACGCAACTACCACTTCAACCACGCCAACCCGAAGCAAAATTCCATCAGCCAAGACCCTGCTGAAAGTGACTACTTCCTCGACATCTCCTTCGATTGGGTCTCCTTTGCCACAACTACTGTTTACATCGCTGAAGTCTACCCTGTCCTTGTCTACCACCGTGACTCTGACCAGGTTCAAGAACATCGAGTGCAATGAGATCCAGGCGGCATTGGCTTGTCCCTGGACCAACGCATGGGCCTGGAAGGATGCAACGAACAATAGATCTAGTGGATCACAGCACGGCAGCTTGTTCTTCGTCTACCTCTCGCTCCCCATTTCTGTATCCCGAGTTAATCGACCCTTGCTACTGTTTTTTTCGAAACGGGATCCTTGGTACTGAATTCGCCGAGATAATCATAGACCGAGAGTGATGTATTGGGTTGCTGATGCACCTGTCATCTTGTCTTGGGTTGCTGATGCACCTGTCATCTTGTCCCCAAGGAAGCAGGAATGCTGGGGAATATGATGTAGACCAGTCTATCTTAAATCCTAAATGATCTGCGACTATTTTGGTTCCTTGGCTCTGGGGCTACCAACACGCAGATAATACTGGAATGCAGTGCAATTACGAGGCACATAGAGGGTGACCGTCTGCAGCTGATAACATGCCCTGTTCTTTGGTGAACCAGAGTATGCAGTGAAATCAGGTCGAATTGCGCTCAAAGCTATACCAAAGATGCAAGGCTGCACATTAAATGCCATATACAAAATGAATGTCATAAGAGGATTCGAGGTTGCCATCTCAATATAATTAGTTAAATCAATGTTGCTCAAAATTTGAACGAGATGTGGGGCTACAGATCAGTTACCAGCAAGACCATAAAGGACTTGCAAACTGAAACTGAACCTGCAGCTTGGACAGTCTGGCCAATCGAACTCATGTGCAAGCAAAACTTGTAGCATAAAGTAAAATCAAACTGCTGAATCAACTACTGTGCAAGCTAAAAATGCATATACAGGGAAAATGTGCAAGCTGCTGAATCAAACGTTTGTGCCGTGAAAGTTTTGTGACTGTAGGACCAAACTGGAATGTTAAACTAAGAGCAGAGTAAAAATATTTAGCAGCTGCCCTCCAGTGTGAGAAGAAATAAAATAAGTTGAAAGACAAAGTAGTGAGAAAACTATGAAAGAATTCACTTTGCTCCTTTCTATGTGCAATAGTGGAATGGATGCATTAAAACTGGCAGCAGTGCACTTCATTTTAGGCACCAGATGACCTACATCCCTGACAGAAAGCACACAATGGCACAAGGTGCAAATTCGCACATAAAAACTGCTGGAAGCAAGCTTAGTAAAGCTAACAGAAACTGAATAAACATCCATACCCAGTACTGTCCATACCGTAGCAGATCTTTACATAGAGTGCTAAGAAAGGGTGTCACTGAAACTACACATGCAGGTTGATAAACTCACAAGGGGCTCAAAATTTGTCTGGAAATTGCATCCATGTGAATACAAACGACTAGGACCACCCGATTAATAGTTCATTCAACTAATGGGCTAACGAAAACGCGTACATATAATATTTCTCCAGCACCAAAGGCAACAGCTAGATGAACCTGCAACGCCTTTGCAAGTGCAAGTCTAACATTAACTGCATTAAGATGACAGACCGTTAACAGGCACACACCTTTATCCCCAACTACCTGACATGTGCCTTACTCTCGCTCAATCTGAATGGTCACATGACTGATGTTGTACTCTGCCTTGATGTACCCAATGACCTTGTCAAGCATTTTATCAGCATCAGCATCCTGCGTGATCGTCACATGGCATGCCAAGAGCACCTTCCCCACTGTGATAGCCCAGATGTGCAGCTCATGGACAGCAATCACACCTTCCATCTCACGGAGACCACTTTCAAGCCTGGTGGCGTCGATCTCGCGGGGCGTGCTCTCCATAAGGACCTCAAGTATGTTCCGAATCATCTTGATTGTGGTGAACAGTACAATCACAGAGAAGATGAGGGTGCATATGAGATCAATAATCTTCCATTCGGGCTTGTACCAGATGAGAGCCCCTCCAATCATTACGCCGATGCTCTGGATGGAGTCCCCAATTACATGCAGATAGGCACTGTGAACATTGATGTTGCGGCGAGGCTTCTTAGCAGGCTTGGCTCCAGGCTGGGCACTCTCACAATCACCATCATGTTTAAGCAATGGTTGCTCAACATCCTGATGTTGTCCAGTGCTCGAATGAGAGTGGTGATTAGTTGTAACGGTAATAGAAGTACCATGGCTGTGCTCATGGTGATGTACATGCCCCTGCTCATGATCTCCATGATGGGAATGGTCATCCTCTGAGTTACCATGATCGTGGTCATGTGAATGTCCATGGCCATGACCATGGCTGTGTCCATGTCCACCGTGCCCATGGTCATGACCAAGCAACACTGCCATTATGATGTTAACAAACAAACCAAAAGCTGATACAGCAAACATGAGGGAGCCCTGTACCTCGCCGCTTTCATTAATGAGCCTCATAATAGCTTCGTAGACAAGTATGCCAGCGAGGAGCCATATAAGCTGAATGGAAACCAGTGCCCCAAGAATCTCTATGCGGAAAAATCCATATGACTGCTGAGGTGTCGCTTCCCAACCAGCTGCCCATAGGGAGAACAAAGATATGGCAAAGGCTGCAACATCCGAAAGGAGATGGGCAGCATCAGTCAAGATTGCAAGACTGTTTGCTTTGATGCCTCCAACCACTTCAACCGCCATGAATATAACACAAAGGATCACAGCAATTAGGAGCTTCTTCATGGATGCAGACCTCTCCTTTGAATCTTTCGAGGTGTTACTGGCGTCAGAGAAGTCGCAAGCAGCACCTCTGCAAGCTTTGTTCCCAGCTGCTCCAGAAGCGGATGAGATGTCCATGGTTACTTCAGGAACATGGGGCGACGTAGAATTATGGCTGTCCATCTGAAAACAACAACTGAGTCAATACACAAGTACAAGAATGATTCTAGATCTACTAATACAAGATGCTATAATAATAAGAAGAAAATTCTTGTGTGTAGTTCCTACTAACTAGTGCGAAAAAAGAAGTGCCCACATGTGAAAAAAATACTATCACAAGTAGAAGTGGAAGTTAAAACTTATGAGAATATTCATAAAATAATAGTCAATTAAGATCACGATCCAATGGGGATATTTGCACACATGACAGTCATTAAGATTGAAATCCACAAAGGATAACATATCTACCATATTTTAGCATGCAGTTCATAAAAATGGTACGCCTGGACCACATCCTAATTGATAAATTGGATGTCATCAGCTATGAAAAGGTCAGCCAAGGCAAAGTCAATGTTCAGTAGGTTTGCAAAACATGGCAGGAATCTCGAGCCTGCTAGCCAAACAATATATGCCTACGAACTAACGACAGTGATTTGAGATAAGACTATCTTTCCACCTTTATGTGAACAACATGGAGCAGAGTAACTCAAGTGGCCACACCTAGCAGATTCAGAAAAGGATAAACAGAAAGTGCGCTACTTAAGTTTATAATACTATGAAACAGAGACGCACAACTTGAACAAAAACACTGACGGTCTGGTCGCAGAACAAAATCACTGTGCGGGCACTGCAAAACTAATTGGTTTTCAGCAGTCCCTATCCCGCGAATTCGATCACACCTTAAAAAAACCTGAACGAGAAGTGCCACAATTCACAACAGTAAACCGGCAAGACTACACAGACATGAACACTACTAATCTGCAAACAAACATAAGAACACGGATATCCACCTACCAAATTACGGGAGATCAATCAGATACGCGGCATTCAGTCGCAAAGGAAAAGATGCCTCTTCTATCCCAATATTCACCAATCTGGTAGTAGACACAGCTAACTCAGAAACGGATATTATCCGGGTCACAAGATGCTGCACAGAATGAGGGGAAAAGCGAACACAAATTGGAACTTGGCACCACGGGAGGCTAGGCTAGTAGTGGTAGCTGCGATGGATAAGTACTGGACGCGAAGGAGACCAACGAACAGAGCCGGAGTGATTGATTAATCCGCCACGGCACGCCACTCGCTGCCAAGCGAGTACGCCCCCGACGAACTCGGCCTGTCGGCCACCACCTCCAGACCAATGGAATCGGGTCGCAAGGACCCAACGCGGAAACCAACAAAATAAACATGCGCCGAGACAGCGACCCGCGATCCAATTCCTCCGATCAGGATGATACTACTAGACTAGCAGTAGCACCCTTCGAATTTTCTTCCCGCAATCTCTGACCCGAACCGCCCCGATCCAACCCCGGCCGCGTCCTACCTCCCCTCCTCTCCCCTCCCCAATCACCGGTAACTGAAACCCAGAGCAGAAACTGAAGAAAAAAATCACAGCAGAGACGCCACGGGGGAACCGTAGCACGCGTGGCGCGCAGGAGCCGCACGAGACGGAACGGAATCGGTAATTCCTCTCGCCATGGATGGTCCATTGGTGGGGACGACGGAGCGGAGTAGAAAATCAATCCACGGAACAACCTTAGTTCCGACGGGGCAATCAGAGAGAGAGAGAGAGGGGGGGGGCTGGGGCGAGGTTCTAACCTGGATGGCGATGGCCGGAGCCTCGGCAGGAGCAGCGCCGCCGCCGCCGCCGCCAGGGAGTTTGGGACACGCGACGGGAGGGGGGAGGCGGTTCGTGGGGACGGCGAAGTGTGGAGAGGAGGCGTGAGTCGCGAGGGGATGCGACAGAAAAGGGGGCGAGCGGAAGGGTAGTCCGGTAATTTTGTGTCGGTAAAGGAAAAGGAGGAGAGGCCCCCGTGCCGAAGAGGGATATCCCCGCTCGATCCCGGGCTCCGATCCTTTGGATTCTCTCCCGCACAGGCACGGTTTACCGTGTCAATCAACCAAAAGAAAACAGCTCCGTGTATTTTACTTCGCGGTTAAAAAGATGCAACGAAACACGTCAAACAAAAAAAATGCAACGAAACGGGCATGTTTTTCATTCAAAAAATACGTGACGACTACGACTACGCACGTTGTGGTGTTTTGTGCCGCATTAATTAAAACCAAAACTGATTTGAGCTGAAACCCAGTCAATGCTAGTAGGGGAAAACAAAGAAAGACCGGACGGGAAACATGAAATTCGCCAACGTAGCAGCGGTGGATTAGTAAACAAGAAGAAAGGGGCAGGTGGGATTGCTAGAAGTTCGATCAAAGAATGCAGCGTCAGAGATGATGATGGTCGGGCGACCAAAGCGGCAGGAAGAAGGAAGAGAAGAGGATCTCGCACGGCTCCGCGCCGTCGGGAACCTTGTGCCCCAACCAACCTCTTTCTTGGCGCCGCCGCGCCGCCACCCTACGACGTGGACACGGGAAAAGGGGAGGAGGGGATCGACCGACGGGGATTGGAACGAGGTCGAAGGAGCGAGAACGTCCAGAACGACAGAAAAGAAGGAAACGCACAGTGCCATCAACAATGGACGAACAATCTCTTGAACGGCATCTACGGAACTGGGAAGAAATGTTGGGTCGATGCTTGGAACGGGAGATTGGTTGGTTTACCTGTATGTATCTGCTCTGGACGCCGGCGGCCGGCCGGGGAGCGGGCGATCTTCACGCGCGGGCGTCGGCGGGGTTGAGGAGGCGGACTGGTAGGAGGATGGATGGGTCGGGTGGACAGGTGCCGTGCCGGATCTCGTTTTATAAGGCCAGCTGACACGAACGAAACAGGCAAGGGGTTTCTATATGGTGCACTGAGACAAACCTGGCTAAAACCGCAAGGCAAGGTTCGGAAAGAACCGTTAAAAAGCCGAAAACACTGACGCCCACACGTGTGGGCGTTAGCCAACTTACCCACACGTCTCGATCGTCACCCAGTGTCTTTTGCACGAATTTTGGCACGAGAGGGCTGATTTTGTGTGCCATATAGGACAACTCGCGTGTGTGGCGTATGAGGGAGTTCGCCTGCACGCTGTCTTCCCTCCGAGGTCAGCGGTTGCAACCCGGGGCGTGCGGTGGAACTGCCGTCGCGCCCGCACGCCCCGCATGACTTCTGTCCTCCATCGACTGCCCATTTTTCCACTCTCCCACACCCAAGTTGTCTGTTTTTTACAGGTTACATGGCAACCGCCCTATTCGTGATTGTAAGCAGATGGCAACTCTCTTCTACCCCGAACATGTTATTGTTGCCACGTCTTAGCGCTACATGGCAACTGTCTAGTGTTAGTAGGTGGCAACTCTTAAAGATACCACCGTAGTCCACATGCCCGTCTTCTCTCCCACACACCAAAAGCTATCAGTTGCCATGTGTTTTTGTAGGGTACATGGCAACTGCCCTAGTGTGCTTATAAGCAAATGGCAACTCTCTTTTACCCCGGACATGTTTTTTGCCATGTTTTGCAGTGCTACATGGCAACTGTCTAGTGTTAGTAGGTGACAACTTCTAAAGTTTTCAAATCATGGCAACTGTAGTAGACCAGACCATACATGGCAACAGATGCAGTTGCCCAAAAATGGCATCCGGCACTTGACCTGAGATGGCAACTGCAGTTGAGCAGCCATGGCAACTGTAGTTGTCCGACATGACAACTGTAGTTCAGCGACATGGCAACTGCAGTTGTCCGACATGGCAACTGGAGTTACACGTACATGGAAGAGGGTCCGGACCATAGCAATCGCGGCGGGACGCGTGGTTACTGCCACGCGGGGCGTGTGGCT